>NW_020884902.1:3542058-3858094 GCF_003945725.1 Corapipo altera | reverse complement strand
CGGCGCGCGGGGAGGGGCGCGGGCCCTACCTGGGGGCGGCGGGCGGGGGCTGCCCGGCCATGGCGGGACCGGCGGCGGGACCCTCCGCTCCGGCGGGGTCCGGGCAGCGACAGCGCGGCCCCGGCGCGCTGCGGAGGCACCTCCCGGCCCTGCCCTCTGCTCACTCCTCCCCCGCCCGCCCCGCCGCCTCCCCCGTCCCTCCCTCGCGGCCGGCGGGCGAGGGGCCGCGCTCCGCGGGGCAGCGCCGCTCCCGACCCGGGCGAGTGCGGCCACCCGGGGCAGCGCCGTGCCCGCACTCTTCGCACCTGCGGGTGCCCGGCCGGGACATGCGGGAGGGATGCGGCGGTCGGGGTCTGTGTCGCTGGAGCGATGTAGCGCCCGCACCGGGATCAGGACGGCCGCAGAAGTTGCTGGCGTTGTGCTCTGTCTGCGGTGTAGGAACAAGGACGTGACGGCGAGGTGCTGGGTGACTCCAGCAAGGAATGGGCGATCGTTGCCGAGTCCTCCTTACGAATGTCATGAGGTTCTTGGAGCCCCAGCCCCGTAAACCATGTGATTTAAATGACGGGGGTTTCTGTCGGTTTAGATGTGAGACTCAAGCATTTAGAAAAGGACCCTACTGAGTTAACTACAACTTACGTCTTGCTTTAAGCACCTTTAGACTATTTTGTTTGGTTACTTTCAGCAAAGTTCCCCCCCCTTTGTTTATTTGTTTACCGGTTGGTTGGTTTTTTCAAAACAATGCTGGATGTCCTGTGGCTTGGCTTTGTCGTGTTTGCATAACCATGTCGGAGAATCTGTGCAGTACAAACGATTAGAATTGGTCTGTAGTCATGGAAAGGTGAGATTAAAAGCATCTGAATCACAGGTGATGCATGGTGCAAATGTATATTTTTGAACCCATAGCTAGAGTGAACACTGAGCCTTCTGGGTTCAGCAGGAGTCCTTTGGCTCAGGTGTGAAATTTGCAGGGCTGGAGACAATTGTCATCACTCTGTAGCTGCAAGAGTCTCCTTTTGCTGAGACTTGTTTTCAATAAGTTTAGGATCTAGATCAAAGCCCCAGATCTGCTCTGTCCAGTTAGGTGATGAGTGTTATACTTTTGTTAGTTACGTAGCAAACACTGTGCTCAACAGAGGAATTCAGTAGTAAAACCATAGCAAGAATTTACACATATCCACAAATGATTGACTGCCCCGACCTCCCCTGCTCTCCCTCCTTCTAGAGTGTTGAAAGGGATAAGCCATGGAGCTGCACAGCTCCAAAAAGCACTTTGGCATTGCTGCTTTTGCAGTCGCTGGCTGTCACACTCTGCAAGGGTTCTGAGGGAGCCTGAGGGTCCCCCCAGTCCCTGTCAGCTGCATGGGAAACTGTAGCAAGTGCTGCACTGCTACCAGAGAGCATGGCAAGGAGCACCAGAACAGGCTGCCCAGGGAGGTCATGGATTCTCCCTCTCTGGAGGCATTCCTGTGTAACCTGGTTTAGGCGACCCTGCCTTGGCAGGTGGGTTGGACTAGATGATCTCCAGAGGTCCCTTCCAACCCTAAAAATTCTATAATTCTATAATTCTATAAATACCACTGCAAGCTTGACTCCTGTATGGTGAGCCCTGTTCTATAGTCATTGCTCTGTTCAGAGGTTTGGTGAGTGAATTCAAAGACAAAGAGGAAGGGCAGGTTACAAGGGCAATAAGTCCATACTTGGGCAACCATCTTTTTTTTTTTTTTTTTTCCCCCTGCAATAAAGATTCACTGTTTCTCTTCTTTAAATACATCATTCCTGTGACTTTTCTATACTTTGCTATTGCCTTTAGTTGGCACAACATTATGAAATCGTGAAGCTTAGTGAGTTTTGGAAGGGCCTGGGGCATGCAGAGAGAATTATTTTATATATTAAATCAGGTTTTGTTCTCTGTTCCAATTTAAAGCACAGAAATTTCTTAAACCAACTTTGCAGCCAGAGGCATGGTACCATTTAACTACTGAACCAACATTTTTCATTGTTAAGAAAGGCTACCTGAAGCACTTGTTGTTGGTGACTTTTGCATAACCAAGAGGAGGAAGTTTCATCTTAATTTTTGAATACCTCATAAGACTTTGTGGTAAGGATATGGATTACCCCTTCTGTCAGCTTGTGAAGTGACAACCGAGAGATGACAAGGCTAATAGCTACATTATGGTGTTTAAGGGTGAATGGAAATCAAAGCCAAGGGAAGTATTGGGGTTTAAATGTAAACTGGAGAAGCTGAGGAAAATAAGAGACATAACAGCCTCTGAGGGGAGTGCTTGAGACATTCTGACCTTCTCTGCCAGCCCATCTAACAGCATAGAAACCTGAGGAATCTTTCCAGATTCTGAGCGAGTGAAAAGTCCTGAACTCCAGATCCACACATACCTGCAGCTTTACTTGCTTAAGTGCAAGCCCAGGTTAGCACTGGAACTGGTTGTCTGCATGAAACATCTACTTAGTACTTAAATGTCAGCCCCTTTGACATGACTTCCTTGTCACTGTGCTGTACTTTTCTTGTGCCCTTCCAATGCTCTTGCATCCTTTCATTCCTGGAAACAGGAGGCTGTAATGCCCTTTCCTCTTCCTTAGTTCTCCCTTTGTATATTCTGTGTTTTGGGGTCACTCAGACTCCCAGGTCTATTGTGTCCCTTATCCCCGTAGACTGTTTCTCATCAGCTCTTCTCTAATAGACCCCACTACTCTACACAAATAGTGCTTAATATTTCCTATCATCTTCCACTTGATCGGTTACTTTAATTTCATTTATTTTTAAGTTGTTTTCACATGACTTCGCATCAGATCTCCAGTTTTGTGTTTGAAATGTCCTTTTTTCTCTTCCTCATGATAGTATTTTCTTTCAGATAAATTCAGTCTTGTTACCACTGAGCTTCTAATATCTCACATGTTCTTCCTTGTTCAGTAGCATGTCTACTCCTTCTTTGCTGTCATTATCTGATCCTTTTCCCGTCGCTGTTCTTTTCCCCTGGAGATTTCCTCTTATCCCACACTGAGTCCACATGTGACACTGCTGGACAGGGTCCAGTGGAGGGCTATGAAGGTGATTAGGGAACTGGAGTGTCTCTCATGAGGAAAGGCTGAGAGAGCTGCACCTGTTTAGCCTGGAGAAGAGACGACTGAGAGGGAATCTTATCAATGCATACAAATATCTGCAGAGCAGGTGTCAAGATAATGGGGCCACACTTTCTTTTCAGTGATGCCCAGTGACAGGTCAAGGGGCAGCAGACAAAAACTGAACACAGGAAGTTCCATCTGAATATGAGGAAAAACTTATTTACTTTCAGAGTGACAGAGCACTAGAACAGGCTGCCCAGAGAGTCTGTGGAGTCTCCTTCTATGGAGATATTAAAAACGTGGACAAGCCCCTCTGCAGGCTACTCTTGGTGAACCTGCTTTAGCAGGGGAGTTGGAACTCCCTAGATGACCTCCAGAGGTCCCTTCCAACCCTAACCTTTCTGTGACTTTAACTTGGTGCCTCCTAGGTGGCATTTGGGTTACTAATTAAAGCTGGTCAAGGCTTGTTCACTGGCCTCGTGGGCACAGGGTAGGGCATGGCTCAGGTCTAAATTCCCTTAGTCTTTAAAACACTGTGACTTCATCTGGACTGTCTGGGGTTTTTTTGTTTGGTTGGTTGGGTTTTTTTGGTCTGTTTGTTTACTTTTTTTGTTTTCTTTTTCCTGAGCAGAAAACTCGCAGTTAAAGAGTACAATTAGTCATGGGGCTGTGCCTGACTCTGTTGAGGTATATAGAGCACACAGACCCTGCCAGTCACATAACATGGTTCACTATTTCAGTCATAAATAAGCTTCAATGTCTTATCTAACCTCTTTAATACTTTCCTTTGAACACATCCTGAGCATTACAACTTCTCTCCATTCTGTGTTTTCCTTGTTTAGTTTCATGGTCTTATGTACTGTAGTTACTGAAACCTTGTAAGGGCTAAAGAAGTTAGTGTTAAGTTATCCCTGGGGTATTATATGTTACTTATCTTCTTCACAGATTTTGGAGAAGAAGCTCAGGCATAACATACAGCATGTGATTAATCTCTGCATATTTTTTTTCCTTCTTTTTCTTTTACTTTCTTTGCTTTTTTCTTTCTTTCTTATTTTTTCACCCTCATTTTACTCTTGCTCTCTCAACTCTTCTGCTCTAAGTCCCTTAACTTTCTAGATAGTTTTCACATTCCTATTTCTGGGTTTCAGAACAGCTTCTTCAGTACTGTTGAAATGCTTTGCTTCTGTTGTGAAGGAAAAGGACAGAGAGACCTTCAGTTAGGGACTCCGAAAGGAAATGACCATTTTCTGTCAGTAACTTTGGCACTTCAGAAGTTCATGACAGGTTTTCTACTCTCTAATTTCAGATTGTTTGCTCTTGTGAGTTGTCAAGGGTAAGAGCTCTGTGACAGAAGAAGAGAGGAGAGGTTTTTCCCTCATTAGAGGTGGGGATATTTGTAGCTCAGTCTCACCTTTACGTTTGGTTTTTGTTACCTGACGTGATATGACTCCATCATTTTCCCATCATAGACACTGCCACTCATCTGTCCCTTACTGCAGCAGATAGAACTGAGGTTACACCCATACTGGTTCTTTGGTTTTTGTCACATCCTTGTAGCTGATATGAAGTTCTCTAATTCTCACCATGTAATTTCATTTCCTTTTTTTTTTTTCATTAGTAACTCTTTGTTGTCTGTTTCCATTATCCTGCAAAAACTCCACAAACATGTCTTGTACCGACATGTTCTCTTCTGTTGCTTCTTCTCACTGTTTCAGAGTCCTTCTCTGAGCCAGCCATTATGACTTGACTTCTTCACAATCTACCAGAAGTGTCCTTTTCTCAGGTAGACAGCTCTCCTCTTCCCTGAAAGCTCATAGTCTTTATTTCTGAGGGATATGGCCAAGTAATACTTTGTGCCTTTTTTCTTATTCCTTGACAATGTTGGCACATAGCCTAAAATAACTATTCTTTTTTCCTGGAATCTGACTTGACAGAAGAGAACTGATTACTGTCACACACTGACTTGTTTCAAAGCTGTCACCAGAAGTATATTTTTCCCTCAGCTTTTAGATATGAATTGGCAACAGGAAGAGAATACTGTGGCATTTTAGTTAGCTGTCTGTCTTTTATGTGTCAGCCTAGGACACTGTTCTCCTACTGGATAACAAAAAGTTATGGTCAGAGAATACAATATTAATTATTCCAGTGGTCAATATCTTGCTCATTTTGACTTTCATAAAAACCCAAAGGAATACTTAAAGACAATTAGTCAGCCTTTCTGTTGGGAGCTTAAGTAGAATAAACTGCTGCAGAGTTGTTAGTTTGAACTGAGAGAAACTGAAACAATAGCACCAAACAGAGATGACTGTCTCCTAAGAAAATATGTCAGTCATTCCTGAAAATCAGAGGGAGCCAAACTTACAATAAGACTTTGATTTGGCTCCAGCCATTCTTGGAGATATTCAAAACCCCATCTGGATATAGTCCTGCACAGCCTGCTCTAGCTGATACTGCTGAGCAGTGAGGTTGGACTAAGTGCTCTCAAGAGATCCCTTACAACCCAAGAGATTCTGTGCTTTGTATGCTTCTGTGGCTTTGAAGTTTTGTTCATTTGCTGTAAAAAACTATCCTCAAAAACTTATGCTTATGTGTGGCTTGTTTGGTCTTGGGAAATCTACAACTCTAGACTGACTCTGTAACTGGATGATATTTTCAGGAACAGATCACTGTGGTAGGGGACAGAGCTTTTCACTTCCCTTTGCTTTTCACACAACCCTCCTAATTAGAAATACAGGGGTGGAAAGGCGAAAAGCTTATCACGTAGTACATGTTTGCAAATGCAGGATCAAAAACCTCTCAATATTTTGGTATTTTCTGGACAGAGGCATAATATTTCCAGAACAAATGTGATATTGTCAAATGCCCAATACGGGGACCATCTCTCTTACATAAAAAGAGACTTCATCCAGTTAGGACAACTAGGCCCTGAGCCTAATAGGGGCCTTTGGACACTACTGTTAATCAAACAGTATGTTTTGGTGAACCTCTATTTACCCTCCTTGTCCCTGTTTCCTGTGCAATTGGTGTGTGTACACAGACTACTGTTTTGACAGATGTGTAGATAGTCCCTTACAACTAAACTATATCCCTTTTCCAGTGAATGTAAAAGGGGTGCTACATGGTTGTTGTGTAGTTATTTTGAAAAGTTTTAAAAGCATAAGTCATGTAACATGGTTTATATTTGTTCACTAGATGTTTGTTTACTGAAATGTTTTACAGTTGGCTGTATTACAGTGTGATTGATTATCATAGATAATTAATGACCTCATGTACTATCAAGTTATTGATGAGGTTGCATAATTCTCTTTGTGTTGTTGTTCAGTGCATTGACTGAGTTCTGACACTGTAGGTGGACACACATCTTTTACCCAAAATATCAGGTGTATTTTGCTTGTAGAGTTGTGTTGGTTAAACTGTAACTGCTTGCATTGAAGATTAGGTTGTTAGCTTTAATATGTTAATACGTTTTAGACAAGAGGTTCTTGTCCAATACCTTTTTTGTTTTCATTTTTGTTTGTTTGTTTGGGGTTGGGCAGGAGGGAGTGTTTTTGGGTTTTATTGCTTTGGTTTGCTTGGTTTGGGTTTTTTCAGTTACAAAATCTTGTTCTGTCAGTTGAAGTCCTTTTCAGCTGTGTACTTGGGCAGTGACTAAAGCACCCTCAGTTAACAAATCAGTGTTGAAGAGGTGTCTTAATGTGTTGTAACAATTAAATTGCATGACTTAATTTATATCAGAACACATCTAGCTCATGAGATTCTTACTGGCAATGGCCAGGAGCTTGAGAGAAAGGTAGTTGTTAAATACAGTCAAAAGAGAACGAATAGTGTAGCTTGTGCTTAGCTCCAGACTGCATGACGTGGCTCCCCATTTGATAAATGCAGATCGTTACCACACAGCATGGGTGCTAGATGTACTTATTTTTCATCTACGCACATATCTGTAACTACAAAGAGAATATTTTCTAACGTAACCACGATTTTCTTTGACTCAATATGCAGTTTTAAATATTAAACCTACTCAGTCTGTCTGCCTGTCTCTCTCTAACTCCCAAACCTACACTCTATTTTCAGCCTACCTGCATTCCCAGAAAATGATGAGGGAAGAGAAGGGGTTAGGAGAGTACATTTAAATTCTGAAAGATTAATCAAGAATGTTAAATTGATGCCAGATCTTTGAAATTCTGATTGGTTTGTTGTCACTCTCATTTCAGTAAACTAGAGAGCTCCTATAATTGAGTGCTCCAGCTGATATCAACTGTATTATTTCATGGGGAAAGAAGGTGGTGTTTGCAATAAGCTCAAACTGAGCCATTTAGTTCCTCTTAGGTCAAAACTAATGCACTCGTTTTGTTCGGAACTGGGCAAGAAGCTGATAATAATAACCAGCTGGTAGGCAATGAGCCATCATCTCTAGCATTAACTGAAATCTTTTAGGCATCTAAAGGTGATGAAGCATGTCGAGTAGACAGAAGGTGACACATTCACAAACACACTCCGAGTTCATCTATACTGTCTTGGGTTTTTGGATAAAGATGAAAAATGCTTTTGGCTTCCTCCTGTTCTCTGAGCGTCCAAACATAATGTCACATGAGCTGTGAGAATATATTGTACACCTGCTGTGTGTTCATTCTTGCCCCTTCCTGCAACTCCAGAGGTCTTTCAGAGTGCTGGTACCACTTACATAAAAGGCTGTGATTATAAGGGTCAGCTCTGCTTTGAGAATACATATAGAATTTAAAAATTCTTTTGAATAATTAATGAACATGGAATCTGGAATTCTGAGTCTTCCTTAAAATCACTGGAATTTTTCATTACTAAACTATTTTTGGAATTTTTATCCTAATTCTAGCTACTGTCCTTCAGTGTAGTGTTTCCCCCAAGGCTTCATATTTTTGGCTGTTCTCCTGGGTGAAATTTTCAAGTGCTAGGAGCAGTTAGTTTTTAAATATGTATTGTATTTTGTATGTCTCTAGAAAAAGAGGTCAAGTCAAAAGACATACTAAACAGGTCTTACTTATAGCAACTGTCAGTAAGAACTATCCATTTTTCCTTTATGTCGATAGGCAGGCAGAAAAGAAGAAAAATTGGAAGAGGTCTGAAAAAGAGGTTGAAAATTAAAATACTAATGCAACTCATAATGCAGAATGTCTGATTTGATGGGGTTCTCTGCAGCTATAGTACTCTGTGCTTTGTAAGACTGCTATTGAGGTATTAAAATTGCATAGGTGTTATGAAAATACAATTAAAATGTGAAGGAAAATGGTTTACTTTTTTAGTAGATTTTCCATGGAAGAGTATACCGCCTGCTGTGTGTTAATTTTCTGGGTGGATTATATATTCATGAAATGCAACGTGAGAAGTTGCTCATGCAATATATTTGAATAAATGACAGGATATGCTGACAATGAAAGGCAGGCGTATGGAAAGGGTTACCACCAGTGAAAAAAAAATCAGGAATCTTCTGTACTTTAATCTCATTTTGGACATCTCTGGCTAAACTCTCAAGAGAATAACAAAAAGCTAGCAATCTTTGTTAAGAAGCCAGAAGGACTTAAATAAATGTGAAAACCCTGACCTTTCTTGTTTTGCAGACTTTGTGCTGATAAATTACCATGTACAGTTGTTTAAATAGCTGCAGGAGGAGAGGTTGTAAACAGAGGCCTACAGTCACGTAAAAATCCTATGGAGTTAAAGGTTTCAAAATTACTGTGAAATCAATTGGCATCACCATAGTAGCTAATAGTATTTCCAAAATCATAAATACCAGTTGTTAAACTGAAAGGCATTATTTCCACTGTAACAAGTACAGTTGATCTGCAGGCATGAAAGCCCCTCTACACAGCCCTGTTAATGTGGTTCAGACCTACTCTGTTTTCTGAGGAAATTTAAATAACATGACCCCTGCATCCATAATCCTCTGCATTTTCTCAGCAAGCTTGTAAAACTGCCAGTTACAGGATAACTTTTTGAGATATCCATGAGAACCAAGATTGCATCAAAGCCTAAATTTGCAAAAGCTTAAACACTTTTGAATGAAATTTCTGTATATTGGACTTGTCAGTCCAACAAGAACTGCTCTGTTGAGCTTCCCTCTGGCTCCTACCTGCTGGAAACGCCCCATATTCCTGCATGTCCTGCAGTGGACATGCTGAGAAATCACACAGTGTGTGGAAACATTGAGGTAATGGAAAATGTACTACACAGTTGATCACTAGATGCAGAGTGTGTTCAATGCCTGACCATGTTAGATGGACAGTGTGTGCCCAGACCCTGTGCATGGCACATACACATCATGTCTGGTTCTCACTGGAAGGTTTGCATTTCTACTGCCTGAATCATGGAATTCCAGCTGAAAACGTCACAAACCTTATCTAGCCCTCAGCTCCCACAGGCCACTGGGACAGAACATACCAATTATTAAGGCAGGCCCTCCTACTTCAGGGATGATGATGCAAGAGTTACAGCCAATATTTAGTCTTATTTTTGTTTTTGAAGTGAACTGATTATGTTAAAAATAGCAGAAATTATCCTACCAATTTTTTAACTGACTCATACTAGCTGATTGTTGGTTGTCCATGTGAAGTAATTATTGCACCTTGAAAGTTTCTCTAAAACTATTTTAATACATTGGATTAGATTCTGCTCACAGTTTCATGACTGCATTTCTAAAGTGCTATGACCATGTAGTAGCATCTTTAGTCCTGACCATGAAGGAACTATTAAAGAATTGACAAAGTGACTGTTCTTAGAGGTGAGAAAATATGTATGAAACTTAGTTTTGCAAGAGCTAATGCTTTTTTGGTTGTTGTCCAGAATGAATTTTTAGTGTTATTATAGAATGAATAATTGTTGAAAAATGAACATTATGTTTAACATCAATGACCTCCAATAGACAATGAATTTCTGAGGCTTAACTCATCTTTATAAACTATTAATTTAGGTTACTAAACTCTATGCATCTTCAAGAATCCAGTGTTTTAAGAATACAGTAATGTTAATACCACTGTCGTCTCTCTGATGCAAATGTTTAAACTTGGTGAGTCTGCATGGGAAGATCCTGGTTAGTGTTTTCGGTTGCTATAGAAGGAGCTCTGTCATGGTTTTGGAGAGACTAGTTTGCTCTAGCATGAACAGACAAGATGAGGCAAATAGCTGGAGAAAACCACGGTAAATGCTGTGGTGTTTTATTGCACTTTGGAGATTTCTGTAGTACAGTTGAAATGGCTTATGTGAGAAAGGTATTCAAGTTGAAGAAATGGAACTCTGAAAGACAAAGCTCTTGGAAGTCCTTCCAAAGAATTCTGGATAGTGATAATCAAGATCTCTATAATTTTTTAATTATTTTTTTGTTTGTTTGGGCATTTTTTAAGTTCTCTGGGGCCAGCAGCTTCCTGAGCAGCATGTGAATAACACCATAGGCTGAGGCTGCACTTGCTGCACTGTGTGTCTTTAGAGAAGGCAGTACTTCTAATTTGTCACTGTACAGCTACTGCTTTTATGTACTTTTAGCACTTCTGCTCTCTTTGAAACAAATAGATCTGTCAGTACGTGGTAGTCTCTAGAGACTCATTGCCAGAGTAGCCATGTCATTAAACTTTAATCAGCCCGCAGTAATTCACTGACAATAAAGATGAGTGTTAAGGTAACAATAACCTTTTGATCTGAACAAATGAAGACTGTCTCTGTTTAAGGAGCTACAGATAATGTGCAAATTATTATTAAGAAGTTTATTATTGCATGTTGACGTTCTCCTTGTGAAAGTACATACCAATATGGCAAAGGGTCTGACAAAAATGGAAAGATTTTATTATATGGTTTCTTATGAGGATTAGATTTCATGACGTCTGTCACTAACATTTCAATTTTCCAAAGCTGAGCTGTATTTACTTACAGGTAGATAAGTAATGGCGAGTTATTTATTTTATTTCGGAACAGGAAGGATTAGAGTTTAGGTGATTTAAAACCCCCCCAAAGCATTACCTACTAGGCATTTGATTTTGCAGTGAAATTACTATACCTAGGGAAAGATATTTTGCAGAATTAACAGAACTGAAGACCACAAATTATAGTAGAATGAATTTGTAAAAATATTTGTCATGGACATCTCATTTTAAGTCTCTAAAATAAGGCAGAGGTTTTGCCTTATTCATTTAGTTTGAATGTCAAATGTTGCAGTGTTGCTACTTACTGAAGTTTGTAAGAAGTTATTGCATAATTCATTTGAAGATTACAATTTAGGATTTTTGCAGTGGTTTTAAATTTTGATTATTTTGGTTTTAATGTCTCAGAAGAGTTGTGTGAAGATCCTATACAAAACCACAGAATTCTACCACAGTCACATTTTGCACTAAGCATTTATCACATGTACCTTTTGCTTTTACTGACATACCTAATGACTTTTCCTACATTTCCAGTATTACATTTCAACAGGCAAGATTTTTCAAAAGCAGTCAGTGTTATCCACACTTTCCATAGTGACTGTCCTACTCCACCAGTGGGATTTTTAGGAGTTTGGCTGTCAGTCAGTAGTTGATAATTCAGTGAACTTAAAAACTGTTTCATCTGTCTCTTTCTCCATAAATTTTTCTTTACCATTCTGTCATATTTCCTCTCCTGATCATCTAAAAGCATGAAAAATACTGTGCCAGCTCCACTACTTCTTGCAGAGTGAAGCTGGTCTTTAATTATAACCTTCAAAATTAGAATTTGCCAACTGGTTTGGAATCTGGAAAATGTTATATCCTATGCAAGCCATTTCATAGGCACAGCAGACTAATTTTGGTCCTCCGCAGGATTAACATTTTTCTTCTTCATAAATTCAACTTCTTCTCTCTTCTGACTGAATTTCCCATATCTGTACAAGAGCACAGTGCATGCATGAGAAATGTAACTTTTTCCGAATTCTGAATTTGTTCCTTATGTGTTCTGCTGCACTCATGCCAACAAATCCTTTTGCACTCTGCATTTGCCCTAGGAAAGAGATGTTTGGGATAGATTTGTTGGATTGTGGTTTGGGGTTTTTGTTTGTTTGTTTGTCTTTGTTTTGTTTTTGTTTTGTTTTTGTTTCGTTGGTTGGTTGGGTTTTTATTTGTTGATTTGTTTTGTTTTTAAGGGACAGATATTACCAATGTGATTAATGCAGTCTACATCTTTCTTCCTAAGTGCTCTTGAGATGTTCTCAGGAAAGAGATCAATAACAAACAGACTCCTTTTTTATTGACTTCTCATTGCACTTTAAACCAATCTGAATAGCAGCCATGGTCTGGGTTTGGGTACCTATACTTATGTGCTAACAGTGATTTTGGGCTTTTTGTGCTTAGTGACCACGCCATCTGCTGGGGATATTTTGGCCAAAGTCAGAACTCCTTATATAGCTCCTGATATTATCATGTATAATTTTTGAGATTTAAATTATGATGGTGTTGCCTGAAGTTTTTACACTAACACCACAACTTCCAGCTCTCAGAGGCATCTGTACAGTCTTTCCAGATGCATCCATTGCTGGGGGTGGCTGAGCAGGGGCAGAGCACTGATACAGTGCCTGTTCCTTTCTTCTAATCTTTAGTGCCATTCACAACTCCTGTAGAGAGCTGGCATGTACAGTAGGACAGATCTTATATTTGACTTTTGCACCTTTTGGTTTGCCAAAATGTTAGTAGTTCACAAATGAGTGGACTATGTCACTGTGCCTTTACAGAGATCCAGACTTCAATTCAATATTGATTACTGGTTAGAGAGGGAAACGCAAGAAGCCTGGACAGGATTGTAATAAATGCAGCATGTCTAGTGATCTGAATGCAGGCTGGGCACCTCTAGTGATCCCAGATCTCTCAGACTGCATGTTATCTCCTCCTCTTAATGAAGTCAATGGCAGTTCTTCTGTTTCTGTTCAAGTCGCAGTGTACCACATGCTTTCAGATTCCTAAAAGTCTTAGCCAATTTTAAGCTTTAAATTTCCTGCCAAACACACTGGAGATTCCAGTCATGTAACTCTGATCTCTGCCATGTCAACATCTCAGTATATTTCTGGATGGAATTCAGACAATCTGAATACCCACCAAGCACCTCAAACCTCTAGTGCAACAGCAGTGAACCCCAAGTGAGAGTAGGCTCAAATTGGTAGTTGGGCTTCAGATTTCTGATTTAGGGGTCTTTTGTTTCCTTTTTAATATTTTTAAGCATCTATTTAATCAGTATTCAGCAAGATATTAGAAAACATGTACAGACCTCGTTAAGGGCAGCTCAATCTCACCACTAAGGTATGTTTAAATAATTTCCTGAATGCAAGCCCTGCATTTCAATTTTTTTTTGGTAATAAAATGGAATAAGAGTAGAGCCATACAAAACCTGCTTTGTCAAACTGAGTTAGTAGTTCAGTAATTTAATTAAAGCCTGATAAAATTAGACCTATTTTGAGGGGGTTTTCCCATGGCGCTCAATTACAGGTTCTTAAACCTTTGGGAAAGGCAAAGCCGATGGTAATTGTATCGTGTCTTGCTTCTCTGAATGATTTACTTTCTTATTTTATGCTGTACTGAATCGATATCTTTTTGGTTGAGCTTTATATCTACATACTGTCAAATATTTGGAGTAGACCTCAGGAGTATGCATTTGCTCACTGCTCCATGGTTCATGCTCAGATTTCTTCCTTATCAGTCTTCCAAGCCAAAATTCATGCAACCATTCCCCTACTCTTTACATAAATCTGAACAGTGCAGAATGTTACCAGGCCCTGCACTTATTAGCATTATTTTTCTGTTGTTGAATCCACTTTATCATCCAATCTTGCTCTCTCCAGCACTGATGGCAGAACTCTTTTGAATTCCCCCAGCACAATTTGAGTTTTATAAGTAAATAGTGCCTACTTGGATATATGAGGCTGCTTTATGAAATTTTGGAGACAGCTGTACTCTTCATACTTCATAGGCTGAATTTAAACACATGGGGAGGGAAGGGGTGTGTGAGTAGGGCAGTGGCTGTCATTCCATGTTCTTCAAACACCATTAAAAATTGCACATTAATATGTGATACTTAAACTGAAGGTCACATATTAGTATGTGTGTAAGTTTCTGGATAAAATATAAGTATTTGAATGTATACTTGCATATATACTATCTGATATCTTGTATGGTTATCTTCAACATTTGTGCAATGACTTTATCATCCTTCTTGGAGCTAATATTTTCAGTTTTCAGTTTGCAGTTTATTGATCTTGTTTTTCAGTGGAACATCAAAATATCTTGTGTGTTGCCTAAACTCTTCTGTTTGGAAACCCTTGTCATGAAGGGCTCTCACTAAATATTTGTGCAGACAAGGGCTTGATCTTCACCTTTGATATCATGTTGAAGGGTGAGAGATTGGTCAAAGCATCTTAGTTTGGGATTTTTTTCTATCTTAAGAACAGTGTGTGTGGGGGAAATCCTCCATATATTCTAAATGTAAGCAGATGGCTTCAATCAGTGTTTCATTAGAAATGGTCTGATATAAATAGGTTTTAAATCATATTATTCGGGGAAGAGGGGAATGTTCTTGTTTATTAGGTTTTTAATTTACTTTTATTTGGTTTGTTTACTTTTTATTTAAGAAATCTGAAGGGAAGTTAATTAATTCTTAATTTCTGGTTGATTTACAGAAAAACCTCAGGAAATAACTGTAAGACTGAACCAAGTTTTATGCTATATGGACTTGGTTGATTTGCTATTGGAATACAAAGACTACTGATGCCATGGGATTTAGAGGGAACTCCTCTCCCCCCTTGTATGAACAAGGGCAGGTTACATGAAACTTATAAACTTGACTGAGTTCTGTTTTGTATAAAGCACAGTGTTTTGGATGGTTTTCATATCTCAACTCAGTTCTCAGTATCTCCAAATTCTTCTTAAACTAAAGAGTAAAAACCCAGAAATAATTTTAATAATGAGGAAAAAATTAAAATAAACTTTAATTTGGTTTTGGGATATCAGCAATGTAGTCTTCAAGTTTAAAGAGAAAAATAAATATTTTTATTTAAGCTTTACAGCTTTAATGGTGTTTCAGGTGTAGCTAATTTTTATCTGTCACCAGAATCTGCAATGTTCTTATTCTTATGGAGCCATGAAGCTGTTTTTCTTGTCAGAAAACACTTGCTAAGAAGCAAATTCTAGAGAAAGAAATAAAATTATTGTGTGGGTTTATATCATGCTATAAATACATGTAAATTGCACCATGTATCAAAAGCTCATTTATACAAGTCGGATAATGAAGCTAGTTATACTGAAGATTGAACTCAAGTATGTTGATTTTTTTTTCTTTTTTCTAAGTTGGTAATATCTTGGGCCTTTTTTCTTTATTCCAATGTTGAAATCTTAGAGCTGACTCAATCGATGTATTACATTCTCTTAATCCATTTTATATGGGGATAACTCCTCACAAAGTTAGTGATGTAAAAGTTGATTGCTGTAGCAGCCAAGTTGTTGTTTTTACTGTAAATTAAATTTTGAACTTTTTTTTTTTCCATTGTTCTGAGCGTTCATCTGTAAATACAGTTCAGTTAGATGTGAAGATCTTTCAGCACAGTAAAACACTTTGGACACATGGAATTATCCACTAAAATTCTCAGAATGTGGTGCTTTCTAGAGGAAAAGAGAACAGCTGAGAGAAATAGAAAGGGGAGTATAAACAGAGAACAATACAGAGAGAAACAGGAGAGGGGTGTGTACACACACTAAGATTAAGGGTAAGAAATGTGCAGCAGAAGAACCATATTCATTTTTAGGGGTGCATGTTACCAGCCTCCTCCATAGTTCTCCAGATTGGATGCTTTGACCTCTAAAGTCCCAGTGGTGTCGAGAGGGGAACAGTTGGTCCATATCAATCTATACAGCTATACATATCAATCCATATAGATATACAGAGAATCAGGGGACAAGTCAGCCTGGAAGGAACTTCAGAAGGCCATATAGTCACACCAAACCCCAAGATATGTGAACTGCTGCTGTTTTGTAAATTTGTACCGAGGTTTAAATGCTGCTATGCCATGAAACTCTACAAAATAGGTCTGGGAAAACCCATGAAAGATAATTCCCTTTACTGAAAGTAATGTCAACTGTACTTAAGCAACTGTCAGAAGCAGTTGTTCCAACATGTTCTTAAAAATTCTCTCTGCTAGACATTTCCATAACCACTGCAGGTAATCTATTCCTGTGCTTCAGAGCACTGGGTAGGCGATGTGCTTCAGCATTATCACAGTTTCAGATGCCCCTGTATCACAATTCAGAAGCACAAAGTACTCACTGAATTAGCAGGAGACAAACTGGCATAACTTCATTTATCTAACTATCAAGTTCAAGATACTATCTTACTTTTGTGTTGCCAAACAGATAATTTCTGCTACATTTATGCTGTGCTTTGAACTGTCAATTGTCATAGTAGGCACAGTAGTATTTATCTTGGGATGTTTCAGCTGGAAACACTTAAACGGAGCCTAATTGAGAGATACTGAAATCATAATAAAAGGACTGAGCTGAAAACAATTAAGGGTATACTTGGATAATGACGTAGCTGCATTAATTCAAGGACTTTTAGAAGAGGAATTGAGTAGAATTGTGTGAAGTATTTGCCTGGACTGTGATACAAGTGCTGTTATGGTTGTGAAACTTAGGTAACCATTAGTTGAAGGAGTTCGTGCAGCTGTGGAAGAAAAGCTAAGCCATGCAATTTATATTTGATCTGAAGAACAGAAGGCAAAGGTGCTGAATGGTGGTAAAACTGAGAGAATGTCTGCATGGAGGCTTAGATTTTGGGAATAGAAGTGCAGAATTCAGTCCATTAACCCCTGCGTAAATGAGCCCCTCCAGGCTTTCCAGAACTGCAGAGTAGTTCAGCTAACACCAGCATTTTGCTGAAGGAAGGTTACTCTATTATGCTGAAAAACGCCGACTTATTTCTGCAGACCAGCAGTGTGATGGTGCCAGTAATGTTGCAAAAGCCTCTATGTGAAAGTCTCATCTTTAGTCCTTGTTGCTGCTTGGTGTTATCACGACTTGCTACTTTCATGATGTTGTGGGCAAAAATTTGCACTACCAGATTATCTGTTATCACTGTCACAGCCCAGCCCTCTCTGCTGCTAACACAAGATGGAATTATAAGCATCAAAGGGAAATGAAAAATCAAATCAAATTGCCTACTGAGTGACTCAATTGCATTTTCTGTTTATTAGATGTGATGACAAGATAAAATACCATCATTCCTGGGCAGTTCAAAAGCAATCACTGGCAATTTATTTGATAGTTATCTCTTTAGGCTCTGTCTTTATTTCCAATCTGCGCAAGAAGAGGTATTTATCTGCCTAAATTTAGCCATTTTCCTCGGCTGTCTGTGTTTGCCAGCTTGTCTTCTAGGCAGACTAGGAGAAACAGAAACATCTTCAGAGGATTTTTGAGTAGGTGTTGAACTCTGAATCACTGTCTGGGAGAGCCCACTGAAGCTTCTTTTTCCTTGTTTTGTTGAGCAATTTGCCTCCTTTATATAAGAGTAGAAAGTTGGACAGTGACTTTCCCCCTTGATACAATGTGACCCCTCTGGGAGTAAGCTGATAAACCCCATGCCGTACTTTCCTTTCTTCCTTATTGTTCTTGGGACTAGGGTGTGTATGCAAAGAGCAGAGTCAATGCAGGCCAGCCTTTGGGAAGAATAAAGTATATAAGATGCTACAAACAAGGACTTTGCTAGATGTCCTCTAGGACCTGTCTGCTTTGGACCTTTTCTAAATCTCTGGGACTTCACAGATAGACATATTGCTTATTCTTTATGGCTAACAATCTCTTGAGAGGTAACAGCACAGAAATAGCTGTATAAGAGGTTATTTTAGTTAAATAAATTATATTGGAAGGCCCTGCCTCCAACAAAAGTCAAAAGCATATATTTAGAATTGAGAATGAGAAAGGGACAAACATGTATGTCCAGCATCCTCTCATTCTTTCCCCAGCTCCAAGTATTTTTAATACAGAAACATGCTGAGGTAATGTTATGTAGACAGTAAATGCTGATGGATAACTCTTCCACAAATTTGTCTACTTTCTCTTTAATCCGTATAAAATTACATATATGCCATATATGGCAAGGAGATCCACAGCTTTACTAATTTTTTATGAAAAAAAAAAAACCTTTTTTGTTCATTGTGTGTTTGGTTTTTACTAGCTTCATTTGAGGCCACTTGCTTCTTGTGCTGAAAGAGACAGTGAATGGGCATCTTACCTTACTACCTCTATGACATTCACAATGTTGGAGATCTGTTTCATATGTCTGATGTTTGCTTTTCCAGATTTCAAAGTCTTGGACATTTATGACAGGCATTTTTCTATCTTTTAAACAACCTTATTTTCTTGAGAGGAGACCAGAATTTTCCACAATATTTCCCACCAACCCCTCACTCTTTTACCTTGTCCAACCTTTCAGGGTTCATTGACATGACATTTTTCAAAGGTGCAGTATTTGTGCAAATTTGGAACAGCATAGAGTACATATAAAACCTGCTGTTCTTCCAAATTTAAGGTTCCTATTCTAAAGCCTAAGAGCACTGAAGAATGAAAAAGGAAAGGTCACTAGGATTGCCTTGGGGGGCTGTGTGTACTTTTTTGTTGTTGTTTTTTTTGGGGCTTTTTAAATATCTATTAGACATGTTTCACCTTAGGAAAAACGTCAAGAATGGCTGAAACATAAAATGGAGAATTTCAGCCATGTGCAGAGTCTAACAAATTTCTGCACATAGAGATGAGTTGCCAAATGTAGGCCTCCTGCTTACTTTGTCTCACTTCTTGACCGCTGTTCTTTTTGTTCAGTGGGTGAGGAAGCTGGTGAGAGAGTTCCCATGCTCTCCCTCTTTCATCATGTTCCTGCAATGCAGCTTGAATTTGCTACAACATGTGCTTTTTACAGGAACAATAATCATGCAAATCAGTGCTGAACCTGGATAGTCTTTGTGCTTTTGCACACGTATTTGAAATGTACTGCAGTGAAATGATATACCAGCTTATTTTCTTGTAGTAAGTGCCCTCTGGACTGAATTTACAGGGCTCCTATGCAAGCTGCTGCAGAAGAGTAAATCCTATTATGGGATTTCTGAAGGCAGACTGAAGAACTGACAGAAAGATGGGTCAGTTCAACTAATCAGCTTTGTAAATGCATTAACATTTCATTCAGGAGAGATGACCTAGAAGTGGTCAGCTGCCTGCAGTGTCCATAGGACTGAAAGGACCAAAGCTGCAGAGACTGTGCAGTAGGATGGTGTGGCTCTGTGCAAGCAGGCTGCCTGCTCACATCTCTGGGTGATGGGCATGAGAGATGAGCACAGTGACTTCACTGTTCAGCTACACTCACATATCTTGCTTTATCCTGTGATTAGACTGAACAGGCATCTCCCACAGGATTTTATCTGATGATCATCCTGCAGAGGGTCTATGTGAAAAGTACCTAATACTTGACTGATGTGTAGCTGCTGTCCTAACTGTAACTGCAGTCAGCAACTGTTTGTATTGCATGACTAATTTTAGCATAAAATGGCTACAGGCATTTTAATTGCTCTGTCGATCAGACCTTCACTGGTGAGGTAGCAGAGGCCTTGACTGGGCAAATTTTGGCTCTAATTAGCTGTGTCAAAGCCATCTTCATTGAAATCAGAACAACTAGTGTTTGGAATATATGTGATTAAATAATTACAGGTTTTTCTCCCAATTTTACTTCAGTGGCTTTCCAGGCTACTATCTGTGAATTTGAACAGTTATTTATTAGATTGTAGTGGCTATACAAGCTGCAGAAATGCAAGTATAAACTTGTAAAAGAACCCTGACCCTGCGATTTAGAAAATGGGAGTGCCAAGGGTTAATGAAAAAGAAGCAATAGGTGATATGCAATGGTGTTGGCAAGTCCTGGGCAGAAATTTCCATGTTTGTACAGATGGTCTCGTGTCTGCAGTGATAATGTGGCTCAGAGAAAGCAGGAGCTGCTGCTGCTAGTGTAAATAGAGATGTCAGTAAGAGGATTTGTTGTATTACTACCTGTGTAACAGCAAAAAGGTGCTGGATTTCCATAGCCAGGGTCATTATCCTTTCATTTAGGCCAATATCAAACCCAAAGAGAAGGATGAGCAATGTGAAAGATAGCTAATCCCGGTCAAGAAAAAGTACGGGTGTTTGTTTGTGCTTTTTGGTTTCTCATTTTCTGGGGGGGATGAGGGGATGGGATGAAGTATCAAGTGCTACATATAATGCTGTTAGTCATTTATATAATTGCATTGACTCACTGTTTTTGATGCACTGAGTTTTCCTTCCAAATTCAAGAAGATGGAGAGGATCAAGGTGTATTATGTAGCACCCAAATAGAAGTTACCGTGAGTGAGGTGTAATGAAGAGTGGCTCTACAGAGTTCATTGGTCTTGGAAGAAATAAGGGGTTGTGCCGGGAGACATAGTCCTATGAGCAGATGGAATAATGAGTTTATATTGTAGGCTGAGTCTAGTTATAGCTCACATCAAAAATCTGCTCTTTCAACGTCATAAATATCAGTCATGTTGGTCAGATATGTGGGGTGCATCTGCATTACCAACAGCTTGTTGATGCCAAGGTCTAAAAGGGATTTTAGTGCAGAAGTACCATTTCATTCTTCGTTCCTCATATGCCCATGTGTTATCCTAAATAATAGGAAGCCATTTCACATCTGCTAAAATCACTGCTATCCCACAAAAGGTGTTTACAACTAAAAGGGAGTCCTATTGGGGATACTTAGTTCTCCTCTTGAGCTACCATTGTTTACATGTTATTACTTTGTATCAACAAGTTGTACTGAGCTTGAACACAAATATGATTTTTTTTTTTACTGAGAATGCTGCAGATTCCTACATATGTGGAGTTTTGTGCATGTTCACAGGGGCAGATGAAGACATGATAATGAAATTGAGTCAAAAAATGAACAGATAAATATAGACCAAGAGAAAATAATCTAGTAAAACATTTGACTTCATAAAACAAAAGCTATGTAGGAGGACAGCAGTGTTACAAACTTAGCAAAGACAATAAAAACAAAAAAGTGAAAGCTACTTTGTGCTTTTGGTCTTCCACCTGCAGCTTACTTGTTTCTGTCTGTACTTTTTTGCACCCTCTCACCCTAGTTCTTGTCCCACCTGCCAGTCTCCTTCCCTTGCCATATCACCTGGGAGAGAGGAGCGGAGGCATTGAAACCCAGGAGTGAGAGTGTTTCTGCTGGCATTTCTCTGCCTGTTGCCTAAACAGCCTCGGCTCTCCCATTGCTGCCAGGACACTCAACATGGCAACAGCTATGTATTATTTTTCATAGAAATGATGAAAAATACATTCCTGATGGCAAGGAACACTCATACATAGCAAACTGCTTAAAAAAAATTGTTATGTAGTGGATATTGTTATAGGGGCAAAAGAGAAGTTTCTGCTAATGCTAATCTTCACAAATGACTGAAATACTTCCAAAAAAAAAGCCCCAGTAAAAATTACTGGTGCGGAACAGATAATGTGGGAAATCTTCAATTCCATTTCTTGGAATATAAGAAAGTTCTAAAATTGGCTGCTTCTTCCATTATAACAATTACATTATAACAGTAGACACTGTAATGGTACCCGAAGGCAGCATTGCTTGCTTTGGTAATTTTCATTTATATCCCTCTGTTATGATTTAGCTCATGGGCTTTCCCAAAGTTTTTCAACAGCATGAATAACCCCTGTTTCACCTACTCCCAGGCTTCCCTGTTTTTTCCTCTAGAATTGTCTCCACTAGTGGGAATCTCTATGACTTTGCAGTTTGCTACATTGCTTAAGAACATCGTGTGGTACAGTATTACAAATAAGACCTTAGAATAAACAAAATAGGTTCTTATTAGGAATTGTTTTCTTACTGTTATTTACTGATTTGTTTGTAATCAAGAATTTTGGCATTAGAAAATGAATATAGTTATGTTCCATCTCTTTTGGGGTGTTTAAGGACATAGACTTCTCTGTACATTATCTGTTGAAAATATAAAATTATCTGTTGAAAGACAGCAAGGTTTGTTTGCTAACATTCTCATGACCAATAAGACAAAAATAACCAATATGTTTCTGGTGTAGAGTCTTGTTTGTTTTTAGTGGCAAGCTGTTGTTTTTGGCAAGTTAAACTACTCTATGAACCTTCCTTTTGGTAACTATTGGAGTTTGCTGTGTTTGTGACACAGCAAAATAACAAAACTCTCAAAGCTGAGGGGATCTCTCCAATTTTTGAGATATTGTCATCCACACTAAGTAGATTGAACTGTATCATACTAGTTCTGTTGGAAAGGATCTGCAGTAAAATTTCCTAGTGCAAATGTCAGTATTAGATACATCAAGGATTAAAGAACATAAGTAAACAATGTGTCAACAGTAGCAGGTTAAGAAAAAAAAGTTTCTCGTTGTTATATTTATCCCTAGATTTCTTTGTCTTTGAAGTTTACTTTTTCTCTCAGTCATGAACATTGCAATGCTTTTTTGTTTTTAATGAAAACTAAACCTCTCAATGCCTCATGTCAGAAGTTTCAGAAACAAACTAAATAGCACAATACTTGAAGCAGAATAGAGAATAAGCAACACTGTCTTGACATTGCACAAAAGTGTTTATTAAACAACTCCATCTATATCATGCTTCCAGCCTTACTCTACACTCCTGAGTTGCTGGTAGTGTTTAAGAGCTGGAGTTTCTAGCATTTCAGCTATATGTGTGTTTACCTTTCATGGAAATAAAACAATCTGGCTTGTATTAAATGACTGAAGTATGAATTGAGGATTGCAACAGCAGATGTGAGGGAAACAAAGACATTTTAGCAAAGGCCCCTTTTTTCTTGTGTTGCCTCCAATTGAGGCTTGTCTCTATAAGTGCAGAATTCTATTCTACCAAACGACAATTCAAATTCAAATATATGCATAACTGGCCTTCTCCTCAGAATACCCTAACACACAGGTTTTAGTTTGCTATTTATGTTGTTTTTATAGACATCTAAATCCTATCAGGCTGAGCTCCAATCTCCTCCAGCTTTATGGAATGTTTCCAGAGGAAATGTTGAAATTGATAGATTTCATGTCTCAGTTGTTTGCACCGTTGCCTGGTCTTAGTGCTTGGTCATAAACTAACTTGGCACTTTCAGATATTTAGATATTTCTTCTGTGACCCGATTTTGAATTCTTGATCTAACTGAAGATTTCATAGTCTTTTTGGGTATATAAACTTACAGAATCAGAACCAGCATCTACTATAGGCAAGAGTAAATCCTTATAAACAGCCAGACTGAAAATAGCTGCATATCTCTTCAAAACAAAATAGTGCAGTGAGTAATATACAGTGAGTGGTACATCTGATTTGTGTTATGTTAAATATATTATAAAATAAATTAATTTAAGGTACAGTGTGCTTACTATCTGGAAAAATCTAAGTGAACTATTTAGAAATTTTGAAGATGTATATGTCGGTTTATTTTCTTGGTGATTTCTAATAGGAATAACTATTTAAAATGCATCTGATCTAATTTTCATTTCAGGTTTGGTGTTTGGGTTTTTTTTTAAATCACTTATTTTCACGTGAGCTGGGCCATAAAAACAAAGCCTAATTATTTGCATGTCCTTTCCCTGCATGTCTGACACCCTCCTCTCAAAGGTCCTGCCCTCATTAGCAAAGACTCTTGGCATGCACAGCATGTGCCTCTCTCATACAGATACATGATGGTGTCAAGTCAACTCCTGCAGCCTTCAGTACCATTCCCAACAGGGGGCCTGTAAATGGCACATTCCCTGCTTTATCCCATGGGTTCGACTCAGGGATCTGAAAATGGGATCTAATATTCCCAGTTCTCTGGGAAGGACTTCAGGATGAAGTTAAACATGGAGAAGTGCTGAATTCTCCAGCTGGAACGGGGCAACCCTGGATGTACGGGCAGACTGGGGAATGAGATACTGGAAAGCAGTGCCAGGAAAGGGACCTGAAGTTCCTGGTTGATGGCAAGTTGAATGTGAGTCAGCAGTGCCCTGGCAGCCAGGAGGGCCAACTGTATCCGGGGGGCATCAGGCAAAGCATCGCCAGCCACATGAGGGAGGGGATTGTCCCACTCTGCTCTGCACTGGGGTGACCTCATGTTGAATATTGTGGCAGTTTTGGTCACTGCAATATAGGAAAGACATTAAGCTCTTAGGAATATCCAAATGAGGTCAACAAAGGTGGTAAAGGGCCTTGAGGGGAGGCTGTATGAGGAGCAGCTGAGGGCACTTGGTCTATTCAGCTGGAGAAGAGGAGACCGAGGGGAGACCTCATTGCAGTTACAACTTCCCCATGAGGGGAAGAAGAGGGGCAGGCACTGATCTCTTCTCTGTGGTGACCAGTGACAGGACCCGAGGAAATGGCCTGAAGTTGTGTCCGGGGAGGTTAAGGTTGGATATTAGAAAGAGGTTCTTCACCCAAAGGGTGGTTGGGTGCTGGAACAGGCTCCCTAGTGAAGGAGTCATGGCACCAAGGCTGCCAGAGTTCGGGACGCACTTGGACAATGGTCTTGGACACATGCTGTGACTCTTGTGGTTGGTCCTGTGCAGGGTTAAGAGTTGGACTCAATGGGTCCTTTCCAACTCAGCATATTCTGTGATATCCCAGCAGTTTCCACTTCACTCTGGGGCTGTGTCTGCCTGGGCAAACAGAATGGTGCCTGTGGGATCCTTTGGGTGTGCGCAGTGTGTGAAAACAAAGGGCTGTGCTCTTCTTTGAGGGAGAAGAATAACTGTGGCTGTCCATGGTGAAAAGGACACCTTCATCAGAAAACAGCACAGTCATCACAGAGGTTGCTTACAGGTTCACAATCAAAATTAAGCCACTAAACTGGGGTCCTGTCCCTCAGTCCCTGGAAGGGGCCCCCTGGGGCCTGAGGTCTGAAGGTGCCCCTTGCTGAAAGTCCCTGAGGTTGCGCCTCAAAAATTCTAACTTATGAAGTTATTTCTAGAATATCAGTCTTTCTCTTCCCTAAAAGTAAATCCCTGTTTACTTTCTTCACAACAAAATGATACCTTTAAAAAATCCAACCTACCCAGTTGCCTACCCAGTTTCATGGAAACCTGTGAGAAACCTGCTTTCCCTGAGACACAAACAAATTCAGTGTGTGGGTGAAAGGCATTATTGAGATCTTTTTGTAAAACAGTAGGAGAAAAAAATTGTAACATAACATTATCAGAAAAGCCTTAAAATCTGTGGGATTTTGATGCAGCTGAAGGAACCATGGATGAAAGTAATGACAGAAAGGGCATTCAAATGCCTTTAATTAAGGAAACATTTATTCTTCCCTCTTGTCCTTTGTTGTATAAAACTTGCAAATAGCAGGCAGTTTTGTCCTGGCAAGGAAGCAGCTGTGAGGAGCCTCTGGGCAGTGAATATGGCCAACAAACAGGATAGCATGATGGCACACAGCTAAAGGACTTAAAGCAATAAACTATAGCCCAGAGTTAAGAATGCCTGCCAAGGACTGCAGCTTGTGTAAAACTTCTCTCAGGTAATTTCAAGGGGTGGGAAAGCAGGTAACCAATATTGCTATGAGGTGAAAATTCTGCTTTTCCAGTTCAGAAGGCCCCAGAGATCCACAGATATCTCCTGGCAGGTGTCAGTAGCAAGCTGATGACTTAACACTAACTCTGAAAAGTCTGAGCACAACAAAAAAATGTTGTGGGCTCCATTCCCTTAAAGCTTAAGTGAAATTTTTAGCTTTTGCATTGGTCCCCTCATCAGTAAGTACATTTACCTGAAATCTTACATTTAGAGGCAGAAGTTACCTGATACAGGCCATACACTAAAACAGGCCCATCAGTCACCAGCCTTGGGGCTTGTGGCAAGTGCTGCTGTAGAACGTTGATTTTTTTCTTTTTTAAGATCTATAAAATACTGTTTTCCCCTAGGCTATTGTTTTTAAATGTGTTGGAGTCTTATCAGAGGAAATAATCTTAAAGACAAAAGTTCTGGTTTTTTGTTTGGTTGGTTTTTTTTAATTGGAGGTTTTGGCACAAAGCTACACAATTTTACAGCCTCAGAAGAGCTTAGTAGGCAGCCTCTAATTTTTTTTTTTAATGCAATTTTGTTGCTTTTGCTGCAGCAGTCGAATCTGTTGTGTTCCAAACAGAGAGCAGCACTACGCTTATCCAAAGCGTGGCCTCAAGCTAGTATCTGCATCAATGTCAGTTTGGGATTAAAAACCTGATTTATTGTTCGGTGTCTGGAACTATTTTATGAAAAAATAGCTTACCTATTCCTTCTGCATTCACCTATGAGACCCCTCAGTCCCTCATTCCTCATTAAACAGAAAACAACTCTTTAATAGAGACATTTATGACTTTTCATTACGGTAAATGATAAACTTCTCTCTGTGTTCAGAGTACCTCTCAGCTGAAATGTTCCCAGTCAGCTGCTCTAAGAGTACTTACCCTTTAAACTCTGTCTAGATAAAAACACAGTTTCTTTATTTTGATGCAGCCCACACTTTTCATGGAACAAGCTAATTATATTCCATAATTACCTGAATGTTTTTCTTCCAGTTTGTTGCTTTTTTGTGACAATGTTTGTCACACTTGTATATTTGTATATATCACTCACTGAGTATGCAGGATGATCTTCAGCAAGCAAGTGCAAGTGGAGGTCAGACACACTGAAGATTACTGGTGCTCTTTAGCAAGAAACTTTTAGTAGAATCCCTAGTGATGGATGAAAATATGGGAATATGTCACAAATACAGGATTTGTCCAACACTTCAGAGACTGGACAGCTATGAATTGAGGGAATAGCAACAGTGATAGAGAAGGAATAACTTCAGTATAAAGCTCTCTAGCTTTATGCAGTGCATGATGGTACAATTAAGAGACATCTTACTGTTTATCATAGGAGAATTGGATTTTGGCATGCACTATAGAATGGGATTAACTGCATCAGAAAGAAACTTTATTGATCTAAAAAGGTTTTCATATATTCAAGAAGAAGTACTATTAAAAGAGCAGAAAAAGAGGACTGGGAAAAAATCTCTTACCAACAGGCTGAAACCATGGTCCGGGGCCATCTTGGCAGGATGGAAAGGAATCTGGGTGTAGAATTCTTCATGGCAGTCAGGCATCCCATATTTTTGCTTCTTTGATCAGATATGGTCAACTTGGTCCTTTGTCAGAAAGGCTGCTGAGTGCATTAAGAGCACTCTGACACTAAATGCGTAAAGTGCTTGACAGGATCTGACAAGCAGGATTGGAGAGTTTAATTCAAACATGTATCTCTCTTCTTTGGAGTGATAGGGTGGTGAGACTAAGAGAATATGTTTAGTGTCTCTTCTGTAGAGGTAGATATGAGTTCCTGATATGGAATCTGCTTGTGTGACTCAGGGAGGAGGACCAGTATTTTATAACGCTTCTCTCAATTTTTCTATTCCAGTCTTTCACTCTAAGAATGCAGGGCAGATGGAGGCAACTTGTTAAACATTTCCCAGCTTCCTATATCTTGTTGGGTTTTTCTTAAGAACTGCATCAAAAAGGTAGTGGATATGTTCAGCCCATAGCTGCTGCTAAGAGTCATCATTAAGAAACAATTGCTTCTCCATATTGAAAGTTCTACTTTTTTTTCCCTAATTTAATTATTTAATTTACATATTGTCTACTGGTTTAATTGCACTTACAGGTGCATCTCAGTATCTCTCTGTGCCTAATGACTTCAGGAGAATTTATATGGTTCTTGTTATAGCTTCAAAGAAATAAGATACTACAAGCTGATTTAAATGAACATATTAATGCACTAGAGAGTTGCCTGTGCAGAATTTGCTGTGACTTCTGTAATTCCTGTATTTATTTTTTCATATAGAATATTTCACCTACTCACACTTCATTTTATCAGCATGTTCAATATAATCCTCAAAGGCTACAGTACTTGGATTTTTGGTTTGAGGGTGACTCATGTTTCAGCTATTACTTGGAAATCACTCTGTACATAATTTATTTAAATTTCTTTCTGTCAGAATTGGATGTATTATTTTAAAGAAACAAGCCCACAGGGCTTCCATATTTTGTCAATGTGCAGCAACTAATTTCATGAGAAATGTTTTTAATATCAAATTTCTACTCTGATATTTTAATATGCTCAAATTTTACTGTATGACACAATAATGTTTCTGACAAGACTGATTACATACTTGGTATTAGGACAGGTTATATTTTTAGCAGTATTTATCTATTATTCCCAGCTCAAGAATGGCTTTAACATGCTCTGTAAGATCACCTAGGAACTTTCATTTACTTTAATCACAATTTTTAATTCAAGAATGTTAAGAAAGCACACCCCTTCCATAAGGCATCTGAAATTTTTTCTGGGTGCAGCAGAGTGATACTCCTTCCTAATCTTTTTCTGCAGTGGAGAAAGAAAGAATCCGAAGGGATCCCTTCTATCATAGCTTCCATGAAAAAGATTTGAGCTTTTTTACTTTGACTGGTCCAAAAAATCTAATACTAATTCTAGATATGTACCTCCCATTTTGCAAGCATCCAGTTTGCCAAATGTACTGCAATTGATTCAGAAAACTAGTTGTAGACCCAATTGGAAACTTGGGGGTTCCCCATGTCATGTCTTGCCACCATTGAGACAGAGTACTGCTGCTCTGATCTACTTGCAAAATTTTGTATTAAGGACTAATACCTTATGTGAACAGAGGAAGGTAGAAAAGTTGCAGGAGACATGGGCGGGCAGGAATCAAAGCCAAGCTGTGGGAGAGACTTGGAAACAAAAGGCTGTTTTGATTTAATTGGTGTCACAGGAACTCAGGTAGAAATGTTGCACAAGACTGTGTACGTCTGGAACACTTGAATGCTTCAAACTCTCCTACAATGATGTTGCACGTACGAGATAACCTTACTGATGTGTTTAGTAATTCTAAGACCAAGTTCACCATCTGGCACTTGTAACATTAGTAGAGAAGACTATCTTTTGTATCTCTGCAATGCCAACGTTAGAAAAGATTCCTTCTGTTCTTCCCTTTTGTCGCAGTATTTTAGGAACTCAGCATGGGGTAGACGGCATGGAGGAAGCTGGAGTGTAATTTTTCCACAAAGAAGGTAGAAATGTGTTCAGTCACATGTAGGACAACAGGCTGTTTCCTTACTAGGTCATGTGCATCCAGCCACATGAGCCTGGTGTTTCCTATACTGATATTCCAGTCAAGTGCCCATTCAAGCCCTTAAAAACAAAGCAGGTCATGTATAATTGCAGTGCTTCCTTGAGCACAAGTCTTTTTCTGGGTTTGCTTTTATGCTTGTCAGTCTGTTGACTCCCTCATGTATTTTGTTGGCATTTTGCCTCTTTTCCATGTTGCAGGTAAGAATGTCACAAGACTTGCACAAAGATGGATGTCCTGTTAACTTTATGATGGCTGGCTCTGTCGCACCCTTTCTTTTCAACAAAAGGAAAGCAATTGCCTTGAGTAATGCATGAAAATTGGCAGGAGTTACAGATGACACTGTCAAATAGAGAAAGAAAAATAATGTCCCATCTACTGTGATTTGTCTGGCAGAATTTAGGATGCTTCTGTCATTTCCCTGACATTATGCTATACTTATCCATGGCACACGGACAAGACTTGTCATTTAGATAAGAGCCAAAGTGAATGGAGATAGCAGAGCTGCAGTAGATGTATTAGTTTGGATTGAATTCAGAAGAAAAACTGCTGTTGAGAGTTTTGATATTCACGTTATGTGATTCTGCACTTGCTGTAAACTATAACAGCTCGACCCAATAAAGATGTTTCTGTTTTTTAAACATACCTTTCTCTGAAGTTAAAGTGCAGGGTCTCTCTGCATACCTTGTAAATGGATCACCTGTGCTGGTGATGAAGCTCATGTATAACTGTGATATCAACCTTGTGTCATTCTTGTTTTTAAAAAACACCCAAATAAATAGAGCAGTGGTAGCAATCTGTATTGTTAGACACACAGTCAGTTCCCCAGCTTCTAGCCTTTTAATGTTCTAGACTATGTTCTGTACAGCAGCCATATGTCATTTGAAACAGTGTATAGTTTTCAGGTGTAATTGGGTTTACAACATGTTTATTCTCAGCAGCCTTTTCTCTGGTCTATGCATGACTGAAATCACTTCAAGATGACTTGCACAGTGCCATAAACTTCATTAATAATAAAAAAACTTGAAAAACCTCCCAAACAAACAACCCCTCCCAACCCAAAATCAAAAAAAAGCCCCAAAATCAAATCACCAAACTGAGAATAAAGTAAAAGTTCTTCATATTTACATTGGAATATACCTAGAATACGTCAGTGGAGAGAACTATTGAAAGGACTTGTGAAGAAGCAGTTTTAGCTTTGGTGAAGGAAACAGAAATAGGAAAGTACAGAAGATGGCTAACACAAGTCTGAGGATCCACCCCTTGTTGCTTGGATCCTGAGCAGTCCAAGCAACCTTAGGAGAACTCACTTGTTTCTCCTTCCCCTCTGTGCTCTCTGTATACAAAGATGGGTTGATCAGATGCCACCACAGCCAGAGGTCCATGTGGCACTGCTGCTGCCCCACTGAAGGTGGTGTGTGGAGGAGCTGTGTGTGCTGCATAGCTCTGCCACTGCAAAGCTCATCCTCAATACCTGTCTGACAGGAGGGGAAAGGGTATGGTGGTGCCTCAGAAAAATGGTTGATTTGGTGTAAACCCTGAGAGCACATCTTTGACATGCAGGGTTTGGTCACATGTTTGTGACCTCAGCAAGGTCTGTAAGGAATTATCTCCATGATCTGGACCCAAGACAGTGGCAGGTGTTTCAGATGCTTCAATTTAGAGGGTAAGTTCATGAGAACTGTCTGTATTTTCACAGGAATACTTCAGCAAATTAAATAGGTCACAAACACTTCTGTGAGTATGGATGACTGGGAAAAAATTATTTGGAGAGTAAATGGTTTGATCAGTAGTGGAATATGCTGAATTACCTTGTTTCTCATTGTTTCTTACTTTCCTGCTCTAAATGTTTTCTTGGTATTGGCCCAATGATGACTGCTGTACTAAGAGAGGCACTACTCAGACGCAATAACCTTGGATGCTTCTCTTATAAGATCTACATATTTAAAAGGAATAAGTCACTTTAAAAGAAGTCACTTTGAAAGAGTTACCCAAGGCTCTCTGGGGTGCCTGTTTATGCTGCTCTGGTGTTATAGTGGTGGTGAATGGGTGTGAGAGGGCCCTGGGGTGCTGCAGGGTCACTGTGGCTGTGTCCCCCATGTCTGTACCCCATCATAAGGAGAAGGCAGTCACTGATGGCTTGCAGCAGCTTCTTAGGATCTTTCCAATGTATGTTAGATGCCTTTACAATGGATGTGGGGTGAGAAGGGGACGGGTGCTCTTCACCTGTGTAAAGAAGCAGTTGAAAGCTTCTGTGCTTCCCCATTCTAGAGCATGAATGCAGCGATAATTGGTATTTTTCTTTTCTCCAAAGAATTTGCGTAAATGTCTTAATGTCTTCCTTACCCTTTAATTTGTTCTTAAGTTTGTAAAATACTAGCTTCCTGTAGCTAAAATCTAGTATACACTGGTAGGTTTGGTCATAACAAAGATGGGACCTTGGAGAAGTTGTGTAGTGGGGGTGGAATTAAGACACTTTGGTTCAATATTGAAAGCAATAAAGGAAGTAAATATGTAGCGGGGAATAGCTTGAGAGCACACCATTAGTAGGAACAAATGTAAAATGATGAGGATGTAAATCCAAAAACTGAGAAAATAGAAAGGAGGAATAAATCAAGCCACCCATTTTCTAGATATGACATTACTGGTTTTATTCTACTACACTCTAAAGGGCAATGAACATAGTAAGAGCCTGATGTGGGACTATATCTTTCTTTAGAGTGTTCTCACTGGAGCCAAAGTGTGAAGTGATACATATATTAAAGGAAGTATTTGAGCTAGAATTCTCAAACTTTTACTTAGATTCATTAAAACATATCACTGCATCTAGAATAAGAGACTCAAATCAATGACTAGACTTCTGGAATAACCTCTGGTTTTCTACATTTTTCCCACATAAAATCCAGTATATCCACACGAAAATTAGGATCCTAATTAAACGTAATGGGAGGGGAGACACACATACATAACACCAAATGGAAGTCTGTTATTACTCTGCAGGAAAACTGTCACTTTGGATCTTGGGAGAGGAATGATAGGGAGGAGTTCCTGCTGAGACTTGAAGATATTGTGTGAGAAAGAACTAAATGGAAATTGTTCATTTTGCTTCTAGTTCCCTGTGCAGACACGATGAGCCCGTGTGGAGGCAGATGACAGGGGAGATAGCAGAGGTGTCTGGGAGAGGGAAGGCTGCCTGGATAGCTGTCATGCCTGCTGCTGCTCTGGGGCATGTCTAGACAAAATGAATGAGTTCTTTGGAGTTAGTGCTTTCTAGAGTGTTCTGCTAGAAATGTTTTTCACTAGCTTTTGTAATCTGAAAAGAGAAACTGTATGAAAATTTGTGTGCATTCATGTAGAGAGGAAATGCTGATTAAGAACATTTATTTTCTTTGTGATAAATAGAGTCAATGGACTTCCCTCTTTTTCTAGGAAGGGATTATTTTGTTTACCAGAATATCATAATACTTGAAGAAAATTAAAGAAAAATACAGGAACAATTTTACTATGTCAGAGCAAAAGTCTGTTTAGCCATCTTTTGTGTTCAGCTATGGAAGTAGTGAATAAATGTAAAATTAGGATAAGTGTAGAGTGATCTACTTCCATAGGCTATGGAAATCTGCAGTCAAAGCAGTACCAAAGTTGAAGATGGTATGAACTGTGTTTGTGTCCATCAAGGGACCTATCGTACATAAATTGTTTGATTTCTTTTTGAACTTGCTTGTTTTACTGATCACCCTACTGTCCTGTGGCAAAATAATCAATGAAATATGTAAAAATATTTGTTCTTCTATGCTTTTAAGAGTAGCACTAAATAACATGACTTAATTGTGGTGTTCTGCGAAACAGTCAATAATCACTTCCTATTCATCCTCTCCACATTGACAGAGATCCATGAAATGTGCACACTCCATCTTTATTGTCAGGTTTCAACTCTGAGGAGTCCTGTTCTATTCAATCTCTATTTTTAGAAAATCATTTTTTATTTCTAATCATCCTTTGTTGCCCCATTCTGCCATGTGTGTTACGAGGTTACTAAAATTATACTCATGATTCAAAATGTGGGCACCCAAAGGACTGATATAAAAACATAATGATGTTTCATGTTTTGTTCTCTGTTCTTTTCCTAACAATTTCTTATTTACATTTAGACCATTGGGTATTGAAATTATATTTTTATTCAATTAACTGTTACTTTTGAGCAATATCAGAGATACTACATTACTTTTTCAGTAGGAAAATATTTTCTTCAGTTGGAAAAGATAATTTCAAGCACATAATTTTGTACTTATGTTTTCCCCATGGACATTTTTTCCTTTGTATCAACAAAGGATGGACTTTATCTGCCCTTTAATTACTCACTCATTCAGCATTGTCAGGTTTTTCTGAAATTCATCTGGATTTGTTATGGTCTTTATTACCTTGAATAATTTATCATCAACAAGGGAGTTGTCCAGTCTTGTAATTTGCCTTCTATCCTTTAGCAAATTATTAATCTGCTGGGGGATGTTCCTTCTTAATCAGTGATAGCTTATTTTCCTTAAAGGTCATTCATTGAGTGACTTTTGTAAATAAATTTCTTTCAGAAAATCTGGGATCCTCCATGGCTGGACTTTCCTATCTTATTTGCAGCTTCAAGAACTTAATAATTTTGAAATTTTACTTTTATTGAAAAAAGAGAAAACTTCACTCACTTTCCATTCTGTCATATTTTTGAAAGTGCCCAGCAAATTTATCGTTTATTTTGCTTTCAACTTGCCTATCTCAGTTAAAAGCCTCTTCAAGGTTTGTAGTTGCTTGTATCAGCCCTGCCAACATTCAGTCATCTGATATGGAGGCCACTTTAAGTGATAGGGCTTTATAGGTTAGCTCATAAACAGACAATTTCATTAACCAGTTCTTTAAACTCCTGGCTGAATACTATCAGTTATATTGGTGGTGATTTGGCTTTACACATTTAATTGATTTCAGTAAGTAAAAGCTTTCTACAGTCACTGCAGACTTTCATAGATCCTCAAATATGACCTGGTGATTCTTAGAAATGCTTTGGTGTGAGAAGGTCCACTCATCTCTTCCTGCATTGAGAACATCAGCACATGGATGTCATTGAGATTTTATGCTGTGGTCTCAGCTTCACTGTATGTTTTTCCTGCACTTCAAGTAATATCTAGAATGATCTTGACTTTTATGCCTTTAGCAAGTTTATTCTTTAAAATCTCTGCTTGGCCTTGATAGTTTCACATTCAACTTTCAGGTGTTTTGCTTTTTTTGTATTTTCTTCAACTTTCCACATTTTCTCTTTTCTTAAGGATTTCAGCTCTCTGCTCAGTGAAGAATTGCCCCTTTTGTTCTTTCAAAAATGGTTCCTACAAGCTTGTTCCTAATAGCTTGTTTCATGTACCTTACTTGTCTTGGAAAGAGAACAAATGGTTACATGCTTCCCACGTGGTGGCAAGTCAGGTGTTACCCATTTATCTTGAGTGTTTTCTGCTTATGTTATATTAAAAAAAATCTTTTGTTATGTTTAAGAAAACACTTCTAATAAGTATATTGTATATATATTTCTTCCTTTGATATGCCCATCGAACTAATGTAATTGCATTTTTATCCTTTATTCAGAACTTGTCAGTTATTTCCGTTATGTAATAATTCAGATTACTGGGGGTTTGTTTGGTTGGTTGGTTTTGTTTGGTTTTGTTTTGGGATTTTGTTTGGGTTTTTACTTGGTGTTTTTGTTTATTTGTTTGATTGTTGATTTTTTTTAATATTTATTTGTTTGCTGTGGTGGGAATTGTTTGGATTGTTTGGGTTTTTTGGGTGAGATTGAGGTTTGGTTGTTTCGGTTCAAGATGAAGCACAGATTTTGCTTAGAAATATCAGACAGACTATTTAAAGAGGTCAGCAGTAAATTCTTAAAAGAAACATGCAGTAGCTATTGCCTAAAAAAAATGCATAAACAAATTAAACATTTTTAGGGGCACAATTAATAAGTTTGTGGAAAAAGAAAAACAGTGTTTTAGCTAATGCTTTATTAATATGTAATTGCGTGTTCTTAAAATTACTGGTATAATTTCAGACTGAGTGGAAAAATATGGACAAGTGGTGGAACAGAGCTTTATTCTGTGTTAATGAACATTTCAAATTTAGTAGTAGAATATCACCTCTATGAATAAGTGACTGTTTCTTGGTTCAACACTAACTTTGCTTAATACCAAACACCTGATGTGGGTACTATCACAAAGTTTAAATCCTCTTTATTAGTAGCATTTCACAATTAATTCTGCTGACATTTCACTCTTCTGTTTAGAAGTTTAGGATACCACAATATTGTATGTAATTACCTTCAAAAATAAGTAAGAGTAGTACCCAGGTGGTGTATCCACTTAACAGCATAATGTCAAATTTATCCAAAATACCATCTTAAACCAGTAAACATAATCTGTTTTCAGCATGCCAGGTTCAGTTTCTTCACCACTGGGAAAAAAAAATCCATCCTTGCAGGTTTTGGAATGTATTAAAAAAATCACCCAGTGACCAGTGCTTTATTCACAGACCTTAACTAATCAAAATCCTTTCCTTGATATAAAGAAAAGTAGTCCTTGAGGAATTGAGAACAAGTCCTTGAGTGACTTTTTACAAGGACCTGTAGTGGGAGGACTGAATGAGAGTAGGTTTAAATAAGATATTAAGAAGAAAATCTTCACTGTGAGGATGATGAGACAGTGAACAGGTTGCCCAGAGAAGTTGTGGATGCCCCATACCTGGAAATCTTCAAGGCTGGGTCTAGCAACCTAGTCTAGTGGAAGGTGTCCCTATCCATGCCAGGGGTGTTGGAACTCAATGATCTTCAACTTCCCTTCTGTAATGCTGGGGCCTGAAGAACTGGTCCTGAGCCAAAGTTGACCTACAAGATGAATCCTCCAACCTAATATTATATTTAGCCTTGTATTGTATGTATCTCCTTATTAACCAAGATGCTATATAATCCTTAGTAATGCTTTAAGAGTAAGGCCAGTATGTATTATAAATATGTCTTTTCAGTCAAGATTGTGAAAACAGTAGGACCTCACATGGCCACAGCTGGTTCATATTTGACATATCGGTGTAGCTGTAAGTTCTGTATTTAATGACTAGTCAGGGTCATGGGGCATTTGACAGTAGTTAGTCCAGTTTGACTCCCTGATTTTGCCTTGGGCCCTGGCCAGGCCTAAGGGGAAAACCAGGGGGAGAATAACTCCAGATTGTTTTTCCACACCAATCGAGAGATGTAAGCTGGTTTGTTTAACACCATATAAACTGGACCCTCTAACAGCAAAGATGGAGGTTCTCCTATGGGTGGATGCACTGTGTAGGATTTCCCAGTTACCAGGAAGAGGTTCCCCAGTCCTTCACTGTGATTGGGGCCTTCCTAGCTGAAGTGTGCTCTGGATGATGATAATTACTTAAGGATAACTCTCTCTTAATCACTGTAAGACTTTCTTTGTAGTAATGATTAGATGCATTCCTAAGTGTATCCTTTTATATGCCACTGCTTCTTTTGTAATTCTTTACTGTTTTGCACTCTAGTCAACTTATACATTTATTCTTTAAAGTTGGTTTCTGTATTCCTTAAATCCATCCTCGTTACTGGGGGTGGGAGGGTGGGATAGACTGGTAAATCACCTTCCTATCCAACACTTCCATGTTTCTCGGCTCCCTTGCTGCTCAATGTGGACTGACAGTTTACATCAGCTGGTAGTGTGGAGTTCCATCTGGAGAGGAGAGTTTGGTACAGGTCTTTTATTTCCACGCTTCATTAAGTCACCTTTTAGGGAAGAAATACTCTTTGTCTTTTTCAACAAGAGCCTCATTTTATCCAGCCTATGATGAAGATTCACAATTCAGCCACCAAAATGCAATTAGGGTGAAAAATAATAAATTGCATATCACTTCAATAAACTGTTCATTTCTAACAGGTTCAGTGGGGTTAAGTTACTCATAAGAGAACCCCCTGAAGACAGAAATTAGGCAATTACCTAGGCCAGTACTGAGTGACTGAGAACTGGGAACTTTTTATTAAGTTGATATAAAACATTTATATGTAAAGTGTATTTTACTTAATATTGGCTGCATAAATAATTCAGCTGAGAAAGAAGATGGAGATTCCTATGCTAGTACATTTGACAAGCCTGATTGTACTCAGAAAGTGTATGCACATAGAGCTTAAAAATTATATGCTCAAATGTCCATGCTCAATGGATCCTAATGTCACCATTGTCACAAGTTACTGAAATGGATGAAAAGCAACCTTAGCTTTTGTTTGCTAATAAGATTTGCCTAGTAGTAGCAGCAACAAAACCATCAAGTCCCCTGTGCCCATTAGTCAAATTTATTATATAACACAGTATTTGGTTACCAGACTGATTTTTTCTGAAGTGCCTCCATGTGCGTGGGGGGGGGGGGGGGGTTTGTGTGTGTGTGTATGTACCATCCACAGACTGACTGCAAATACCTGATTGCTAGACAAGTCATGTTGGGTTGTTTGGGTTTTGTTCCTAATTGGATGAAGCACTTGTGGGCACTTGTGCAAACAACTGTTTGCAGTCAAAGTCCATTTGAGAGTCTCCCTGGTGGAACCTGAAAATAAGCTTTGTTGCTTTTTTCTTATCTTGTCACAGGGGCCAGACGTAAGCTGTCTGAAATCATAGCACACTCATGTTTATTAACATTTTTTTTAAAAATCCTTCCTTTTTTTTTTTCCATTTCTCGCGTTTTGTTAAGATTTTCTATTGCTGATTGTGCTACTGCAGAGGAGTTAATGAGAAAGGTTAATCCACATTAGAAGTCTGGGGGCAAAAAGGTACTATCTTTTGCAAAACACTGCCAGACATGATGTCAAAAATGTATCTGTGTAGTTTGTGTCTTAAAAACAATTGTTATAAGGAATTCTGCCTTTTTCAGTCTGGCATATGCAGGTTTAGACTTCATGCACATATGGTTGATTTATGGCTTTGACTTCAGTGAGTCTGTGGACCGGCTTCACTTGCTAAGCACGGCTTCAAGAGGGAGCAGCCAAACACTGATGCTCCTCCACAGTGTTAGAAGTGGGCAAGAGGGAAGTGGGAAATACATGTTGCATGTCCCAGCTTCCGTGCCCCTCTCCTGCCCATGAGGTAGTAGGGCTGCTGTGGCAGAAGTGGAGCTGAGCAGTGCACATTTCAGACAGTTGTTCTAAAAGAACATTTTGATTTGCTAGGTTTGGGTTTAATACAGACTTCAAGCAAACAGTTCAGAGCGGGAACAATATGAGGAGAGGAAAATAAAGTTTTTACCATTTCCCTACCAATGTTTGGCTGCAGTTTGGTTCCCTTTATTGTACTGGAATAACTCTGGCTATTAGTATTTTATGCCTTCCATCTTTCTGTCAGAGATTGACAGCCCATCTGGAACAGACAGGAACAAAGAGCAGGGAGACAGACTTTTAGCCCCAGGTCTGTCAAAGAGGACTCAGACAGTTAAGCAGAAGCTGTTAAAGTGATACTAATGTGCTGAACCTGTGTTTGTGTCCTAACCTGACCCCTATATATGCAGTTTCTGTTTGGCAGCCACCCGTGTCACCTCAGTCCTTCATCCCACATTCATGGCCAGGGCGGGTTGAGCACATGGGCTGCCTTGGGGCTCATGATGTGTGGGGGCACCTCTGTGTGGAGGAGGAGTGCTGGAGACCTGACCTCCTGCCTGAGAATGACTAACTGGGTCTTTTGCTCAGTTACTCCAAAATGTTACCAAAAAGTTTACTGTTCAGCTTTCCAGAACACTTACCCTGCGATGAAGGCAGCACAGTAAGCTCTCTGTCTGAGTGAAAAAACATAATTTACTATGCTTATTGCTATAATACACAAATAATAGACTGGAAATTGTTCTCTGTAAAGTGGCAAAAGAGGTGAAACATTAGAAACACTCATTACAGTCTAAAGTGTTAGGAAATGAAGTACTGAAGAACACAACCAACTGAAAGGTCATTTAAGTATTTGCATTTAAGTTTCTGAGTTTCCTTTTCTTTTCTTTTTTTTTTCTTAACAGGATTATTTTATTCTGACTTTGTGGTTTTGCAATAAAGAATAGCTAGCATATTTTTCCGGCAACCTTGCCTTTGTTAAATGTGGGAAAATTCTCTGCATTTTTATATTAGGCAAAGTTGCTTTTCCTCTTCTGTGATAATTAAGTCAAAACTTTCTGTTGCCCACCTTTATTGCTTGGGCTTTGAGAGAGAATTCTAGTAGATGCTCAAGGATGATACTTTTATAAATGCTGTGTGTTCGTGCTGGAAAGGAGTTTAAGTAATCTGTGTAAATTCTTACACTTTAAAGTCACTCAGGGCTATCAGTAGAACTGGCAAAAAGTCCTCAAAGAGGGAAAATTAAAACAAATGCCACTTCCAAGTAATTGAAGCTTTTGCAAGCTGAGAGTTCCAGAAAATTGCTTCTCAGTTGTATCCTTTCAAAAGCTTGAAATTACATTTTTTTTTTTTTTTGCTCCTCTGGGGATTTTGTGGTTTTCTGTTTGAAAAATTTTGAATTTTTTCTTCCTTAGGTTTTTAATGAAAGCTGAAGTTGCTGGACGTTTTTTATGTTCTTGAACAAGCTTGGAGCATTTTTGTGCAGGGGTTATTGATTAATTTCTGTTTTTTTCACCATTTTACCAAAGCAGTTAATAGGAAATTGTTATTCTGCACATTATATTGTTAAAACTGTGATAAAGAATTAACAGTTCAAGTATTGGTTTCCACATAAATATTAACAAGTGACTTGTCAAATTTACTTAAAATAATTGTAATTAAAAAAAAGGCCCCCAAAACAAAATATTCCTTAGTGGAGATTTAAGAGTTATGAAGTAGAAATTGCATAACATTGAGCATATTTCTAAATGCATATATTAAGAAACCTGACTAAACTCTTATTTTTATAGGGCAGTCAGTAACTCCACACAGTTCTCCATGAGGCAAGAGGCTGTCTGAAATGTATAGGAAGTGAAGGTAGAGCTAAACCACAGATTTTGTTAGGAGAGTGTAAGGGATGGAATGTATGAGGGGGGAAAAAAGTGAAAATGGTTCGTAAAGCATAGGTTGTCTTTTCTGTCATCTGACTTTTCTCTTCTGTAATTCTTTTAGAGAGAGAGTCCTCTAATATTAAAGGCAAGTCTACCATGGGAGCAAAGGCTTTGAAGGGAGTCTCTGCCAACTTTTAGTACTCTTCTCCACAACACCTCTCTCAATTTGTTCAGCTTGTGAATGAAGAGGCAGATTGTGCCATTGATCAAAACGCGTGGCTACACTGTCCAAAATGGGAGCTATGACGAGGTTATTATTAATTTATAATGTTCATTTAAGAATTTAATTTTAGTTTGTACCTCCAATAATCTCTAAAATATGTGTTGTCTATAAACTGGCATATAAACAAATTCATGAAACTTAGAGGGCCCTATCCCCTCTGTATGTACCACCCCAGCCCCTTTTGGGCCATGTGCCTGGCAAATTGAAGGATGCCAGCAAAGAAATTCTGGCTTTGTCCTCCCTTGACATGGTTTTAATTACTTTAAAGTATTTGAGTCCTTTTGTTCAACAGTGATATGCAGGCTCTGTGGTGTGACTGAGGGGGAAAAAAAGTCAATATCACAAATTGCTCCAAAATAATTCAGCAGAAGAGGAAACGAAGTAATTCCAGCTCTGGGATGAGTAAACTGACACTTAAGAGCTTATGTCCTGTGTTAAAAATAATAAAACAGCAAAATGCACAATATTTTCAGCAGCTAGGCATCCTAGAGGGTTGGGACTGTGCTAATCTGTCTGTTTCTTAATGCTTGTAAAGTGCTGGGGACTTGTGTTCTATCTGAAGAAAATATTTAAATCTTCTTTTCACTTCCAACAGCTGAACAGTTTTGCTGAGGTCCATAGGGTGGCTTTAAACCTAAACATGCAGAAATAGCATGCTGCTATCTTTAATATTCCTATGTTCCTTTCAGATTCATTGGGACTTTTGCCAGGGAATGGGATTAATTTAATTACAGTCTCCGGTCAAGCCCCTCTTGTCACAAGTCAACCTATAGAGCCAGTGGCTTTTCTGCAAGTTATTCTGCAAATCACAACAGTGCTGCAGGCAGGGCCAGGCCACAAAGGTGTTTTGGGGTAAAACACAGTACAGGGGAATGAGTCCCTGAGGGTTCCATTGTGTGAGATCATGACTTCTTCACCCTGACTGAGTTTAGTCAGATCTGAGGGCGCTTGGGCATTTCCAGGGAATGATGTCTGTGGCTCACAGTAGAAGAGAAGAAAGTAAGAGGTGGAGGGAAGAAATTTGGAAGTGGCTGATTGCTCTGCATTCTTACCTGCAACAAGGCTGGAGGATAGGTTTTTCTTGCCAATCCATTTTCATTTTGTCTGGGCAAGGCTGATGTGCATCTCATGAAGTCTAAAGGGAAATGCACACAGCAAATGAACACTGGGAATGAGCCTGTGGTGCTGGCATAATTAATTTTCTTGTCATGTTGCATTGCCTGAGCTGTAAACAACAACACAACCAGCTGGTAAATTATTCAGTTTCTCTTGCAGGTAAGAAAGGTGTAGATAGTTATTTTCCTTGCTTGGCTTAGATATACCTACTTCTTCACTGGACTTGCGTGGTGTTAAAGGGTTTCTGCAGGTAAATGGTATTGAAGCTTAACTATTCCAACACTGGGTGGCACATTCCTCGATATTTCTGAGTATTTTGATTATGGAATATAGCAGTTCTTGCTTTCCACCTTCCTGAAATTAGTTTAAATCTTTCATTGGCCTCCTGGAATCCACAAGCATAAGACCACAAACTTGAACCTTACTGCTAATGAGTCAATGCTGAATTTGCCTCTGAAAGCTGATACTGGGTGCTTATGCCTCCATAAAGTCCCAAGAAGAGAGGAAAGTTTTTTGGTTTGGTTTTATTCACTCTCATCACTGTAACTTTCAAGTTAGACTGATAATCTCACCAACTTGTCTCTTGAAATTCCTGGGTTTAGTACACAAAGATGATTAGGCTTTGAGTTGGAATTACTTCCATATTAAAAAAACCACACACAAAAAAACCCCCCACCAGCAACCCCCCTTCCTGCCCCAAACCCCTTATAAAAAAACCAAACCACACACCCACAACATCAAATCAGAAAAAAAAACTAAACCCCAAGCCTCAAACCCAAAGAAGCTTCCACAGAAAAAGCATAAAATATGCCTTTTTTTTTTCTTTTTTTTTTGTCATGGCCTAAGGCCAGAACATGATCTGTCCCTATAGAAAGTAGTTCTTGCATTTATAGCTGAATTCTAAGAAACAATAAATATTGGCATCCTAGCTCATACTTTGACTTTTAATTCTATTTTCCCATAGTATACAGTCCTCATTAAAGAGAATCCATAAACCCTGGAGTTTCTGGGTTACTGTCTAAGGTAGGTAATGGCTTTGTGGATTTTTCAGCACACTTTACCCCAAGTAAGTCTGAGTTCATGTAAAGAAATCTTTTGGTGTCAATGGGTCTGGTTTTGCAAAGCTTTTATCAAAAGGATCTTCTAAATTCCAGCATGGATTCCTACCTATTTTCTCTCTTCCCTGTTCCTGAATAGCTTCTATATTACTCTATTTCTGTAGTTTTCACTTCATAATTGGCATTCAAGAGCATTTTATGTATCACAACTGAATGCTGAAGTTGAGTGCTGTGGAGGAGCCTTTTGTTTTGGTACAAATGAAAAACAAATGCCAAAAGTTTGCTAAGTAGAAATCTGGTTTTCTAGGAAATTTTAGTAACAACAATGGCAGGAGAAACCTTCCTACTTTGAGACTCTCACCTATCCTTTCATTTTATTACATTGTTAGAATCTGTAGGTGGAAGGGCTGATGTTCTGCAAGCCTGAACTGTTAGGAGAAATCTGCTATAATTTGGTATATCAATGGCAAGGTCAATGTTGATTGTAAGACTGTGTTTCTGTAACTATGTATTTCCTTCTGCTTTTTCCTCACCCTGAAAAGAGGCCTAAGTACATTTGACTACTATCCTGTATACACATATTTGTGTATACAGCTTATTTGTGGAAAAATGTGCCTACAGTTATAAAGCATTATCATTATCCACTTCTCTTCCCTTAAAATGCTGTGAAGCAGAACTACCCTTCTGCAGTGTTCTGTCACATTCAGTTACTCTGGCTCACTACAGACCACAAAATGGAATGTCAAATTCACATCTGCATTTGTAAAAGAGCATCCCTACATCATTTCTAATTCCAGTGCTGTTTAATCCTACTCTCTTGATGCCCTGAATTAGGAGGGAGGCTTGGAAGCTCTGTGCTGCATAGTTCTTGACATAAGAGATTGTGCCAGCAGCCTGACAAGGAAAAAGCTAAGGAATCTGAGATTGCATGGCCTAATCTGAATTCAAAGTCTATTAATGACTTGTTTCAGATAGTTGTAATCCCCATCTTTTAGTTGCATTTATATAGTGTCACATTTTCCTTTTAGTTTTCCTTTCAAAAGTACTTTTATCTATGAAAAATTCTGACACTAACAGGCGTGAAGACCTTATATATTCATTCGAAACTTTTTAATATGATGTTCCCAGGTGTGCATGTTTGCTTATGGCATATTTCTTACACTATTTGTGTGGTGTGAGCTTAGAAAATGTTTTGTGATGCTCTTAGTCTTGCAGCAGTATGCAGGATGGTCATGGAAGTGTGTTTGACCTCCCATGGCAGTGCTGTGTGTTGTTAAGAAAAGTTACAAACAGCAGACATTGAGAAGAAGGCATATAAAGGCATTTTAGAGGCAGTATTGCAATTTTGCTGTGACGTTAGATTGTTTTTTCTTATACACACAAGTAAACTATGTTCAAGGCCACATCTTGTCTTGTGAAAGATCTAGAAAATGAACTCCAATCTTGCAACTTCAGTTGTGGCTTTTTCTGAAAACCACCTCAGTTAACCACTTCTAAAACTACTTTCCTTGCTGTTACACTTTGCATTGGAAGAAGAATGGGCATCTGCTTTGCATTTCAGTATTCTCACTTTTGCATTACTAGATCTGTGTTAAATTCTCTCTTTTCACAAGTTCAGTTTCACAAGTTTTTTTTCTTTTTGGTTCTTTTCCTGATCTGTGTCCCAGAATATAATCCTTGCCAATGAAACAGCACTGAAAAACTGTAAAATACTGAGCCAGTTACAGTGGAAAAGTGAAAAAACAATTCTAACCTAAAGCAATGCCTTAGTAGCGCTCATTCAAAAGATGTTAGTTTATTGGTATGTTTGTATATTCTACAGGAAAGTACATAAAGGAATTAAATGTACGGTTGTGTTTATAAAACTGTGAAGTTTAATGACATAAACTTAAAGTGGAGATGTCATAGCAGATGGAACCTGCAAAAATACTTGTATCAGTATCACCAGCTGTCAATATGTTTTTGAATCAATTGATGGAGTAACTTGTCTCTCCAGTTAAGAATAAACAAATCATTAAGCAGACCAAGAATTTTGCTAAGAAAACCCCAAACCAAAGCCAAACAACAAAAAACCAAGCCACAAAAATTATCAAAATTAAATTTAATCAAGCTGAAATGATCTTTACAGCCATCTTAAATAGCTGCAATATTTCAGTTTACTTTGACAGATTTATAAAAGCCTACCTGCCTAGGATTCAATACCATTGACTTTCCTACATGAAGTATACTGACTTCTGTGAGAACAATATGATTTATATTGAAGGCATATAAAGCACCCCAGGGCTATACATATAGAAATCCCAGTAGTCTTCTTGCATACCTAAGATTGCTTTTTTATAACTAAAAATATTCAATTTTGAGTTGTTACCTCTGTTCACTAGTACAGCTCCCCTTATTCAGATAGTCTCTCTAACACTGTTTTTCCTTGTGCTGTGCTTACTGTCAGCACTCAGTATTAAAGCATTATATATTTGAAGAATTCTTCTGTGAGAAAGTTCATTGGATTGATCAGACCATTTTTAATGTGATGGAACACTGAAAATTTATGCCTTGAAAAATATAGAACCTAGTTAATGTAATGGGGTGGGTCTTGTAAAACTTGTTCTTTTTCATCTCGTGTTGTTTGTTATAAAATCATCTTGCTTCCAAATGCACTCTGGGAAACCTTTTCCATGTAACGTGAAAATGCATTGGTGGAAGAAGTTTCTCCTCTAGGTGGAAATGGCATGAGTGATGAAATGCAGCAGGAAGACAGGGAAAAGACATAGCTTGTGCTTGTGTCAGAGGAAGACATCGTGTGGTGTAACACTTGTGTAGGTGTTTGTGTGCCTGTACGTCTGCATGCCTGTGTATACATCCAAAGAAAGAAATGTTTGATGTCTTGTTAGTAACCAGAGTAATTAATTTAATAATACATTTGTGTCTTTCCATTTCTGTCTTTCTTTATTTGGGTATCCTCCCTCAAAATTCAAATAGTAGCTTTCAGCATTATTCTGAAAAAGAAAGGCTGGATTTAGTCAGGGTGCCCTGGAAGTGTTCCTATCCACATCTCTTCTGCTGGTTACTCCACTCTGTCACTCTGTGCATGTGACCTGTCACTACTTCTATTCTTCCATATATATTGTCCCTTAAACACAGAATTTATCTGTTGTATCACTGACTCCACACTATATGTGTGCAGGAGACCACTACATGCTACTAAAACCTCTTTGACGTGAAAGGGAGAAGAGCCCAGATTCAGGGCATGGTCCAGCACAGGAGGAAGTATAGCAGTGTCAGGCTGGTAGTGCCAGGCTTCCAAGGATGAGAAACGAAAGCCACATCTATTAAATTGCTTTGGCAAGTCTGCAAGAATGTGTTTGTCCTAATACCGACTGTGCTGCTCTATTTTCTGCATGACCTTCAAAAATCCTTTGATTCTTCTGCTTCTGAATTCTATAGAGGACCTTAATAATGCATTAATATCAGACAGGAGTCCTGTGAAAATTTGTATTGGTAGAGTACTCTGAAGAGCAATGTACTGTTGTTATGACTGTGTGGTGTGTTATCCTGGTTATTTGGTTGGTCTCTCTTTCTTTGCTTTTTTTAACCTAAATCTTTGTTCTTCATTAGTTAAATACTTGTCATTGTGACAATTTTCAAAGCACAATTAAGAGCACTCTGAAGTAATTTGAGCTGAAGTACTTTGGAGATTCAGAAAGAATCAATTTGTTGCTCTGCTTTCAGTACTTCTTTGCCGACAGATATACTCTGGTGTAGCAGGTGGTACTTATAAAACTAGCAAATGATAGCTGCACTCCCCAAAGGGCAGCCAGACTTGTGTAGTGTTATTTCTACCTGCTGGGGAGAACTGATTATGTAATGTGAATTGTGAGAAAATAAAAATGTGCAGAAAATATTATGTAGTTTCTAAGTTGTCAAGAAATTATGAACAAGTTTTACAGTCATCCTGCCTGGAAAATGAGGAATTAATGTTTGGGGGGGGGGGTGGGGGGGGTGTGTGTGTGTGTGTGGATTATGCTTTATTCTTTTTATGGTTTATCTTTTGTTATTTTCCTTCCAATGCTACGATCAAGTTCACAACACTTTGCTTTTCAAGAGTAAAGCTGATGTCTTTCATTTGGGGCTTCCCTAGAATTTTAAAGTAAAATTTAATAGCTGCCCTATCAGGAATGTCTTTCAGTTCTTCAGTGGCAAGTCCAAATACAGTGGGATTGAAAGGAAAATCATGAGCAGTTCTTGATGCTGGTGCTTGCTGTCAGTCTGTTTCCATGCTAGTGTTCAGTCCTAGAGGTAAAGGAGATATACCTTAACAGGCATTATTCCCAGCTCCTTTGACTAGGTACAGCACACTACCCGAAGTAGGAAAATCCCTGTTGTCCCAGATGACATCTCCTTTCTTTAACAAGTCAAGGTGATAGTGGTTATTCTTTCTGGGATGCAAGTTCCAGGCTGCATTCTGTCAGTAGGAAAAGCTTTTTTGTTCTTTCAAGACCTAAATATTAGCTTAGTTCTATGTATGCGAAAGAGGGTTTTTTTCCAAAATTGAAGTTGAGAAATGCCACCAAGAGAAAAGTTTTCTTTTGCCTGCATGTTGATGTTATAGCTACTAGCATCATTATTTATAATCATAGGTTTTACTTTTTATTTTACTGATACATCATGGAGATGGTACAGCTGAAATATTGAGTGGTTATAAAGTTAGAAAAGATTGTAGAGGGATAGGGATGAAAAGAGTGGCACTTGCATAGTTTAACACCCTTATCCAAGTCTTTGAATCTTGAATACCTGTGACTTCATATCCAAATGGATAAAGTATACTTTGATATTTTTACACGGCTATCAAATCACTTTTGAAGTTGAAATAACGAGCTTCTCAAGTGCCTTGCTAATATGTGCTGAAGAATAAAAAGCTGTCATCTGGGGAAAGCCAATTGAGAGATGGATCATGGTATTCTTGGGCTGTTGAAATTGTAGCATCCCTGAAATATGTGCTACGGAACACCCCAAACATAGCAAAAAAAGTGGTATTTGACATAATTTTTGACTGAATGAAGAGCTGTAAAGGAGCAGTAGCTTTTACACAGATAATTATGAGTTTATTCCTCCTGTATGCAGGAATCCAAATCTTGCATGAGTTATAGTGCATTTATGCACATCAGGGAAGTGCACACCAAGGTAATATTTTAATAGGGATAGAAGTGAATTTGCTGGAAATGAATTTAATCAGATGTGAACTATAGAAGCAAAATCAGAATATTTTATTAGGTGCTCTATAAGCTACTAACTTGCACTGAGCACTTAGAGAAAGAGCAAAGGCAGCTATAAAAATAAGAAAAAAACACATGGTAAATGTAAAGAAAAAGAAAACAGGAAATGAAGACTTAAATTTGAGTCTCAGAATTTTAGTTATTCTTTCAGTCTGTTCTGAAGGAAGGTGTGTTGAGGTTTTTTTCCCCCCTTCTCATCTGGGACTAAAAAAAGGTGATATATCATCAATATAGGTACTAAAAGTACCAGAATTCGCATCATAGAATGAGCCAGAATTCACTAACAAACACATCAAAAAGTTTTAAGAGGGCTGCCTGCGGAGCTGTGCAACCTACTGATTATTGATCTATATAGCTCGTTTCAGAACACTGGAAGAATTGCCTGAAAGTGAAGAAAGCTAAAGCTGTGTATGTTTGTGGTCATTGAAGGGAGAGAGGAACAATCAGTCATTGATTCCTTCTATAGTTTTTGAATAGTTGATATAGGATTCAATGCTAAAGTATTAAAAGAAGACTATAGTAAAAGAAGAAATAAGTGTATTACTAAATAACCAGAAGATCATTAATTTGAAAGGATCTGTACCTTCTGACTGGGTTCCAAGTTTAGCTGATGCAGGCAATACTAGTTGATACTGATATTGATAATTACTAGTTGATAATTCCAGCTAATATAATTATTTTTACTAAAAATGTGATCTGATAATAGTCAGCATTTTGATTATGAAATGAGAATGATAGAAAACCCACCTGGTACATAAAGAAGGGATTAAAACCTGAATAATTGTCAAGTAGCAATCACTGTCAGGGAGTTGCCTTGTTGGTGCTTGCTGGCTGTGACATTTGACATTGTTATTTTCAAAGTAGTTAATAGAGCTGTTAAAATAACTACTAAAACTCACACGTGACACACAAGCGAGCAGTCAGACACTGTGACAGGACAACCTGAACTGACGTGTCTAGAACTGAAGCCTTAGTGGGCTGCAGTGATGAGAAGGACTAATCATTGCTTAGAAAAAGAGAGGGCCTTTCCAGGAATAGAGGCTATCCTTCATGATTAGCTGTTGTCTCATCATTTCTGGAGCACCATATCAAACCCTGGGGTGGTTATTCCAGGAGGATCTCAATAGGGAATGTTCATCTAATTGGGGCAGAGAACTAGAGTGATTTTATAAAATCAAGTATTGTAGTTTAGAAAATCACTCCTAAATTTTCTCCTAACACTCTCTCTTAATTTTTTCTTTAAATGAGTTGGTTTGTTTAACAGAGAAAAGATAATGTATCACTGTAACAATGTGTGGGTTGAGGTTTACCTTCCACTGCTAGCAATTTTGAAACATGGATCTTTTTCCCTTTTTTTCTTTTTTTTCTTTTTTTCTGAAGATGAACATTAAATTTGAACTTTAGCCTAAATGTCTTCAAATCGTGTTTCTATATTCAAACTCTCCTTTGTGTTATTTGGGAGAACATGCTATGCATTTACAGTGGTACCCTTTACCTTTTCTATCAACATGAGCTTCCCCGACTCCAAAACCAGCAACTTATTACTTTTGAACAAAATGAGGGTCAGAAATACACTAAAAGGTGAAATCCCATAAATAACAAACTGCTGTCTTCTCTCCTTTTGTCAACAAAGTGTAGAAAAATGTTCCTTTCTTTTGACTTTATAAAGTCAAGTTATTGCAATTCTGTTTGTTCTCTCTGGTTTCTATGGAAACAGTCAGTCAGTCTAATTTTAGGGAATATTTGTCTGACTTGTCGATGGAGTATCAGGAATGGAATAGGACCATCTAACCTACAGTCAAATCCAGGAGCAAGAGCTCTGCGTCTAACACCGAAACGGGAACTCAGTGTCTGGAGCTCTCAGGAAAATGATGCTTCTGAAGATTGGGGACATATGAGAGAGGCTTAATAATTCCAGCTTTAAGAATGGCTGTGTCTCATGGTTTAAGTCAAATAACAACTCTACAGATACTTCTGCATGCTTTAGCATAACCGATGATATTCACGGCACAGCACTGGGAAGTACATGGGACATGTCTAACCTGCTGTTCTTAGTATTGAGAGCAAAAGAATCTGTATTCTTGAATCTAAAAGGAACAGTTATCTTCTGCAAAAAAATTTATTGAAGGAGATTCAGTGCCATAAAGAGTAACTGAAACAGTTATCAAATCTGGTAATTGTAGAGGGCTTAAAGAAATTAGTGCGTGCACATGCCCTTTTTTTTTGGGTCGTGGCTGAGCCCCAAATGGCTTTCAGCAACACTGAGTGTACTCACTTAGGGTGACTTATCCCAGGCAGTAAACAAATGCTCAGCTATAGCACTGCACGTCTGTGTGCAACTATATGAACAAAGCTCCTTCAATTACTTCTCTAAAAACAATAAACGACTGTAGAACATAAAATCACAACATATTGTTAATTATCAAGTGCTTAACCTAATAATATTATTGTGGAACTAGCTATGTTTATCCTCTCTCTTGTTTTCTTATTTTTTATTTTATTATGACCTAAGAGGAATTTTAATGAATTGAACGTGTTTGGTCGTGTTTTCTTTTGGCTTTGGTCTTGGAATGTTACACCAGATATATAAATATTTATGAATGGGAAGCCTATAATATAGCAAGTAGTGTTATAGAACATGCAGATGAAAAAGGATCTTCACAGGAAAAGTAATGCTGCTTTATTTAAATTTGCTAATAAGTAATCTGGGACAACTTTCACAATATGATTTGGAGAGTTAGCATAGGTCCCAAAATACACGTAGCAAATTATTCTTTTCCTTGAATTGATGTCAACACAGTAGCTCATTTAGATTTACATTCAATAAACTAAGTAGCTTTAAAATATTCTAGCTAGAGATTAATTTGCTGTTAACATTTTAGACGGGAATATGTTAGACTTCCCTTTCTTAGAAGGGAACTTGGAAAAAGTAGTTCCCATTAACAGGAGTCTGGGGTGTTTTACATGTTATACCATGTTTTTCTGAAAGATGGCAAAATACTTGGACCATCTCTCCTAGTAGGAGCAGACATTAAATTTTCTAGAAGATAAAATTATCTGAAAATGCAAACCATTTAGAACTTCATCTATTCCTTACACTGAATGGGGATTTTTTATGTAACTCTTTCCTGTTCCAAACTGTTACAATAAGGCATCCCATACCCAGCTTAGGGATTCATCTGGCTTGCAGAGAGACATGAAGTAGCATCTATTCCATGACCATTGCACTGTCTTCACTTCTACATTAAGCCGATCTATACATTTCTACTAGAACTCCAAAATATCTAATTTTTAGCAGTTGTCCAGTTTCTAGTTGTATATGTCTGGTGGCAATGAGTCTATTCCTCCTGTCTGCTCATGCTCTAGCAAGAACAATTTTTCTGTACATGTCAGGAGACTTGTTGCGGTGTTTTAATTTGTGATTTGTGAAATACATCTTGTTAGAAGCAGGAAAAGCTACCCCCAGAAGAGTACAGTTGGTGACAGTGCAAGAAAGACAAAGGAACTGGCAGCAGAACAACACACTGCTGGGAAAGCATCTGTGCTGTGCTTTCAAGAGTAGTGTGGGGAGGGAAGCAAGAGCAGTGTGAGAGGTAGAAGCTGTAGCTCCTGACTTATACCCCATGCAAGGTCCAGATAATGGATTAAAACACTATTAATAGTTTTAGTTCATTGACTCAGTTTTATTATTTTTCTATGTTGACAGGGTTAATAGGAACTCATTCTTTCTAGAGGCTGCCAGAGATGTACTCAGGCTCAAGTGCTCATTGAATCTTTAGACCACCTGCTGAAAGCCCTGCTTGTGTCCTGACCTACCCTGCGTTGCCTTCTGTCGCTTTTCTGATCAGTCCCATTAAGTCATACCCCTCTCTGAAGTACATATAACTCTTGGCAAGACATAGCTGGATGATTGATCTGTTCTGGTACCTTCATTCCTTTTGATGCTTCCTGACAACATTAATGGAAGTTGTTTCCTCTAAACCAAGGTAGAGGCAGAGCTGTTTGCTTTTTCTCTTAAACTTGTACCTGTGTGATGGAATAGGGCTGACATGGCTTTGCAAGCTCCTGGTTTCCCAAAGAGCACTGTTTCAGATGAAGCCTAGGAGAGAGCCTTGGTCTTTCTCAGATGGCTGTAATGGCACCATACACTTGAAGAAAAGCTTCTTTAGTATCCCAGGTACTTATGTAAAGTCCAACATGGAGTGGCCCCATTTGTGCTGTCAATTTTACAAGTGGAAGGCAGGAGTGGAAAACATGAAAACCAGAAAAGAGCCCTGTGGTTTTTCTCTGCCATACAGAGGTGTCCCATGGAAAGATTGTTTCACAGCTTCCACCCACCTTCCTCAGCCTGGTGCTTTGGCTACTGAAAAAGAGCTTTAAACAAAACCAACCCAGCCACTGTCCCAACCCCCGTAGAGAGAGCGTGAAATCTCTGCTGAGCTATTGTTAGTTACAGAATGCTTTGCACCTATTTTTTTCATAGAATCATAGAATATTTTGAGTTGGAGGGTACCCAAAAAGCATCCTCAAAGTCCAGCTCCTGCCCTGCACAGTATTTTATTTTTATTTTTTTTTCAGAAAATACTTTGTGGTGAATATTAGCTTTTAAAATTTAGGCTGTCCCTAGGTAGAAGATATATATTTTATGTAGTTGTGATAAATTTGAGGGGTTTTGGGTTTGAGTTTTTTCCTGTTTTTGTTGGTGGTGTTTGATGAAATGAAGGCTACACAAAAAAACTGAAATTAGTTGCAATTCTCTGTCTGCATCCGCCTCTAATGCAGAGGCCAGGATTAAAAGTGAGTGGGATATACAAGAAATGTGTATGATGTGTAGAATGCCTAAAATATTGGCTTCTGAAGTACTTTTACAGAATGGAGAAAATGACAGAGAGAAAATTCTTTTCCTGTCTGTAACAGCAGAACTGTGATTACATTTAATTCTACTATTCATTGGCTGATGGACAATCTTTTCTTTCCCACTCTGCCTCTTAGCATTTGTTATGCTTAAGAGGATGTCAGGTTTACTTTTAGAAAATTTGATTGTCTTCAAAATCACCAACTCTACAGGTTACATCTAACTTACTTTTTTGGGTTTTTTTGACAAACTCCCTATTGTTTGATTAGGTATCCTTATTTTGAATTTAGACTAGGAAGCAACTTGTCAAGACTGACTGGCTGTATTTCTTGGTGACTGAAAAGGCACCTTTACAAAAGGAGTGGATTGCTTGTAAGGTATTTGCATATGACCAAATGTGATAAATGTAAGTCCAATAAGTGACCATATATTGGTTTTCTTAGCTTTGATGCCATATCTCAGGAATATTTTAATTTTTTCTCATGCATAGTTAAATCTACCCGTAACAAGTATAAGCTAACCCATAAGTATAACCCAGTGAATAATGTTGTTGAAACCTAGCTGTATTTAGAGAAGAAAAATTGGTGACCCCTTGTGATAATTTAAGTTTGTAGGCTTTGGTTGGCTTTAGTCAATATGAAATTGGTGTACAATAAGAACTGAACATAGAAGATTTCCCTCTTATAAAAGAAAGAGCAAATAGCCCTTTAATTTAGTTTAAAACCCCCCAAATTCTTCTGTTATCTGAGTTGACAATGGAAAAATCCAGATTAGCTGCATGTTTTCATAGCTAGCAATAACAAATTTAGAGCAAAATTAAAGGCCCAAGCATACCTTATAAAGGCAAATTTTCATGTTTGTTTAACAAGTGTATGGTTAAATTCAGTGTTCTGTCATTTATGTATAAAATGCTAGACCGTTTTATTATAGTTCTTCCCAGTAAGTTGTGCTGCAGCTTTTGTCATATTTTTAATGTTTTCAGAGGAGTAGTGCAATCAATTTCACAAAAAGAAACACTGTGTACCAAGCTCAAAAAGCATGAAATGGAATAGTATGAGACTAGACAAGAATGCCTGGCATCAAATGCCATTATCCTTCTCTTAACAGCACAGCTCACAGTCACTCTTGGCTGCCTTACAGACTAAGAGTATTTCTGTGTTAAGCTGGAGAAGTTTCTTAGTGAGCTCTGTTAAGTATCAGAAAAACAGTTTGCAGAACAAACATCTTACTGTGTTTGTAATACAACAGGTCATCCTGATAAATTTTTAGTTGCCATCAAAGAAAAAAACAGTAGTTCCTATGAACTCTTATTGTCACTAAGGACTCATCATGATGCTCAGGGACTGATGCTGGGATGGTACAAACCCTCAGCTTCTCCACGAGGCTCCCAGCCTTGGTGTCAGTTCAGTTGTAAATATCTCCAGCTGTGACATCTTATGCTGCAGAACTGCAACTCAGAAGACATCCTGTCTGCTTCTGCTGGAGGGGTTAAGATGATGTTTGTTTCTCACTGGTATCTGAAGGTGATTTCTTTATACCTGTACATGGGCTGGTATTTGGAAACATGAAGTATTGCTGTCTTTGCTGACCTTGCCCTGTACATATTAAGGTAAATAATACAATGCAAGATACTATGTCATTATGATTTAAAAGGCTCTTCTCTAAATAAAAAGTGGGGTTGGGTGCCATCTTTCCAGCTATAAAGCATCTAATAAACCAAAAGATTTTAATACATGTATTTCTCGTCTTTGCAGGTAAATAAAGCAATACTTTTAAATTCAGCTTCAGTATTGTAGATGTTGTGTAACAAATTGAGTGGCATGTGATAAACAAAGACAGTTAGAGTAACTATGGTGTCCCTTACAGCTAATTTCCCAGCAAGATTTATTTTCAGCTGGGAGGTTGGCATTCAGCTTTCATCACAGTTGTCCTGTTGCTACAGGGATGTTTTGCATACAGTGTATGGAAAGCTGACATGTAGGGAAGCCAGTTTCTCCATTGCCTTTCAGCTATCTTAGTCTGTGGGGAAAACAGATGCAGTTTTAATCCTTTTTAACTATTCATTGCAAAGTGACAGTGCATATTATGTAGGTGAAAGAGAGGATGAAGTCTTAATGTATTTACTTTGCTTTCTTGGGACTTTTTTTTAATAACCCCCATAAGACTGTTGATTTTGGCAGTCTTTGTAATTTAAAGCATTTTCAAAGCAGACTCACCAGTTCCCTGGATTAAATCAAATAGAATTGTTTGACAATGTATGTGGTGTGGAAATGATTCCATGATCCTCTTGTGTATTGGAGTGAGTATGTACATGATCCCTATTTAGGGAAATGTAGTCAGGGAAATATGCACACATTTAGCTAGTACTTGTCTCTGTCATGAAACTTTAGTGATTTTTTTTTTTTTTTTTTTTTTACTTCGACCATAAAGTTTGATTTCATATTTCTCACATGGTACTGGGAATCACATGAATTTCTGCCCTGTAAGCTTTTCCATGGCTAAGTGGGTTCGTTTCCAAACTGTTGGACAATTTCATGCAGGAATATGAAGTTCTAATCCTTGCTTTTGAGAATGGAGAAACTATTTCATACACACCTTTTGTTTTGGAAAGACTAATCCGTGTAAGAAAATCCTCACTGGATAGATCTTAGTGGATGGGGCTGGACAGAAAATGCAAAATGACCAGCTAACCACACCTCTAAAGAGTAGGTTCTACTACAGTTCCCAGAAATGCACTTCACTTCAAGAACACCATATCAGAGTGAGACAGAAAGAAGCCCAAGCATTTTCAGGATTTATTTTTACGTGAAATATTAGAAAATTCTAAGTGCATTTATTTGGCTAATAAATAAATTATTTAGGAAAAGTTAGATAAGAAGGAAATAGAAATGTGCACCTGAGGAAAAAGTCACTGAAAAAAAACCTAGTTCTTTTTTTTTTTTCTTTTCTGTTGCAACATCCATGTACAGAGCTTTCACTGCTCCTCCATATCAGCACAGCTGATCTACTCTGTGTTAAGTCTTCCACAGTTTGTACATGGAGGGCCTTCAGACTCTATTGGGAAATTCTTAGGAAAACTTTTGGAAATACTCTCTGGTTACTGGGTGTTTATTCCATTAGTAGGAGAAAGAAAGCGAAAAGTTCTTCAACTTAATGGTTCAACATATTGGTAATGACTAAATTAAGAGGTGATTTTTGAATTTTTTGTGGAGAGTTGATTTTGGCAGCTTTTTGCTCAAGTTAAAACTATTAGATCTGTTAAATTACATTTTTAGGTTATAAACATTATACTGTGTTATACTGAAAGTTATCTCAGGACTTGTCTCTTTTCTTCTATGCTGCATTTAAGAACAGAGTTTGCCCCTTTTCAAAGTAGAGGTCTGTGGTGCCTGGAAGCCCTACTAGTTTAAGGGATTTGTGGGGTTTTGGTGGGTTTTTTGTCTGTGGTTTGTTTGGGTTTTTTTGGTGGTGGCTTGTTGTTGGGTTTTGTTTTCATCATCCCCCTCCCTTCTCAGTCATGTGTACAAGAACAAAACTCAAGTTCAGTGATATTACCATCGTGAAAATTAGATTCTGGTTTTAGAATGAAACATGTCATGAAGCAAAAGGGGAACAAATTCTTTTTACCAGACTCCCTTTATGAAAGATAAATTTGTTTGAAAGACAGATTCATGTCAGGATAGTATCTGTGATGTTTTCCCACAGAAATCCATGATGTCTGTAGAAAAGTGCAATGTAGGTACAGCAAAAATCTACAAAAACAACAACTAAAGTAAGATTTCATAGAATATGACAAGACTAGGTATAACAAAGAAGTTTTTAGGTTCTAGTTGCAGGATGTATATATGTATACATGCATGTATATGTTAGAGAGACAGAAATTAATGGGGTTTAAATTATGCATTCACATTTCTCTTTGGTTGTGAATGAAAAGCAGAATAACACTAGCCTTGGATCCTATATAGTTCATCAAGTAGTGTAAAGCTGTTTTTGAAAATCATGACCCTTATTAATTTCTATTTGTACAGCTACAAACAACAGAAATATGCAAAAAATATTATTTCTATTAATACATTCCTTTTGATTCAACACAAGAACATACAGGCATGTTTCCAGAGCTAAAAAAAACATAACTAAACTCTTCTCCCCCTCCAACATTTACTTGCTACAAGAGTAGCAGAATTTTGTCTGTGCAAGATGAACAAATTTCACTATTTCCTATTGCCAGCATGTTAAGACATGGAAATACCTAAAGTGCAGCTTTTGTATTTGTATTACCTAACAATATCTTACAGTCACTATGACAGGCATAAGATAGGAAAACTTAATAATTTTAGAATACTATATTGTAAATAAATCTCTTCCCCAAAGTGTCAAATCCAAGAAATATCTTAAGGAAAGAGCTTTCCAGAAGAAAGCCAGCTGCATTTCTATTTGTTTGATGAGAGTGGGGAAAAATGATGCATCACTGACTCTACAAATCTATAGAGGAGCAAAAGCAGGGAGCCACTTTAATATATTTTCTGAAAGCTTGACAAAAGCCAAATGGGATTCTCAACCATAAGGCCCTAAGCCTTCCTAATTTACCTAAAGACAGAAATGTGGATTTGTCACTGGTTGGTAATAAATAAAGGAAAAAATGGGAGAAGATTCCATTCTTTACCAAAAGTGTGTGTGAGTGAAGTGGGTCCTGCTGTTCATCTTCTCAACAGGCCATAGTTTACCATCAGCATACTTCTCATCAGCACATGGTTTTGGAGAGGAAGAACAGATTCATTTCTTTTTTATCTGAAAATGAAAGTTGAGCAAAGACTAAAACACCCACAAAAATCTTAGTTTTGTTTGCTAATGTAAGCAAAGAAGAAAAGGGGAGGGGCAAGGCAAATCTGTAGTTAGAGTCAGCATTTTAAATTAAATTCTTCTTCTTCTGCTTCCCTCCCCCAGTGCTCTGGCACCACAGCTGACAATAGGCATTTTCTAAGGTCAGATTATCAAAAGTCTTAATATCTGCAGCAGCACTGTTGGTGCTGGATCACATCTGTGCAGTGAAGTTTAAGCAAAACAAGACATTTTAGCCCTATAGAGCTGCAAGGTGCAGCCAGCTCACGTGTGGGTGTGCTCAGGTTGTGCTCCAGCAGCTCCCCAGAGTGGGGGCTGTGCTGTTCTGAATGGAAAGTACAAAGAGAAAATGTACAAAAGGCCTCCTATCTCACCCAAAGGCAGCTGTTTTGGATGTCCCACCAAGTAGTGGGTAGCTTGGGGTTTGGGGGTGCTACATGAGGCTGGCAGGGCTCTTCAGTACTTTCTTGTTCTGAAATTTAGGCTGTGACATCACTGTTCTGGGCTATCTGAGCCAGAATACCCATATTCTGTGCCATTTCTAACTCTGCTCTGTGTGCTTTGTCTGTTGTTTGTTGTTTGTTTGTTGTTCAAAATAATTATACTTCAAATATGGACCTAAATTCATAACTGTGAAATGCATTTGTCCTTTAGAAGAATCAGTGGATCTTGTCTCAAAATGCTTGTTTTCTTTACGTACAAGTGATTAAATAAATAAATAAAGGCACACGAGTTAATTTTACGGCTACATGTAACGCCTAAGAAAGGAAGCCCGGAGGGTTTCTCTATGTACTAAGCTTTTATGAAAGTCAACAACAGACTTGTCTGGAAAAGAAGTGAATAGGAAATTCAGTGTTTGATCAAAGCAATGTTATTAATAATGTTATTATTGATAATCTTATTAATCGTAGCAAGATTTTATTAATGCATATTTAAGTAATGTCCAATTACTAATTTTGAACTTCTGTTGTTCATTTCCCATGTTTTGGAATTGATTTCCATATATGGGGGTCTACCTTCAGTCATTTGCCTGAAAGCAAACTGAGTAGGTAAATGGAGTTCATAACACAGTCCCCAAAGTGTTTTATTTTCTTCCTTCTTATTTGTTCTGGTGAAGCAGAGGAAGTCTGTGTTCTGTCACAGAAATATTTCTTTTTTTCGTAAGTGCTATATAGGCACAAGAAGGACATGAGAATTGTCCTAATTACTCATAATTTGTGTCTTGGAAGAATTTAATATCTTGCTGCAAACACATCATCACTTCAGAAGAAAAGCAAGTTTTTGCTTTCCTTCTCTTTTTTATTTTCCCTTCCCCCCCCTTTTTTTTTTCTTTATCTATTTCAAACATTCATACTTCCTCTCATCTGTTAAAGCTTTTTGGGAAATGCCCTGTATTTGCTCCCAGGTGGAGAAATCATCAGAGTGTGTTCATGTTAAATGAAGATTAGAATTTTGCAGCTGACTGAACATGAGAGCAAATTCACTATTCATATTAATTAGCTATAATTTTCCGAAATTGATTTCACAGAAATTGATCCTAAACATGCACAATAATGTGCAACTCTCTGTAGAGTTGTACTGATAAATATTTCAGAAGGGAAATCTTAAAAGGTGTCAAACATCAACACCTTTCTTGCATGCTTGATAGAAAAAGAGTAAATTCCAAGATATGTCTATGAGTTAGATTGAGTAGATTCATTGCACAGATTTTAGGAAAAAAAGAATTCTAAGCTTTGAATTATCCAGTATTCTTTTCTGCTCCAGTTGAAGTCAGTGATTCTGAGTTGCCAGTGCAATTAGGGGGAGTTGAATTAAGCCTGTCTGTTGGCAGCTCTAGCTGGGAAAGAGAAATGTTGTGCATAAGCAGAGTAAGAACTCAAAAGTCACTTCGACAGCCTTTTCAGATTTTGTGATCTACTATTTCAATAGTGGAAAAGAGAGATCACTTCTAAAGGGTGGCAGAGTATATCTTAGTAAATGGGCAAAAGATGTAATTGTACACCAGCAGAGCCAGCAGATAATGTAGCTGGAGTACTCTGTACCTGCTGATATGGAAGGTGAGAAATGGAGAGTGTCAGACTAAGAGCAAGGCTAACAGGGCTGTGTAAAGGCTGTTATTGCTGTGCTGGCTGGTGTATTTGTCACTAGAAAAGCTGCTGACTATCTGGGCTTTGTGTTAAGCATGATCTGCTTACCTGTTGCAATGAGGGACCTTCGCATTTAGTTTGGCCTTGGATGATAGAGTTAACGTGCTCTTGCTTGAGGCTTTTTCTGAGACTTGATTTCTTCTTGCTCTTTTCCCTTGCTATTTAATGCTCTCGTTAATATTGGCTACTAATCTAAGAGAAGCAGTCATCCGAATGGGCTTTGCTGATGAAGGGCTTGGCTGTTTCTCTGCTTTCACTTCTGAGACCTTTCTGTGGCCTGATTTTTTTCTTGCTGTTTCTTTATCTCAAATTATTGAGAGTGATCAGAAAAATGTTTATGTTCTGTCTTCCACTATCAGTGATGGATTCCTTATTCTTTAGGGCAAAATATATTTTTAAAAATTGAATCCAACAAAACAAATGATAGATGTGCTTATGGCTATTTTCTTTTGATTGTAACATTAAAGAACATTAAAAACAATAGCAATAAATTAATTGGAGTTACAATTATCTTGCAGTTTTTTGCACTTCTAATACTAAACCAGTTTTCTCTGTCACTGTAAAACAGCCAGTTACTTAAAGCCCAGGAGAAAGGGACTGATAGAGTTTCAGAACAAATGTATGCTAGCATCAGTGTATTCCTATTTATTTTTGCACAATCACAAAAGAATAGGTATTTTAGATAGTCAAAGAATACATGCCATTAATTAATTCTTTTTCACCCATGTTTTTGACCTATGTTTCTGCTGCCATCAGGTCAATTACAGGAGCTGAAGTGCAGTTTTCCTGAATATTATTCTTCTCTTCAGTAGAGAGGTTATACCTTATCAGAAACAGAAACCTTGTGCTTCCACATGACCGTGGCACAATCCCTGTGTGTAGATTTTTATTTTTAAACCATTACCTTTGTCATATTCTGACCCAAATCACCCAAGGGGTAAGGAAGAAAGAAGTGAGTTGATACAGTAATCCTTACTTAGTGCACCATGAATTTGGCTTTCTGATGCTGCAAATAAATGTGGGATTTGTTCTGTTCCTCATTAGAACCTGGTCATCTCCAGTTATAAAGGCATTGTTTCTGTGCTTTGGACATAGAATGTTCTGGCGGCCTGAATTATGTTTCTCCACTGATGCCTCACTGTTATGGCTATGGGAATGAGTAATTCTGTCATCCTTGTTAGCTGGGGAAGAAGCTTAGGTCTGATATTCAACTTTTGACACCTGATCAGATAAATCAGTTCAGAACAACCGAGATACTGCCTGCTGGGCCAGGGCTGCAGAGGCTGCTTCTATTTTAAGAAGAAACAGCACATTTAGCATGCTGATGGCAGCACTGCAACTGGCAGTTCCTAAGAAAAGCACTTTCAGATACCTACATGTTTCAGCACACCTACATTCTTTCTAGCCTTTATTATGCATGAAATGATAGTGAAAACTTACACTGAAGTCATAAGTTAGGGCAGGTCACAGTGGTCCCTTTTTGGCATGTGTGAGCTAAACACTAGCCCCTTGATGGTATTAATTAGACCAAGGCAGGTGTGATGTTCAGGTTGTGTTGGCATCTACTACCACACCTGTTGTAAGAGACTAAAAAAGTGGCATGAATGGTACCATTTTTCAGACTCCTTTTGCTTCTCTGCAATGTTAGCAGAATATGTAAGGCACATACATTCACCCTTTCAGCTAACATTGTATATGCTGTTTGGGGAAAATACTAAGAAGCTGTATGGGTGGATTTTCTTGGATTTTGCTTTAACTTCTTTTTTTCCTGTTAGAGTACAAAAATGTTGTGCATCTTACAATGTGCTACCCAGTGTTCTGAACAAACAGACTGAGTTTGTTAATGAACATGGATAGAACCAGCTGATTATTCTAGTGTTAATTAGACCTCCACTTTCTCATATGCTCATCCCAGGGTCAAATCAGGTAACTTAGCTGCCTGAACCTCTGACTTGCAGGAGATTTGCAGGATTTGGAACAACCTAGATTTAAGTAGCTGAATGACAACACCTGTAGTTGCAGATAGCCCTGTATTGTATAGAAATAATGAGTATGCACAGAAAATCCTCCCATCACCAACATTCAGAGTTGTCCCTGAGTTGAAGGGGGAGAATGTGATTTGCAACTTGGATCTACATTTTTGTTTCCTGAAAAAACCAAACCAAACACCCAGATAACATCCAGCTGCAGTACAATGGGAGAAAGGTGGATAAAAACCCAGGCAGTGCTGAAGGGAATAATTAAGTCTCTGGTTTGTCTTTATACAAGAGTAGCTACAGAAAAGGTATTTGATCTGATGTTGTCTCTGAAGGTAAAACCATTCCATGTCAAAGACAAACTTGCACAACTTTCAGAAATCTTTCTGTCCCAAGGTTCTTTGAGGGAGAGGCTGGCATGTAAATGTGTTTTTTTTTTTTTTCTGCTTTGGAGGCAAAAATTATTAATATATCTGTATGTGGGAAACCGTTGTTCCATTCATCTCTTGACACATGCACCCAGAGAGTTCAGTATTTGTCCGTTTGAAGAACTTTGCTGTTAAAAGAATGTTAAAGAAAAGCTCCAGGTAGAATCAGAACTATTTTTTAGTGTAGCTAGAGGAAGGTACTTGTGCAATTTAAGCAGCCCAATGTTTTCTGATGTAGTGATAGTCTGCTGATATGTGAGTAAGAAAGGGATGACAGTATTAAACAGGCTTTGCCTTAAATTTGACTGAATGGGCAAGAAGAGGAGAGACAGTATGTGATATAAACTTCACTGCAGGTGCTTCCAGACCCTAACCTGTTCTCTAATTCATACAATTGGGAAGACAGAGGCATAGGACAAATGGCATATGTAATGAGGCATGGAAGATAGAATGGAAGGAAAGAGACCAAGTTCTTTACAGGAGCTGGATTTTGATGTAGTAGTGGATGTTTTATTCCTTCAAAAGAGGAACAAAAATTATGGCAGTAGAGAGGTTAGCCTTGGGAAGGGAAAGGAAGAAGGCAAGAGACACTTTCTACTCCTGCTGCTCTCTCCTAAATCCCAGAAGCATCATTTGCTCCCTGGAGCACTGGTCATCTTCTCAGACATCCCTCTCCTCCCCGTGAGATCTTGCTCTCCAGAGCATCCTTGAGGCAGGAAAAATCAGTTCTGCTGCCAAGTAAAAATGTGCTGAATGGACTTGAAGCAACCCAGTGCTCTCGTTCTGGTTCATCCCAGCTTATGTCCAGAGAGAACTATTTGATCCTCACTCCTGCTGCTTCTAGCAAATTATTGCCTGCCCTCACATCTGAGAGTAGAAAAGGTTGTTCAGTATGGCTCTTGTGCTAAAAGCAGAATCTCATATCATATTTTCTAAATGTAACTTTGAACTTCTGCAAAATGTAACAATCTTTTCATAATTCATAATTTGAAAATTCTAGGACCACATTAATTCTCTGTTGTGCTTACTGAACCTGTTAAATGGGTGTTGCAGGTGTCCTTGGAGTTCATGGGCTGTGCTTCAGTCAAGACAGAGTAGAAGTGATAATCAGGTAAGTCATCGCTGGTTAGATTGTATGCAACAGTGTAGGTCTGCTTTAATGTTAAAACATGTGCTTACAAACCACTTCTCAAATAACCAAGGACTCAAGTAATTATGTGTACGTTTTCAGGGTGATGTTTTAGACAAATTGTGTGCTTAAAACGGGGTGTGCTTAAAATGGGATGTCAGCAAGGATGTAGGAGGAAAATGGTTGTTAACTATTCTAATAATGAACAACTTGTACAAACCATCTTTCATCATTTACCAGGCAGAACCTGACGTAAAAATACAAAGCTAAGGCCTTACTACTAAGGATGTTTATATACACGTAGACTTCAAATGTGCTTATTGTCTTGTTGAAGTGAATTAAAATTGTTTGTCCCTGGAGTGAATTAATAAGGCTGCTGCTGTATTATAGGGTTTCTATTCAATAATTTTTGTGAAATTTTATGACAACGCATTGGTTTTCATCAAAAATGAAGTGTTTCAATTAAAATAATACTGTAAACATAATTAAAAGCCTAGTTCAGGCTAATGATGAATTGGCAAATTTTATGAGTTGATAGTCTTTAATTTGGTTATATCATGTTTTAACTAATTTCTGACTCTTAATTCGTTTCACTGAAAGTGTTAATATGTCTACTAGGTAGAAATCAAGAAAATTATCAACAGGAAGATGTTGCAGTTGGCACTAATGTCACAAGTTTAGACAATTTATCTGGGGGATTGTTATACTCAGAGGCACTGCAGGATGGAATTGTTCTTGCCTCAGTGCTCTCAAAAATTAACAAAGGAAATCCCATTGCTTTAGGATACTTGCTGTTTTCCTCTTCATATGATGTTAATTACTTGTGAGCATATAATAGGAGGTAGGTCTGAACCACAGATCTGAACTTCATCTGGCTCAAAATTTTGTTTCTACTTCCACTATACAAAAGAACAATTAAAGTTATAGTGGCTTTCAGCTTTGTCATAGAGGTGAAAAATTTAGCTGAATTAAAGGGAGGGGATTTCTTTTCAATGTGCTTGGAGTAATTTTTATTAATTTATGAAATAGGAAGATTCTTCTTATTTAATTTAAGGTTTCTAAGGCAAAGGAAGAAAAAGGTATGGTGAGATCAGCTAGGAGAATATGTAATATCACAGTACTTTTATCCTCAAAGTATAACCCTAATTTTTGAAACTATTGTGCTTGTTTAATTATCTTTTAAATTAATCCTTTTTTTGGAATTTATGCAGTCCTTACTGAATCACAGCAAGGAGCTGTACAGGCTGTATCACATGCTGCTTTAATATGCTGCCGTACCATGATGCCCTTGTTGCTGTGTTTAAATTTTGATCTTGTCCCTACCAGCTCACACCTGGCGCTGTGCCTTTCCATCTTGGCATATTTTGTTTTGTCATCTTTCACTGTTTAGATAAATTTAGAACTTTTTAGGATGTCCCACAGGGACATTGCTGCCTGTTGTTATGAGGTAATCCTACAGTACATTCCAGCTTTCATGTGGCACAGATTTGTGGCAATTTTTTCTGAAGAGAATAAAATTCATCAGATCAAATGAAGTGTTTCAAGTGTGTGTGTTCCTCAAAATGCCTGCCAGGATTAAGGGCTTAACTTGGATGTACAAAGTCTCTGTACTCAGAAATATTGGTACAAATGAATCTAGAACTCCCATATTCTACTGCTTTTTTCAAAGCCAAAGGAGCTTGCTGCCAGGGGCATCCATCTTATTTTAGCTACTTTGGAGTAGAATTTGAAATACAAAAAAACACACATAAAAATTGTAATAAAGTATGTCATATAAATATATCAGTTACAAAGAATATGGGACCCTACACTTTCTGTAGTGATCCTACATAAATTTTTCTTTACTCAAGTTTATTGATTGCTGTGTAGGAACAAGAGAATGTTTGATTGCTGTATCTCCTTTCAGTTATACACTCAAGAGTGTGTTATAATTGAAGTAAAAATGCTAGAGCTTTCTACTCATAAGTACTTATGTAAACCAACTGACAGTTAAAACACATTTATTGTTTAATTTCTATCTCATGAACAAATCTAATGCTGTTTGGAGATCAGCAATGTTTTCTTACCTTGGTAAGCAAGTTAGTGTATAAAACGAATATTTGATAATAAGGAAAATATTTCTCGGTACTCTTGATTTTCTTTTCAGCATTTGAGAATAACAGAGGTGAGGGATTTGGTATGAAATTGTCATGTTTATTTCACATTGAACTACCCTGTAGGTGAGCAGTATGAAAAACTGAACGAATGCTCTACAATATTTTATATGACAAGTGGAAGTATATCTTGTACAGTATTTTCTATAAAAGCTGGATCAAAAGTCCACAATTACTTACCACATTGTGAAGTGTATTTAAAACATCTGGGTTTTGATGATGGTCTCCCCTAATGAGGTCAAACAACTTCAACTTTGAGCAGCTGTCTCCTTGGTAAACATGGATTCTCCTAAGTAACAGCAGTCTCTACTGATGAGTAACTTCTCACAGGAGCTGTATGGTTTTTACAGAGGAAATCATATAACCTCAGGAGTGCTGGAGACTGAAACACTAATGGCATCTGAGAGGATATGGCACTGTATAGACATGACACTTGACTTTACAGGCTCTGGATTAAAAAAATCCAGCAGCAGCAAAACAGGTAAAAAATTGAGAAGAACCAAAATTTTATGAGTTTCAAAATTAAAATGTGCATATGAAGTTGTTTTAAACCTGTGGTGCACCACAGATCAAATTTTTGCCATTTGTTTGTCAGTAGCTGAACAAACTTGGTCTCTAATTGTGGACCAGAGTTGTCACTAAGAGCTACACAACTCTTCACTGTTCCTCTCATCCTGCTCAAATACTGATCAGATTAAGTCTTCTCAGAAGAACATCCTCTCTTATTCAGAAAACAAGTATAAAGAATGAGTTACATCTGTATTATGCCCTAATGGAAGAACAAAGAAAGAAAATGTATGTCCTGGGCAAACCAAAGCTTCTTCGTATGTTTTAGAAGCCATAATGCAGTATTTAAAAGCAGGGATTCAAGGACTTTTCTAGAAACAGCTATTTGGATAAAGGAACATGCAAACAAAATAAGAGTTTACAGTTGTGGACAGTGCTCATGTGAGGCCATAGTTCTTGTAACTTTTCTTGGACAATCTTTCTATCCAGTGTCACGCTTTGGATTATGCTGGCATTTAAACAGTAGAACTAAAGGAGGAAAAAGTAATTGTGCTATTTAATGATGCATGTATTAAAAACCAGAAAAAAATTGAGACAGAACTTTGCTTCTAATAAAAATAATAAATTTAAATACATTTGCTGCATTAACAGCAAGAAGGAGAAGCAAAAGAAGAAAGCTAAATTCAAATGAAATAATTTGATGGTGATAGTCATCTATTTTCCTACGCTGTGGGAGTTATTAGTCCTTGGAAATGTTCAGCCCAATGAACAGTATGCATCTCAGCTCATTTTTCAAGCTCCAGTGTGTAGATTTAAAAAGTGAGATGCAAGAAACCTAAACAGTAGACCAGGGAGCAGCTGCTGCTGTAAGGGGAAAGGTGGGAGGAATCAGGAGAGAACAAATGAATAATGAAGTGGAAAACAATCATATGCACTTTTTAAAATGTTTTAGTCATGGCCTTTTCAGGAACTTGGGTGTTTTCTGAACAGAAAGAAAATGATGGATCAGATAACAAAACCTATCTAGGTCTAGGGGTGACCTCCTGTGTGGATGGAGTTGTTATCCCTGACTGTGGTCATTTCTCCTCTGACGTGATTGTACAGAGAGGCAATGTTGACGACCTAGAATGAATTCTTTTCCTTTCTTTTCTTTTGGCCAGTGGGCTGACAAAACAATTATTCCCACAGCTCTAATTACAGTTCACAGAATGTATATTTTTCAGAAAGTAAAGTTCTTGCCTCAGCCTCCAATTCCCTTTTGGGCTTAACCTTTCAAAGCAAAATTGCCAGTTGTTTGTTCTCTCAAGGCTTTTAAGTTGTTCAACAAAGTATGAAATGAGTGGAAAGTAATAATGAATAAGTGATCCTTTTGGCTTTTACTCAAGCTACTGACATAAAGAAATTTTGGTTCCTGTGTAATTGCTGTACATAATTAAAAACCAGAGGTTTTACTGCTTTATTCAGTTTCTGTGCATTAGAGCTTGTTTTCTTGATGTTGCTGTACTATGGACTGGATGCTTCAGTGCAGGCAGGGATGCTGCTGCAATAGCTTGTTTCCTCAAGTAGAGAGTAAATCTAATTCTCAAATGCATGTTGCAAGATCAGCCAGTCCTTGATGTGAGTCAGACCAAGCTTAGTTTTCCTTGCAGTCAGTAAGGTTGTTGGCAGAGCAGAGGGACATTCTGGATCCGTTCCCTGGGTTGTGCACCAAGAAGGAGGCAGGAATAGAGACGACTGCAGTGACTTTGCTCTGCACAGGGATTTGTGGTTGAGGAAATCTTTGTGGGTTAGAAGAGGTAGCTGTGGCAGGTATAGCATTTTAGCACACTACAGCTGTTTCCTTTAAGAGCTCCACTGTTTCTGTTTTAATTATTCTAGAACACTGTCAGAAATAATTAGTATTAAAAGGTCAGCAGCAGTTTCTACTTAATTAGCTCTGTAAATATTTTTTTAAAGGGAAGCCCAAAGGGATATTTTTCCAAACACAATTAGGAATAAGAAGTGGCTCTAGTGTAGAGTGGAGCTCTGCTGTAGACCTTGCATGGAACTGGGAGCAAGACATGGCTGGCTGTGCCCACTGGTACCCTGGGACCATGTCCAGGCTGGAGCTGAACCCGAGGCTCCTGCCTGTGCGTGGTGCTCCAGCCTCAGCCTGCTCAACACAGAGGTCTCCAGGCACTGCACATCTCCTGAGGGCTTCAGCAGCAAGCTGAAGTACAGAGAGCACCCTCTTGTTGCTGGGGGTGTTCTAGATCAGTTACAAGGCATCTCTGTGTCTCAGGTGGCAAACTCAAAACTCAGATGTGTTTGGAAGGGGAAGCTGAGGATCAGTTACTGTTGTTATTTAAGTAAGTCAAATACTCACAGATTTAAACCATATCAAGGGAAGGGTGGGAATTAATTCTGCCCACAACACAACTGGCTTTAGATATAACAATGAACTAAAAATGAATTCATATTTTCAAGAAGATCTATTGCATATACTTCTTAAGATAAATCTTTTTAAAAGAATATGAGCCTTTTGCTGTACCATTTCTTTACCTGCAGACTTTTTCCTACCATGTTTTTGTGGTAGTTTAATCAAAGAGAATTGGATTGGAGAACACTCCTATTAATATTTTATTGCTTTTTTTCTACCCTGTGTTTGAGGTATAGTGATACAACTTGCTACCTAGCAATCAATGAAAGTCTAAATCTTCTCTGTCCTTTTCCTATACTTTAATGCAGAGAAATGTTACAATAACCTTTCTATATTTATGAGCACCCTGACAATACCCTCAAAATCAGAGTTGGCTCTTCTAAGCAAAATCCCTTAATTGCTTTATAAACTGCAATAAACTTTGTGCTGAATAATGAGAAGTAAACTTGGTGTTCTCAGTTATTTCAAACTGTCCTAGCTATGAGGGATTGACTTTAAAATCAAAGAATTCAGCAAAATTAATGCAAAATCATTAAAAAAATAATTATCATCATATATGCACAGGTAAATGCTGATGCAAGTTTGGTTGGGTTTTTTTCCTGTAAAACTAAAACTTCTATAAATGTTCTTTGGCTGTTGTAGCAGTTTCCTGCTAAATAGTGTTTTGATTAGCTTTATTGAGTAATGTATTGGGACTGCAGTTTAGTTAAAGTGTTTCTGCTGATCTAGTATGTTTGCATTTATCCAGGCTCTCAAGTTGACTACCTCAGACAATCTCATGGGCATTAATAAATTAACCTCCATAACCCTGAAACTGATAAGATGGGATTAATACTCCTGTTTTATAACTGTAGGCTGAAATTAGAGCAAGGAGAAAAATGTGTTGCAGTTTGAAATCAAAAATTTATTGTGTTTCTGGAAGGTATTTGCAGACTTTGAGACTGCTGAACAAATATATATATACACACACACAATAGAGTGGTGAAATTCAGTGGCTTAATAATGACCAGGGATTAGAACAGTGACAATGTCAGGGGTAGACTTTAGAATCCTATCTCTCAGGTTAGCACTTGAAACACAACAGAGTGGTTTGGGGTGTTCTTCTAACCAGTAATTCAGGGGTTAACAATTTGCAACTGAGAAATCCTCTTGGTCATTTTGTGTAAAATCCATTAAGGAAGCTGGTTGGGGGATCTTATAGATGATCTTTTTGGTGCTGAATTTTTGTCAATGCATATGGGGAGAAAAAAGGCAACTAAAACTTCCCATGAGTATAGAAATTGTTTGGATCCCTAAGTGACATGGATAAATTTTACCTTAATTTCTGTTGTACTACATCCATAATGCTATTAATACCTGTATAGGCTGGCATTTTTGTATAATTTTACTGCAAAATTGTGAGACATATTTAAACCAGAAATTTATGGGTAAATAAATAGGCTGTTTTTTCTGATAACAGATGCTCACTTGTGCCAAGTTATTAGCACTGACATGCCTTGCACTGTGGAAATCCTCAGCTCTGTTTACTTGTGTGGCTATGGAAGTGTAGCTCCCTTATCTGAGTAGTGCAGATTTAGCCAGAAGAACGGTGATATGCTTCTTGGTCAAATAGACTTTTTCCTTTATTCTTTACCTTCAGAAAGGTCTTTTTGAAATTTAGGAGGCTAATTTTGCTGACATTGATACCAAGAGAAGGTCTGCTCCATGCACTATGTGCAGAGATGGGGTGGGTTACCATACATTCATGTGGCAGCTCACTGGAATCCATGATTCTGCACCCACTGCAGAATCTAGGACTCTGATCTAGAAAGATAGTAGTCATCCTGATATCTTACATGCCATGGTTCAGCTGAATCCAAGTTCTGAATACTGTGGTTTAGCTGCTCCAATCTGAAGTGCTCCCTTTACAACCCTTCTATATCTCCCTTGGGAGCTGTTAGCTCTCCTGGTGTGTCCCATGAATGCCCAGACACTCTAACACTTGGACAGTAATCTTCAGCGAGGTGGTGCCTATATTCCTCCACAGATCTGACCTGAATTTCCTGCCTGTCTCTACTGTATGCTGTGTTCTCCCATCCAAACTATGGAGCTTGTTTATTGTTAACAATATGCAGTATTATAGCAGTTTTTCACCCAGAGGGTGCTTGGTGTTGGAACAGGCTTCCCAAGGAAGTGGTCACAGCACCAAGCCTGTCTGAGTTCAAGAAGTGTTTGGACAGTGCCCTCAGGCACAGGATGTGATTCCTGGGGTGTCCTGCACAGGGCCAGGAGTTGGACTTGATGTTCCTGGTGGGTCCCTTCCAACTCAGCATACTGTGCTTTCATGATCTGATTTGCAATCTGCATGCTACTGCTCGTCTCCACTGTGTCATGGTAGTTAGATTAGGGGGGAGTTTTGGCTCCCTTACAGAAAGCTAAGGGAGCACAGAAGACTAAATGCTGTTTCTGCTGCCAGCCCTAAACAGTTTAGCTTGTTATGGAGGAGGATTTCAAAGTTGAGGGTCAGGGAATCTTTTCTAAATGCAGTGGAGCTGATCTTTAGCAATCACTGCAGCAGTAACATCTCCCGTGTGCTTTCCTGCATCTGACATTTTTTTGGAAAGCAGGCAGGTTTGAATGTCTTACTCCTCACCTCCTCTTTCTCCTGTCTACTGCACTGCAGGTATACCCATTTGTGCAGAGCTCCTGTGTTCATAGAAAATGTCAGTCACACAGACCCTCTGAATATCCCATCTACTTTAATAGCAGAACCACACTCTACCTGCAACCTGACAGACATCAGAAGGGTGCAGGACTATCACATAATGTTATTTCCTCAGTAATAAATGCATACTGTGGATCATCCAAGCAGAAAAAGCTCAGCAACAGGGGCTTATAAATCTTCCCTTACAGTCATATAAAAGAAGAATGTAGAACTATTTACATTAAAAAGAGGAAAAAAACAATGAATGACTAAGTACATATCTTCTCAGGATTGCTCTACTCCTGTAATTTAAATGGTTAAAAGGTATCTGAACTGCTTAGATGGTTAACTGTCTTTGAACACCTCTTTATTTTGCAAGTTAGGCCCTTTGTTACTCACCTCATTGCCCATTCTATTTGTAGTTTCTTAGAAATAGATATAAAAGCCTTTTCTTTCCTACGGTGTAGCTATAAGGAAAAATAGATCAAAATGTTGTGCCGTTATTCTTCAGTAACTTTACAATCATTTTCACTGTAACATGTTTTTTGGAGCCTAACACTGAGTACCATGGTGTTCTTTATTGGGCTTATTGAGAGCTAGGAGTTCCTAATAATATGCTTGGAACAGAGGCTGCTACAGCTTTTACAAAACAAACAGCAAATTGTTCCACCCCGTTGCCAAATCCAGCATAAACTTGTTGCTGTTCGTATTTACTGTTGTGCTGACAAAGGATGTACCGTACTTAGAAGGCATTCTTGGTTTCAATTTTTATGGTAGGATGCAATCTCTATAAAAAATATGGTATTTATACTGTTATCCTCTCTTGCTTATGTATGATGGTTGATAAAGCTCTGCAAATAGTGTTGTTTTGATTTTGATAGGAAACTGCAATCTAATTGCAAAAATTGCTTCTATTTTTTTGTTTTTAAATGTCTGTGATGACGAAAGAGAATCCTGTGAAAAGTCTCTCAATCTGCATTGCAGAAAAAAAGGTAATGGTAAACTGTTCATGTAGTAGAAAAATAAGAAGTAAGTTATATTTGAAAGAGGCTAAATTCCTGGATTGCCCAAACAGACCTTCCCGAGCTTTGCCATTTGACTCTTATATTCTTCTTCAAAACTATTTCTCAAAAATTTCAGGAAATGCTTCTGTTGAAAGAAACAACATGTGAACTTCATTGAGGGTGTTTGGTATTACTTTACAGAGAGGGTTATCAGGCATTGGAACGGCCTACCCAGAGAGGTGGTGGATTCACCATCCCTAGAGGTTTTTAAAAAGAGATTGGACGTGGCCCTTAGTGCCATGATATAGTAATTGGAGTTGGATCAGGGGTTGGACTTGACAATCTTGGAGGTCTTTTCCAACCCAATCTATTCTATGATTCTATGATTCTAAAAAAAAAACGAACATAAAAATCAAACAAACAAACAAAACTCCCATCACCCCCAAACCTCCAAGTTCACTTTCATTTTTCTCAATATTAATCAAGAAAGGTGACTGGTAGTTGTCTGTCTGTTTGACCTGGTCTACCATTTGACCTGGCAGTTGCTGGTAGCCATGAAGGGGAAATAATTTTTTATATCAGTGGAACGGTCAGTATTCCAGAAGATATTGTCAATTGAGTTGGAAACAATTAGCTACAGAGTTAATAATATTCTAAACTATGCAATAATTCCACAAGACAGTGATATGCAAATGTTGTTAAACAAATGAAAGATTTACTTAGGTTTGAAAAAATCTGAGTATTTCAGAAGCTCACCTGAGATCATAATAATTACAATGTTCTTCATATCAGGTTGCTCTGGAAAGTGGTGCTTGAGACTTGAGATTTTATTCCTTAAAAAGATGGAATTAATTATCTTTAGTCTGTGTAAAGCACCAAACAAATGTAAGATGGTAGTGAGTTAGAACTATTTTAAGATAAGATACTTAAAAAAATAATTAAATGCCTATTTGTCTGGATTTCTTGGCTTAGAACAAATGTACAGCAGAACTCTACAAATCAAATTCAGTTAGGAAACCTTGTGCATTCGTTTGATTTTTTTCCGCCTTCAGCACTGTAAGGTACACTCTGACTTTGCCAGGTTCTGCAGAATGCTCTGTGCTGCTTCTGTTGATAGTTCCCTTCTGTAGTTCACCCATTATGACATTTTAAAGCTTCTAATGAAATAAATTAATGTGTAATTCTAGGTGAGTGATGCAGAAGAGTTTCAGAAAAAGTTCGGTTTGTGAAATGGAGTGTTTAAGTTTCTTGTGTTTCTTAATTAGTCTTTCAGTGCATAAGTGGTTTTTGGTCCTCTAGTCTTGAGAACAGCAGTATCACAGGACTTGACTACTCAGAAGCTATATCTTGTAAGACTAAATAAGCAGCCTCAATTCATGTTGTAAATTAATAGAAGAGGTACAAATGTCAAGTCCACACACCTGAAAATGATCTGTAATCTGTCTGCCTCAAATGGTCAAAGAAACGGATGCTTGGTAGTTTTCCCATTGAAGAAAGTTCTGAGGAAACATCTGTGGGTTTTATGTGTGTTGCTGTGTAAATTGGTGAGAATATTGTTCCATTTTACTTTCTACTCATTCAGCCATTGCCAGCTGTACTGAGTAATAAACATATGACAAATGTTTTTGGATTCAATGCAAATGTTTGTGTTTTTAAGATAAAATACAAACTAGAGTAATTAATTGTAAGATCAAGGCAGCTTTATAGAAATATATATATTTATTTATATATACATGCACACACAAAAAAAACAAAACCAAAACTAAAACTCAGATTTCTTTAGTAGTCTGAATTACTTGAAAGCTGATCAAATAGCCTGGGAAGAGTCTTGCAAACACTCAAGGATGCTGTTTACTGCTTATGTAAATCATGTTGCCTACCTAGGGGAAAAAAAAAACAAACCAAAACATGCCTCTTGAGATTTCATTATATAGCTAAAATTGTCCTGAGTAGTGTTCTGACAAATGGAAATTGCTGTGCAGGGAAGACTTCATATGTGTCAGCATTAGCCTCTTGATAAATCTTTCAAGCACAAGTCACTCTCACTTATATATCATTCTTTTACATCTGTCTTGAAACTTCTCTGCACTACTATTAAAATATGATCTGTCCTGTTGAACTAAGGTTAATCTACTAGCCCTGGGAGTTCATACCATTGCCCAGATATGAAGAAACCTATGCACTGCACAACATGTAGCCAGTGAAGTCAATGAGACAAAACTTCATTTTTCATCAGAAGAAGGTTATTGCATAAGTTCATTGCCTTCTCCCTCCCTCATGTGCAAAAACGAAGTAAACAGTCTGCAGTTCATAGGGCAGAAAACCAGAACCTGAGGAAATCTGTGGGTACAGGTGTGTGTAGGGACAGGAGGGGAGAAAACATATGCAAATCTATCCACCCAGTTAACTGGAAAGCATAGAAAGTCGTGGTTATAGAATGGTAAGTGTTGTGTCACCTATTTTTTTGTATACTGAGCAATGTACGTTCACAGTCAGTGCTACCAGTTCACTGCCTGTGCACAAGCCAGAGCAGCCACTCTTTTGTGTGTGTCTCTCCTGGGCTATACTCATCTATTAGTTGGAGCTTGTTTTTGCAAAAAAAAATCTGTGTTTAACATCTCATTGTGTATTTTTTACCCCCTCCTTTGATCCTGGGAATATTTTATTGCACTAACTTGAAATACCTCTTCTGGTATTAGTATATAAATTGTGTAAAGGATTTATTTTTGCTTACTTCAAGGACAGGCAGCGAACTCTTTTTTTGTTGCCTTTTTTTTTTTTTGTTATGCTATGTAATGATGAGGGTCATAAAAACCACTGTTACTGATACTCTCTTGATAGAGCAAATGCAGAAAGGTTTCTTTGTGCCTGCTGACAGCCTTCTATACTTTGGCAAGCTGTTCTCTCTCTCTAAAACTGAAATGGAACTGCCAGAAAAATGGATATATACAAGAGGCACTTACAGGTTTGCAGAATGTGCTAAGAGTCATCTGGGAATATGTTTGTTGCTCTTTGTTTTTAATGTGTTTTCAAGGCTGTTTTTACTCTGTTGAATAAGATATATATATGCATTATATGTACATGGCATTTAATGTTTAAATATGATAATTATATGTCAGATCTTTCGCAGAATTTCTGAATCAAAACAGTTTAGTGAATATATAAAAGAAAATTATAAGTATGTTTTTTCAATTGCCAACTCCTGCTGATGTCAAGGTCAAAAAGTCCTCACAAATATAGTTTTTCCCCCAGATCTGATGTGAATTACAATTTCACCTGTTAGTATAACATGTCCTCTAGCTGCTTGCAGGGATATTTAGTTTTAAATATGTGATAAAGAAATATATGGAATTAAATGCAGAAATTGTGTAGTCTTCAGAGCAGTTGCCTTCCCACCACCACTGAATTGGACTGAGCTTCTTAATTATTAAAAAAGTGCTGCCTGTACCAAGAGTTGTTAAATTAGTGTTCCCCAAATAAATCTTTTAACTGATGGAAAGAATTTATTACTTGGATCCAGCTTCTGAAACAAGCCTGAGAGGTTTAATCACATGTATTTCGATATCAGTGGTGGTGTGACTGTATTGACCTCAAAATGGGGACAAGTTGCCTTGAGTTTCAGGATAGATGGAACCTAGCAGACATGCAGAGATGCCACTTGGTTCAAAGTCAAAATCCTAGGGCCAAAGTATATTAACTTCTGTGACAAAACTAGTGCTTGGTCTTGCTTCATGGGAAACAGTCTTTCTGCAGAGGTATATTCTTGTGGCATCTCAGAACGAGTCTGTCATGTTGAGTCATCCTGGATCATAGTCCATTGATTTACTAAACTTCCCACTTACTGATACATGTCGGGGTTACCACGTGGAGCATATTTGTTAGTTCTTTGCTTAGATTACACTTAATGATGAGGTCCTCCATTTTAAGGTTTTGGCTATTGGTTGCTGGAATATTTGCGGCAAATCCATGTGGTGGAGGAGAATAAGTGCATTGATTTTGCTGTTATGTAGCAGCCTTCATCTCTTTAAAGGCTGAACTGATGTGGAAAAAGGACTTTGAATGTGAACTTCAGGACACAGCTTTATGTTGGTTACTTGAAAGCAGAAGGTTTTATTTGGGGGTTGTTTTTTCTGGAGAAAAATGAGACAGTGTGGCAGCTATCACTGTCAAGAGGGCAAGTTTGAAATTGGTTATTTGTAATGCTATGATCAGCAGTTTTGCTTGTTTTGGATAAGTAGCTAATTTGATAGTAGGTAAGGAATTGGCAAGTACAGACACATGCTGAGTGTAATTGTAATGCCAAATTAATTATGGTAAGAAAAACTTGCATATGACTATAAAGCATACTGCATATTGATGCTGCTTAGAGAATTTTCCCTATAGAAAATAAATGAGCACAGCAGCTGGTATATCATACTGTAAATTAATTTAAGGTATAATTTGTGAAACACATTCAGATAATTGCTTCTTCTAAATTAGCATGTTTGCAAAGCATTAATTTTGCTATCCATGAGGGAAAAGTATGCAGAAATATGATAGTTTTGGTATATATTGAATCTCCATTTGTTTTATATCTCAGATTTTTTATATAATTAAGGAGAAACATAGTATTTATAATAAAAGAAAACAGATTCTTTAAAATAAAGGGATATGTGTCAACTCTGATAACATCTATTATAATACTGCTTTACTTGTTGTTGGTTCTGGCCATTTGTCAGGATTGTCTTGCTGTTTTAGATGTATGGGATGGATTTAGATATTTTATTAATTGACTAATAAGACTATGTAATGAGCAATCTTTGATTCTTTTAAAATTCATGTTATTTTCTTGAGGGTTTTCTTTTCATGTGCTGAAAAAGGGCGTATCTTTTAGAATAAGCATATTGGTGTGCTGATGTGCTGTGAAGTGTTTGTATGTGACTTCTGCAAGCTGTCCCCACTGGACACATTTGATTAAATCACACTGACTTGACCTTTTGGCAGTTTCACACTGTGATTCACATGACCACCTTAAAAGTTGTTTTGAAACTTAACCTAGAAAACACTAAATCTTCTCTCATCCTAATTGCATTGATTAAAATGTTAGATCATCAAGGAAGACACTTACAAAAAGAATAGATACTGCTTTCTGAAACTATCAGTTGATGCAATTATGTCCCTAAACAGAATGTGGAATTGTTATCTCCAAGGGAACACATAATTTCAAAACTAGTTTATGTAAAAAATAAATGAGATCTGTATTTCTACCTGCTATTAGTGCCTAATCTGATATTCTTTTGAATCTTTCTACTGAATGATGAGACACTTCTCCACAAGTAAAAATCTCTGCTCCCATTTCTGTCGTTATTCCTCATACTTGGAATTTTGGTCATCTGAATCTGCTTTTCCCCCCACGACACTGCTGCCCTTCTCCTAACCTTCTGGATCTTCTAGATTTGATTTCCTGGGTTGGATTCAGCAATTTGTTATCTCTAGTTACCATCTACCGGTCTGTTCATAGTAGACCTAAACCATGTCTAGGTAAGGCTTGAAATATATGTGGGAAATATCAAAAAAAAGAGACAAATTAGTGCCTAGGGTCAACATTCAAGAAAAACTAATTCCCAAAACTGTTAAAGAGGATCTCAGCACCTGGAAGTCAGGGCTCAACCTTTCACCATCATAGGTTTTTCATTCTGGCAGAGGGTGAGATGCCACCACTCCAAAGTGCAATGTTCTGGATCACCTTCCATTTTCACTTGTGCTAGGCCCTTGAATATCCTCTCTGCTATGCTTACAAAGTTCCCAGGCAGCTGAGTTGATGACGGCAAGATCGCTGTCAGCATTGCTGTTCCACACATATCTGAACATAGCAGTCTATAATTCCACCTCAGAAAATCAGAAAGAGTTGCAAAGAACTGGATGTCTGTCCTCTTGGGGAAATTAGGGCTGTAGGTTTACATTAGGAAGGTTGGCTGTGAAAGAAGGAGTAATTCTGTTTCTTTGTGTGACCGTGCTTTTTGGTTTTTTGGGTGGATTTTTGTGTTTGGGGTTTTGGTTTGGGGTTTTTTTTTTGGGGGCGGGAAGTTGTTTTTGTTTGTTTGTTTGTTTTTTCCTCTCCTGTGTTTTCCTGTGCTGGTGAGGAAGATTTCCCACAATCTGAAGGCAAATGCAGGTTTATTTGGGTCCCACCTGAATTTTTTATTGCTTGGTCACAGTCTGAGTTGTTCACTGGCATATTACTTTGTTTACAGGCATCTGTTTGTACTCAGAGTGTCTGTGTGTATGCATGAACATGTGCAGGGAGTAATGCATGCATATACCTCTTATTCAAGTCTTTCACTGCAACCTTTGCATGCTGTGTGACATTTTAATTTGAAATTTCTGAAAATGAAATTTAGCTCTTGGGTGAGACCTCTGGCTAACATGAAATAACTTGAATTTGGCATCAATTTGCCCAGGCTGCAGGTCTGGGTTACTCTTTTTCCTGAATGGTGGAAGAAGTTGATAGAAAGAAGTTCCTATTTTAAATTACTACTAGATTAACATGAAATCATTCGGCTATTAGACATTACAGTGAAATTGCAATGGTGGTCAAAGAACTGATATAGATTTAATTTCTTGTCTGATTTCGTTCAGCCCAATGCATTGCTGTCCTGCGTATCTGTGAGAAACAAATATTGGGCTAAATCCTGTCCCAGCTATAACTGGCCATACAGTTGGCTTGGCTGAAGACCCTCAGGGAAGGCCTAATCTTAATGTGGGAAAAAAATTAAAGTCTTCTACAGTCAGTAGCAAGACACTGTAGCTAAAAAAGAAAAGGTAAGAAAAAGCCAATTTGGCAGCAGGGCTCAGATGTGATCTGGTTGTATCAGCAGAGAGCCTCTGATACTGGCTTCATTATACCTATAGTTACTGTGGACACTTTCATTTAAAACCACCAGTGTGCATCAGATATTTCTCACAGCACGGAACTGAGTCTGAGAGACAGCGACAACGAATATCAGTTATAATCACATTAATACTCAGCTAAATACAAATAAGTAACAACATCTAAATCATCCAGGACAAATTTTCTGCTTGGTCTTGTTGTCGATCCTCCAATAAGTTCGGTGGAGTCACATTAATTTGTGGAAAATTAAGTTCTTGTGCAATTAGTATTATTTTTTTAATAGGTTTCCAAGTCACTGGAAAGTAGAGTTTAGTGGCCGCTGAAATGAGAAATAAAAATTTCTTCCTAATGGCACAAAAGGAAGCCATTCCTTTAGTTTGGAAAAGAAACAGACCTAACAAAGTTCTGTGGCTCACCTCTGAGTTACAGTTGCCCACTATTTCAGTGGGTTATGTGGGATATGAACTTTTAAATATTTACAAGCCCTAATGTCAGTAGGGTTTTCCCATCAAGGAATTGGAAGGGTTTGCAAATCAAAGTAAGTCTTCTGAGAAATCTTTTATGATTTTCTCTGAGTTAAGACATTGATTCTTCCATGGATATCACTTGTGTCGACCATGGCTCTGGGTCAAGCCACTGCATCAGGCAAGAATTTACCATCACACAGGACTAACTGATAGAGCTTTTCTTGTCTTCAGGGGTAAGTCTGCAGTAAACCCTGGCTTCTACTGTGCCTGAGGGCCAAACCTGAGGATGAAGTAATCTGGTTCAGAAATTTTCAAGATGATGGTTTAGGAAAAAAGAGGCTGAAGAAATTAAAGCCCACTTGTGAAAGGACAGAACCCAAAGGTTGGTTCTGGCCTTTAGGGCCAGCTTCCAGAATAGTCTGTAGGAATTAATTATCTGAGTGAAAACTTTGCTCTCTTGATGTTGATGGCAACATTTCTGTGTATTTCAGTGGAACCAAGAATTCACTCTATATAGTCTGGTAAATCTCTAATATAAATGTCACAACATTATTGGTGTATTTTAGGACCTTCTTCATTTCATCTCACTGAAATAAAGAGAACATTTGTTCATAAATTAAATGCTTTAAGCTGAAGTTTGGCACAAATATGCCATGTTTTTGCAGCAGAATGTCCTTCTTATCAGATTTAGAGTATTGCTCACTGCAGAGGTCTCTTTGCAACACTTATTTTAGCAAATACTCTATTTTTAGATCCTGTTTGTTTCAAAATCTAGGTCAGCTTGCTTGGCAAACTGGAAAGAAGGATATGCTGCATGACTAGAAGATGTAATTCAGAAAGACGATAAAGACTTTACCTTTTCATACTGGTGATATCAATTTTATTTCTGGATTGGAAACCTCTGAGAGGTTTTAGGATTTACATGTTATTAGTAGAAAGAAAAAAATTTGGCGGTGATATGTCTTCATTGCAAATATTTCTTCATTAATTATGTAAATTCCCAACTTTCTTTTTTAACATCAGACAATATTGAAAAAGTCTTTCCATAGAAATTTCCTTCTATAAAAAAATAGATTTACTGAAAAGGACACTTCAGAAAACCAGATTATCAAAGAAATATATTACTGTTAATGCAGACATCATCTGTGGAACAGAAAAAACATTGTATTTCATAATATTAAAGAAATTTTCATCTTTCACTTTTTTGTACTTTTAGTGTACATATAGTGGGCAATAAAGAGAACAGTAAGAAAAGGGAAAACCTTTTTTGTAAAACTGGTAGCCAAGCTTTACCATAAGACTTTGAGTGCATTGAAAGCTTTGCAGATCAGGAAGAACTGTATTGCTCAGTAGTCCTAATTTTTACCAGCTGATTTGAAGGAATCAAAGCTGTTTTGCTCTTGGTTGTATTTATTTAAATCACATAGTTTAATGTAATTCTGGGATATATCTCCCGAGAAAGAATATTTTTTTTCCCTTGAGGTTAGAATTTTCTTTCATACAAGCAAACATTTTAGCAAGTATTTACTTTAGGTAAATACTTGAGGGACACTACTCATCACTGGTTTCCATTTGGACATTGAACCATTACATAAGGTCATCCAATTCCTTAATCCATGCAATAATCCATCTATCAAATCCATCTGTCTCTAATTGATTCGTTTCTGCCTGCATTTGAAACAAAATATGCAAGTGTATTCTTCAGTTCTTTTTGGAAGAGACTGTTCCCTCACAGTTTCTTGATTGGAAATTGGTTGGTCCAGTTGCTTTTACCTAGTGGAAAGGTTCTTATTTGACTGCAGGATTTTTTTATTCTCACTTGTGTTTTACTTTAATTTTCCTTTTCAAGTTTTTATGGATAAACAGATGATCATAGGAAAAAATGATGTTTCTTTCTAAGTATTCTCTCTCCTCCTGCAGCTCTTTCCTACTGGAACTCAACACCCTCTCTGTAGCATAGCAGTCATTTGTGGACTGTGACTTCAAATGAGACATAATCAGGAAGAGCAGATGAGCAGTGAAGAAGCATAGATCACATTTTCATGCAAATATACTACTAATAAACTGAGGGAACAGCCCTCCTCTTGAAAATAAACATGCTACTTAGTGGAATTAGCATCTAAATTAAACTTTTTTCTAATCTTTCCAGAAGGTTGTAATTTGTTTTTCATTTCTGCCCTGTTACATGCAATTTCATTTCATAGGTACTGTAGCTTAAGTAGCTGATGTGTCTTGTCTTTTCTCTTTTTTTTGGAAAATACTATTAATCTTGATGTATGAACCTGCCGCCATAGGATCATAAGGTAATTCAGGTTGAAAAGGACCTCAGGAGGTCCTTGTCCAACCTCCTGCTCAGACAGTGAGGAGATCAGATCAGATTACTCACAGATTTATTCAGTCTGGTCATGAAAGCCAAGTATGGAGACCACACAGCCCCCCTGGACAACTTGCTCCACTGTTTGTCCTTGAGATTTTTCCTCTCATTATATTAAGTCTGAAATGCTCTTTGTAATGTTTCAGTTTGTCTTTTTCATCCTCCTATCACCCACCACTGCGAAGAGCCTGCTTCTGTGTTCTTCACAAGATCTTCAGAGGATGCTCTTAAGTCCCGTTTGAAGCCTTTTCCTCTCCAGGTTTAACAAGCCAGGTTCCTTTTGCCTCTCCAGCACTGAACATCTTAGCTTGCCCTCCATGAACTCACTGCTGTTTATTAAAGTCTAGTGCTGGTGGACCCAAAAGTTATTCACTATCTACAGCTCTTAGTTTACAGCTCTTAGAAATAATTTTACACTCTTCTTTCAGCGTTTTTAGAGTATGTAAACTCTGCAACTCAGAATTCAACCACTCTAAGAACTAATACTGCAGGTGTTACTGTAAACAAAAGGGAATTTTCATATTGGATTATCATTTTAGACATGTGAAAATCATAATTTTGCTGAGTTCTAGTCCAAGCAGCAAGTCCAATTCTGATAGATAGGAAAAAGCCCTGTTGTGTTTTATATCTATCAAGGTAATTAAACTGGGACATGACAATTGCTGTGTCTGGGTGTGTCTTGAGAAGTAATGCAAAATATTTGCTTTCACGATTTCATCAAGAAAGCTGGCCATATTCTGATTCAGAATTCATTTTTTTCAGTGCTGTTAAAGAGTTTCTCATACTGGTCCTTAGCAAGTCCAACTGAACTCAATGGACTTGATTCAGACTTGAAGTCTGCTGTCCAGAAACTTATTTGCTAAACTGCCTGGAAAAGAAGAAGCTGAACAGGAAAACAGGAAGGTTCCCTGTTTCTGTTTTATTTCTTCCTCTTCCTGATCTGATTCTCCTACAGTTATGGCTGATCACCCTGAGAGCTACTGGAGCTCTGAAAGTGTTCAGCAGAACACAGTAAGGCTGTTCAAAGCATGCCAGGTTCTGAGCATTTCTGGCATTGTGCAACCTACTTTGCCAGCTTCCACTCCATGCAGTTTTTAAAGTCCTTTACGCACAAGGAACTAGTTACGTTTTCATCTTTTTGCCTGGGACAGTTTTTGAAAGTGAATGTGCACGTTACAATAATGCTTAATTTCTCTTAATGTGTTGGTTTGGAACCTTTTCAATCTCTCAAAAATAATAGAAATTAAACAGCAAGTTGAATTTGTACTTTGATTTTAAAAAGCCTTTAAAGAAATAGCAAGCTAGAAATCCCTATTAGCGTCTCAGGTGGTGTATTCCACCTTTGCTAATCAGACATACACGAAAGTCTTTACAAATAGCCTTTGAAGACAGAACTGAAGCAACTGATGTATTCATTTCTCCTCCATGAAAATGACCTTTGCAGGGACTGAGACATTTCCATTAGTGGATATCTTTAAGTAAGGTGTTTCTTCTTTAATTTTATTTATTTATTTATTATTTTTATTTTTAAAGGCTAACTTCCCATGTACTTTGAAGTTCAAGTGGAAATCAAAACAAGTTTTCAGTATCTCCCTAAAATCTTTCAAAATCCTGGAGGCAAACAGTAGCTAATGATCTCTCCTACTTAAACCTCTCCAGACCCTTCTACAAGATAGTGTTTCAGCTATTTTGATATTTCCTTACAATAAGGATGTTGTTTTCTTTTTTTCTTTTTTTTAACTCTCCCCTGGTGAAGGCAGAGTGGAGTAATACCAGAGGAAGTCAGATTTTGCTCATTAATATCTGAGTAATGAACATAATGAACAGACATAATTACTTTAATTTGTAAGTGGTTCCCGAATTGCCATGACTGGAAGTACAGTGTCACTAGCAAACTTTGTGGTTTTAACTTTTACAGTATGGAACCAATGTTCTTCTGCTCTCAGGCCATTGGCTTCTGGCAGAGTTCCTGAGAAAAGGCTTACTGATTGTACCAGTAACCAGAATGGAACCATTTCTGGTGTCACCCCATCCTGAGAGATGGGTTAGTTCAGTTTAATATCTTTGTGTGTGTCTATGTAACTAAGTAATTTCAGTGTATTTCAGTAAGTATTTCATCATGGAAAATCAGTTTTGCAAAGAGTTCAAGAATGTATGGCATACTCAAGGCCATAAGTAATCTATAGAAATGGCATTTGGTGAAAAGTATTAATGTAAGAGGAAATCAAAAATACTCATCACCTTTTCCAGTAAAAACAAACCTCTTTTCTTCATCTGACAGGAGGGGAAAAACAGGTGTGGAAAGATTCAGAATAAGGTTTTCAAGTTGGAAAGGAGTTTCCTTATAAGTTGGTGGGATTTTTTTTTCATGAAAATTACATAAGCATTTAAGAAAACCACTTCTTTATTAACATCATCTGCATCGTATTGATAGAACTGGGAGCAAACAGTAAAGTTTCCTATATATACTTTGTCAGCTGCCCTTTCTTGTTGCCCAGCCATTAACTGACTGAATACCAGAGGACTGCTGCTGACTCGCACCTGAGCTGTCAGCTGTCAGCCACAGCTCAGGCATATGAGCAAAACCTTCCCTTTGACTTTAAGAAATGAACTTTGGAATGCAATATTCAGTATTGTAGAAATGCCATCCTTTTATTAAAAGAAAAAGTTTCAGTGATACTAGACAAGACATAATTCTATTCATCTACCACAAGTCAGTCAGACTCTTCCACAGTTGAAGGACAGGTTGTGATGCTGGAGGATGTGCCCCTCAGATATACTGCCAGCAGAATATTGACTTTAGACAATTTTTTCTTGCTGTGTTCAGAGGAAAGTTTGATCAATGTATTGCAAGAAAGATGGCTTAAAATATTCATTTGCTTCAGATCAAGAGAGATGACTGTTTAAAAAATGGTGCTGCTTCATACGGCTTCCTGAACATTATTTTCCACCCATAAACCTGTCATTCCTTTTAAGTGATAATGCCTATTTGTTCAAGAGCCAAGATCATAACTTGGTTAGGAAGTTATATTTGGGTGTTTTGGTTTTGCTATAGAATGTTAATGGGATTTATGCAAAATTTCTTGATTGCTTGAATGAATATTCTCAAAAGGATATAAACCTTGATCTTAATCTTCGTGGTTAGATTTGCAATGCCCCTGGCAATACACATTTACATACATTTTTCATTCATTGCTTTATAATTGGAAGTTTCATTGAGCATTCCATGAGTCTGCAATGCATTCTTCTTGGGTGCACCTTGCAAAGTTTACTTTCTCAATTTTGTAGTTACTCAAAGGTTACCAAGTCCTACCTGCAGCAAAGCAAAAGTGGAGTTATTAATATATGCCTTATTTTATTTCTATGAATAAATCAGCTACAGGAATGGAACTACTTACTTTTAGGCTTCTAGTTGCATGTTCTTACTGAAGTTCAGGTGCTGTGCTCCTAGATCCTGTGTGTGACTTCTGGAACCTCAGTGGTGACGGAGATAGCTGAGAGCTAATTATGTGTGAGAATCCTGCAGAGTAGAATGTAGGAAACAAATAGTTTAGCAGAAGTACACTGCTCATGCCAGTGTTGAAATAATGTGTCTCCATCCCTCTCTTGTTTAGTTTATCAACATATTTTATGCAAATAAATTCTTGCACAGCACTGAGTCCCAAGTGGTTTTTAACTTCATCTCTTATTACCTGGCAAAATTATTCCTTGATTTTATGACGTTAGATGACTACAGAATAAACCAAACTTGGAGGGGGTTTTTCTCCTTCCTTTGAAAACAACAAATTTTGAATGGAAGTTTTGCATTTTTAGGTCTCTTTCTGGCAAAATGTTCTTTCCTGCCAAGTACACTTTCAAATGTAAGTTTTAAAATAATTTTATAGCAGTTGTTGAGCAAATCTAGTGTTGAGGAGGATTTAGGTCTTTTCCTTCTTGAATAACTCACCTTGTAGCAATTAAAAATGAAAATGTAGGTTTTGAACTTCCACCCATATTTGCTCATAAAGCCTACTTGGAGCTTCTGGAGTCATGAACTGTGCACTTCATCTCAGAAAGGAAAAGTTCTGCTGAACTCAGCCTCTTACTAAACTTCACACTTTTATTATGAAAACTCTGCAGCTTGTGAACTGCACTCAGAATAGCGTATTTGATGCCCTCTTAGGCATCAGTAAGAATCCTATTTTGGCAAAATATTGTACACTTTGAGGCCTTATATGTTATGATCCCTAGCTTTACACCTTTTATTTTTTTTTAAATACAGTGTCATTTTCTGCCTTTGGTTCATTTTGGATGTACAATGAAAAGAGGTAAATTCTGACTTTTTATTGTGGACTGTCTTAGACATCCTGCATTTCTGTGCAAAACTATCAGCATTTTTTAAGCCTGCCCTGTAAGAAGCTGAAGGCACTTGTGTCATTTTTGTCAGAGAAGTCAGAAAAAAAGCGATCTATGGAAAGACCTTTAGAGAGAAATCTCTGTGCAGCTATTTTAGGATATATTTAAGATGTGTTTACACTTGACATTTGTTCCACTGGCATTCTAGGGGGAACTTCAGTGTCTGTTTCCTTCTCTCCTAAAGGAACTATCTCTAAAGAGTTTACCAGCGCCACTTCTTTTGTTAACGAACTGATTTACTGTCTCTTGATTTTTTTGTAGAGCTTTTGACAGTAGCCATCGAAGTGTAAATACATTTTAAATCTATCTCCACTTCCAGTGAAGTGGAGTGCAGAGGTTGCAATGTTAAGCATCAAAATGTGTTCTCTTGTAGCCTGAGCTAGTGGAGTGCAGGGCTGTGTGCTTACTCTTCTCCTCACTTTCTTCAATGTCTCTGCCTCATGGTAGATAGGTTTTATACATACATAGTGCCTTTTTTTTCTGTTAATATCATGCAGGATGTGCTTATGCTTTATTTTGACTGGCATGACACCCAGCATTACAGGGACCTGCTCGGTTACCATCAGGAGAGATAAGTCTTTCTCCTGTTCATTGTGGCCTCAGAACTGATGTAGAAGGTTTAGGACTCCAAGGGGCTAAGGCACAGCCTGTAGGAGTGTAAGGAGTGTTTGAGGATGCATGACTTGCTGGAATGCTGATGAGCTAGTGTGTAGAGCAAAAGGTATTCAATGTGACAGAGCATCTTTTGTGTACTGTCTATATAGAACAGTCCCTGGAACAAACTATCCCTGGGTGAACTACAGCACAGAAAGGAAACTGGTTCATCCAACCTAAAAATAGGGTCTAAGCACAGTCTAATATACATAAAATGTGCATGATCAGAGTGGATCAGGGCATGGAATGAATTGAAGAAAGTAGATGTGACAGGGTTGTTGTACCTTTTATCTTCAAGGACATAAAGTGTCTGTGTCTCCATCAACAGATAAGAGGAGTTTTTTATTTGTCTCAGTGGCTTAAATTTTTTGTCTTATTTCGAAGCTTGCTGTAATTTACTTGGATTATCTCTGTGACTTTTTTTTGCCTCTCATCCAATTTATTAACAGGGTGGACTGTGTGTCATTCTCCTGTATCTGTTTACATACCTGTATTATGTACAGTATGCACCAGTGGCTGACTGGCTGGAAAGAGACTTGTCAGAAAAGTTCCTGAAGGGTCTAGATGAGCACCAGGCTGATCATGAGCCAGCAACGTGTCCTTGTGGCAATAACAGCCAACAGCCTGCTGGGCTGTTGGAAAGAACATTGCCAGAAGGTTAAAAGAGGTGATCCCTATCCTTCTACTCGGCACTGCTGAGACACATCTGGAATGATGGGTCCAGTTCTGGGTTCCCCAGTCTAAGAGACACAGATGTATTGAAGCAAACCTAGTGAAGGGCCATGAGGGTGAGTAAGGGCTTAGTTCATCTCTGATACAAGGAGAAGCCGAGAGAATTGGGTTTGTTTGATCTGGAGAATAGAAGCTTTGTGGGGAGTGTCTTGTCAATGTGTATAGCTGTCTGAAGACAGGGTGTAAAAATAATGAAGCCAAACCATTCTCAGGAGTATCTGAAGACAGGACAAGAAGCAGTAGGCCAAAACTGAAATACAAGAAATCCCATTTAAGCATAAGAAAAACTTTCCTGGAAGAAAACCACTGGAAAGTCCCAGTTTGTTGGACAAACATTATAGAAAAAGTTAATTTGATACTGAGAACCAAAGGAGAGTTTTCAAATGTAAAAGCTGACTGAATACCACTAAACAGGTTTTTGTACATAAATTAGTATTAGTTATGGAGTGCAGACACATAACAGCCGGTTTCTTCTGGAGAAATTTGGTAGTGGAGAGTACACAGAAAGAGGATATTTGGGTCATCTCTTTCCTGCTTATTTGACAAGTACTCTGGAAAGGAGTGGTCAGATTCTTTCACAGTAACACTGTAAATGGAGGAGAGGAACTTCTCCTGTTCTCCTCTGTGTATCTCAGCACAGACCTAGGGACTGGATGCTGATAGAGCTTTAATCCTTTCAGTAAATCAGGAAAGTGGAGGCTTCACACTGGACAGTGCAGTACCTCTTTATGTGCAGTCCACCCTGCAAAATATCACTTTCAAATCCTTAAGGGGTAGGGACGGTCTGTGTGGGTGCACAGTGTTCCTGGTAACTCAGGGACATTCCACATAAGGTACAAGGCAAGGATTTCAGCTCCCATCTGGACCTTTCCTCACACCACAGGTATATTTTCAAAAATTTCTGGTATGAACTTGCCTGAAAAATTGTCTCTGTTACCAGTTCTAACTTTTGCATAAATTTCCATAAGAGTTGCAGGAGATAAAAGAAAAATTCTGCCTAGCTTTCCCCGCCCCCCCAAACACCACATCCCTCTTCTGACAGATTAAGCTGGAGTAATGAGACACATAGAGCAGAGTTTGGTCAATTATATGCTCTTTTTCATAAATAAAAAGGTGAAATGCACAGAGAACTGGAACTATTCAGTGGGCTAAACATGCAGTGGAGTGATGTAGATGACTAAGTGTGAGAAGGTTAAGCTTTCCAAGCACTCCTGAAGATCAATTTGTCAGGCACCTGCTGTTTGCTTTCTATTTTATGAAACTAGGTCAGAAAGAAACTAATGGACATCTCACATGCTTGACATTTATTATTTTTAGTCATTTTTTGTTCCTTTTATTGATGGCTTTTACACACTGATCGTGTTGAAAGCTGCCCTGAAGATATTTGCATTTGAATCAAAGTCTGGCTATTCAGGGAGAAAGCCAGGTCACATAAAAGTCAAGATGTCCCCTCACAATGAGACAGTTCCCTCTCCGAAATAAGCCAATAACCCGCTCACTTGACACATTAAAATGACAGATAAAATGCCTGAGGCATAGTCTTATTATGTGAGTTCAACACAGTGAAGACATAAATGGCTTTACTTTATACCTACATTTGCCCTTAGGATACTTTGGTTTTCTTAAACTATGAAGGTTGAAGTGATGATATTTAAGTATCATTAGTTTTAAGGTAAAGGTGAGAACTCAAGGAAAGGTCCTCAGGCACCCTGTGTTAGGGTGTCGGTGACACTGGCTAACTGGTACTTTTCAGAAATATACAGATTTACTGAACACACATGGTAGATGAGCAAACCCAGAGAGGGGAAAAAAGGACTACAGAACAGACCTCCATGAGTAAACACACTAGGTGCCATGCAGGGCAAAGCAGAATTGATGTGAAACTGGAAAATCATGTATTTACTGAGAATTGCACAATCTCCTTGTTTTTGCCAGGAATCTGTTTTGTGGCACTTCTCTGCAATAAATGGGAGGTGGGTAGAAAACCTAAGTGGTGGTGACTAGTGAATCTCTCTCTTGATGAGAACTCTTGAATTCCATTCAAGCTGAAGTTTTTTAACTTATATAAGTAGACAATTAGGCTTTTTATATTTAGCTCATTCTCAAGGAGTACCTCTGGGAGGTAGCAGTATAATTTCTTCCATGTCATTTCTTCTGCACTAGCATGTGATAATCCTCATTTGGTATAGATGAAACTAATTGTACAATTTACTCATCGTTCAGCAGACTGAAGACTGAGGAAAAGCATTTGAGAATTCCCCCTGAAAATACATAAAGAGAGAAATTCAGCACATCTAAACCCAAACTTTACTTTTTAAGATATCTATATCGCATTGGTAAGAGAAGGGCTGTGAAATATTTAAAGAATATATTAAAGCCTAAATAAACAGTGTTTAGGTAGATAAATTTGCTGGTTTTAAGGACATTCACTTTGTCAGTGAACGGAATTTCTGTGTGCTTTATTACATCCAAACCTGGAATTAAAGGGCACTGTGAACAGAAGTTTTACAGTGTCACTCTGAAGCAGTCTCAGCTGGGGCCGGATGAATGCAGGCTTCTCGACTGATCTCTGTCCTGCAGGCTCTATTTCAGTTTTAGCAGGACAGTGTACTTCATAGGGAGTCTATCTAGTGTTCTTTCTGCTTTTATTTTAATGTCAGGGGAAAAAAGTCAATGCATCAGGAGCTCTTTGAGCTAATTTTGGTAGTTTGAAGGAATTATTTTCTTTTTCTATGTCAAGCACATTAGCATTTCCAATTATGCTCCTTGTCAGTGGGGACAAATAACCACTTTTTACTTAAAAGTTACTGCTTGCTGTTGCAGAAGAGGCTTGTACATTGTTCCCTACCATGGGGATTCTTTTTTCTGTGCCATTTCTGCCAGAACTGGCTAGAAATCAAGCTAGAGCTTGATTTTGCTGTACATCAGCTCCATTATGGGTGCAGACCTATCTCATTGTTAACCCTTGTATTTCTCTAAATAGCTAATAATAATATTTTTTTTCAAAAGCAGCCCATGATTTTAAATGGGAAATATGTAGGTTTCTGATACATAATAGATAATAGTTGTAATAATTAACCGAGTGCACACATATCCCATGAGTTATTAAGAAATCCCAGTAAACAATGCTTGTTCTACACAGCTCTAACTCATGAAAACTTGATAAATAATTAAAGATCAGTCTTGACTACCTGAGCACATGGCAATATATTTTATTTTCAATTTCTTCACCCTGTATCATGGCTATTGCATAATGTTAGCAAAGGGCATAACCAGAATTATAGATACTTTTAGGCAATAATAACAGTGCTGCCATAAACTTTGTATAAATTGCCCTTCAAGGGAAAATATTACCATTGTCACATGCGGAAAACAAGGTGTTTGTTCATTTATAGTCAGCACAAAAACACTCAAAAAGGGAGTTAAGCAGGTTTACAGAAAATAAAATGTGAAGATGAGAATAGCTTTGTTGAAAAGAGACTTTCAAAGCCGAAAAGAGACTTTCAAAGCCAAAAAGAGTGATGGTTGAGGAACAAGGGTGATTTGAAAATATCTGAATTCTCCTGGAGTGCCTTGGCTTGCATATGTTTACTCCCAGCTTGAAGGTGGCATCTTCTTCAACCAGTGACAGAAGTCACATTTATTGCCCTCCTGTGCCCAGATGGTTATGTGTCCTCGGCTGGCTTTGACCCTGTCAAAATGGATCAGGGGAATTTATTTTGAAAAAGTAGACCAGGTGAGATACTCATCATTATGGTTTCTTCTGGCCTATCTCATTATTTAAGCTTTATGGAAAGGCAGTGTTCTAGCCGTAATATAACAATAATTGACCATATTTGAGATATTATGTAGCACACACTTATGTACTGCTTTAACAAAGGTACTACTTTGTAGATTTACAGAATCTACAGGGGATAGAGGGGACTAGAGGGGACTAGAATAGAGAGATGATAACAAGACAAGTTATGTGTTCTGTCTGGACAGGGTGTCAAAGCTCGCCACATAAACCTTTGGTTAAAACAGGCACTGGAGCTCCTTTACCTGTTGCTACAGAGGGCAAACAGTTTGCAGACATTAACTGAAGAGGCAGGCTGCTTTTTATGGTTTCTTGCTTTACGCCTGAGCAGGTCTAAGCAGCTCCTGGGAATTATTTCAGCAGCTTGAAGCTGCTGCTTCTGAAAAGTGAGATCTGGTGAGGGGGAGAATGAAAGGAAAACCATTCTGATCCTTCCATGGGCTACTTGTGGAAGGTCATAGTCATCTTTCAAGTATCAAGTTTTGTATGTAGACTGTGATCCAGTTTTCCAGTGCTTTTTCTGGCATCATTCTCAGAGACCTTACAACCACATAGTGTCCAGCCAGACCAGCTGGAGCAGTAGGTTTAGCTGGAGTGTACAGTAGAGACTGCAGCTGGAGCTGTTGCTTTTCAGTAGTAGCTTGAATGGACTTACAGTGTTAAAGCTGTGTACCACCACACTTGCTGATGTGCTGGTTTATATCACAGAGGAGCTGTGTTGCTGCTGCAACTGGGTTGGTGCTCATCAGTTCATGGCTCTGTTCCCAGCATGACTTTAGTGGCTGTTTGTAGACATGGCACTCTCAGAACGAGCAGCTGTAGGTAATATCATAACCTTGCTTGGTGTGAGAATGGAAGGCACAGATTCATAAATAACTAGGGTGTGCTCAGTTTCTTCAGTGGACAGGGAAGTACTTGCTGGGAAAGAATTGTCCAGAGAGCTTTAAGAGTATTGCCCTTCTGGGCTGAAAGCAAGACTTTGTCTTTGAATGAGGTCAATTGGTAATTCAGTCTTTCAGAAAGTAACTTAATGAGTACCTCGTGTCCACCCAAGAAGATAGAAAGGCATCATAATCAATTCGGGTCTATGTCTAAGTTGCTATAAGTATTTATTTTCCGCTAGGAAATAAAAAATGGAACAAACAGCAATAAAAAGTCATTGAAAACTGGCAAGCTATATGCATGTTATGATACTTGAAGAAAGAGATTTCTTCATAATTTTGTAATAAAAACTGTATTGTTTCCTACAGTATGTGATAATACCTTCTTTTGTTATGGAAGGAATCCTGTTGCATTAATGCATTCTGAATAATGGTCTTGTTATTAAGATAGAGTGACTCTTTTCTTACTTTCACTTTGTACGTGTGCTTAAATATTTTTGAAGTTCCTTTTTTTCAGTTAAATCATATTTTATTCTTATGAAGAAACTGATTCTGTGGAGACCTTTGTTCCTGCAGATTCTTCAGCAGTTGCAATAGTGATACCTTCACCACATTAGGAACATCTCTCTGCACCTGGCAGGATCAGGTCCTTCACTTTTGAAGACTTTTTTTTTGGTTTCCTGTATTAGACTTCAAGAGTAGCTTAGAAGTTTAGACAGTCTTTGGCTGATTCTGTTTAGGACTCGAGGATAAGTGTCTGTACGAAATCAGAAGGAAAACAGAAGAGAAATGAAGCCCTGGAAATTGGAGATGCCTTCTCTTAAAATCCAATTATCTGCTGGGAAACAAGAAACAAGAGGAGAATAATTGAATGGGACAGTACAGAAAAATCTATCTTTCTAGTGCATTGAGCAGGGTGTGTTTCAGCTGTCTGGCTGTTACCTGAGTATCATTATTTATCTGTTGGTAGCTTGCTTCTGACATTATCACTAAATGGGTACCACAGTCTGTTGTCCATCATCCACAATAATTTGTAGATGTGGCATGTCCTACTTGGTGTCTTTTACTTCAAGAGCACATCAAACCAAACAACTATACATTGCCTTGTATAATAACTCAGCTCCCACAAATTAAACATGTATTTGCAAAATCTGCTTAATTGTTCAGGTTTTTTGCCTCAGAAAAAAAATACCTCTAAAATGGAATAGCTTATAAATGTCAATTTTATTTTTGATAGTAAGGTCCTGGCTGAAAAGAAAAGAGCATCTCAGTGCTAGCCTGCCTTTGTGAAGGGTGTTTTGAGGAAGAAGGAGTTCAGAGTCTTACAGTCCTAGTGAATGGCTCACTGAAAGAAAATGGCAGGGAAATGGGGAACTCATCTGGTGGGTCAACAGCACTCAGTGCACAGAGGGTATGTACTAGTCATAGTCAAGCTTTGGTCTTGTTACTTCTCTGTAAAGTTGTTTCTGGTGATGGGATTTTTTTTATTTTTTTTGGTTTTTTTCGGTCTTATCATGTTTTTTAAAGAACTACCAGACACATTTGCTATGTTTTAGACCATCAGCAGTGGTTTAGTGTGTGTTAAATGGTAGCAAAATGGGAGCAGCATGGAAAGATGAGTAAAAGTCTCTTCAAAAGCTGAAAGAATAAGAAACAGCAGAATTTACAAGGCCAGCCTTTAATAAGATGGATTACAGGTTTTTTGTTCCTGAGATACAGCACACTGAATACATTAGTGCAGCTGCCAGGGCTCTCGAAGCAGCAGCACAGCCATGTTGTTATGGTGTTGAGTTTGGCTCATCAGCCCTGCTGATGGAGTCATATACGCTGAGGTACCTCCACCGTGCTGAAGGGGCTGAGTACAAACATGTTCTCAATGCTCCAGATGGTCTATTAGTCCAGTAACATTTGTGGAAGCCCTGAGCCTAGTAAGGGACAAGAGCAGGAGGGTCAGAAGTGTTTTTTAACTGATGTGCAGAGGGGTATCAGCCCATGAAGAAGTACTAATAATGGTGCTGAGCTTGAGCTACTTGGTCTGTTCAGCATGTGTTTAGTGCAGGCTCAGGAGGATGTCCAGGTTGCTGTACCTGCTCTGGCTCTCTGTTAAGGATGTGAGAAGGCATTACAAGGTCGGGCCACATGTCTCTCTAACCTGAGTCCTGCCTCCTACAGCAGCTCTCCCAGCTAGACCTTGGGAGGAGCAGAACAGGGTCTGTATTTGGGTACTCATAGCTAGGGAACTCTTTCAACTGAACCTGCAGAGGACATGGAGTGGTCTATATCTCCTGTAGTCCTAATGTGGATAGCTTATGCACAGAGAAAAGCAGAATTTGAGGCCAGACTAGTTGCTACTTCTGCTCCTAATCTCCTTAGGGAGCAAAGCAACTGTAAGCTTCCCTTGTCTTGCCCATTACCCCAGCTCCTTAGATATTGCAGGTACATGAGTATTTCTGAAATGAGTTTTCTATATTTGGCAAAGTTTTCATCAAAATATATTGCACAGAACTTCATTATGGAAGATTCAGAACAGCCCACTTGTTTATATAGATACTAAAATGTGACATTTAAATGTGAAGGAAAATATCGCTGCATAGTATGGTTGGCACTGCTGACTTTTTAATAGAACAATATATAAAGTTGTTGCTGTCATCTCATTCCTGATGACTGGAAAATGGAGGGATGGGAATTGTCAGGATTTTCAGGAAAGTTATTTTCACTGAACTGTTGTGGAGGTTCTCCAGATGCATGTACCTCTCTAATCCAAATGTAAATGAGACTAGAAAAGATAGGATACTGGCAGTATTGGGGGGAGGGACTATAATCAAGTAGGTGTATTTGTTACCTGTTATGTGATGTTTCAGCAAAAAAGAAAATCTACAGATGGAAAATAAATTGGTAGTTGGTTATTTGACCAAAAGACCAGTAAGAAATCTTCAGTCTGAGAATAGATTTAGCATAAATAGTACATAAATCTTTGCACAACTAGTAAAGGCATATTTTCAAAAACATATACTATCAAAGAAAGCACAGTGAGCCTTGATTAGATTCAAGGACACACAAGCTTCTTGCCCCCTTATCTATTAAATTTAAGAGATTTGACTGTAAAAAATAGTTTTACTTTGAAGAGTGCTTTAAAACAAAATCTAGTGAAGAGAATTTAGTTCATTTGAAGTATGCAGTTCTGAATACAAATCATCCATTTCTTAGAGGAGCTGACTTTTTTAATATGTATCTTTGGTATACTTATTAATAGAGAGTTTGGTGTGCTCGGTTTCAACCACAGTATGAAGTAGGCATTGCACAGGTAATTAAGATGTGCTAAAAGAAGGGTTATAAAATCCCAAACTGCATGTGATTATGTGAAATTTGATTAAGAAGTTTGTGTCTCTCTTAATTTTGATCTGATTGCATGGAAAGCAAAGAACAGTTTTATTGGCTGACCACACTGGGCACAGCCCAGTCCAACACTCGGGAGAGCTGTTTGGGAGGTATAGAATGAGGAGCCCCAGTGGCTCCAAAACTCCACAAAAGAAACATTTCTTCTTTGGCAACATAACCAGTTACTATCACAGCAACATCTATAATTTCAGTTGTTTCTCACCTTTATGTTTTTCTTCTTAAATAAGGGAAATTGAAGAAGAACCACACCATATACATAGGTCTTTTGTTCTAAGAATATAAATTATCATTTGCTTATATAAAAGCACATAATAAATATGCATTACCTTTCCATGTGTAATGAAATAATATCTTGGTTTGGTGAATCCCCAGTGCCATGCCACTGGGCAATGGAAAGGATAAACTTTAAAACCTCTTGAGTGAGCAAGAGCCTGCAAAATATGGCACTCAGTATTACCCATAATCTTGAATCATCAAAGATAAAATGATTTCATGTGGGACAAAATAACAGTTGGGGTTCACTGCTGTATTTCCATTTTCATTTGGAATATAAATGCTGCTGAAGAATGTGTTTGCTCAGTTCTTTATGTAGCTGCCAAGACTGAGCCCCTATCAGGCCAAACAGTAGTTGACTCATCTGACTCTGGAGGAAAAATTGCTTAAAGCTTTGTGTACTCTTAATGCTCAGTGAGGGATTACATCTGTGCCAGCAACAGCCAAGACTCTTGGCTGGCCTATCAAACTGGAGATGCTGGAACATTTCTTTTGGTAGATTTTCCTATTAAAGGTGTTATAAAGATCCTTGGATCACATTAACAGAAGGAACAGGACTGCTACAGAGAGGGAAAACAATAAAGGGGGGTATTTTTGCTTTTTGGATGCATAAATGGTTCACGAGATGCACGCCCACATAATTTGATATTTGTACTGAAGTATATGTGACTTGGATGTGGAGTAAGAAAACTAGTTGGAATGAGATCAGAAACAAAAAGGTTTAATAAATTGTAAAATATTACGTTGTACAACCTTAGTACAAACTAAAGTGCCACTGTTTATTTAGATATCTCATTGTAAACACAGGAACAATCAGGGTGACTTTCATGGAGAGCATAATTTTAATTTTTCTGCTTGAAAGTCAGATAATTGATTCTAGTATGTAAAATGGGGGAAGAAGGACTCTCAGGGATTGTTAGATCAGGCCACATGGTGAAAATAATGTCATGTGCCAACATGAATATACATCTATAGTACCACATAGAGTTAAATGAACGTTATGAAGAGTGAATTTAAAAAAAAAAAAAGAAAAAGCTGGATTTTTAAAAATGATTCTTTAGTGAAATCTGGAAATCCTGGGCAGTACAACAGGCCCAGGAAAATGCTCTAGCTGCAGTATCTACAAATGTTTAAACTCAGGTTGAAAAGGAGATCAGTGGGAATGGCACACATTTTAATGCTCACAGAGGAAAAAGCTCTATGTGTTTAAATCAGTAACCCTAACTTGGAGATTTTAGAGTATATTTGGAAATGTAAGCAAGGACAATGTGGTACTGAAGCTTTTCTATGCATGCATTTTTGTATATGATAAAAGGAAGATAGAAACTTCCCTAATATATAAAAGATGCTCTGATATACACCTTGATGCTCCACCCTGGAGCCATAGCACAGTGGTTAGGGCAGCCAGCTGAATTACTCAGTTTGAAAAAATTTTCTAGCTTGTTTTTATTTCCAGATCTCTCAAAAGGGAAATTGTGTTTTTTCCATGCATAAATCTTTTGCTATTTACATAAATTGACAAAATTTCTTTTGAACAGGTTTGTTGATTCATATTTGGGTAATAGCAATTGTACCTTGTATTGCTTGATAGCCTCTTGTTGGCAGATTTGTGGAATTTCTAAGCAGCAGATAACTGAAAGGTGGAAAGGTGATAGTGGTAGTTCATCTGAAAAATGTGGTGGCATTTCTGCTAAAATGTGGGCATTTTTATTTTTCCACTCAGTCTTCCTTTTGAAGAAATCCTACTTCAGTGCACAGAAGAGGACTTTGCACATGAGAAAAATACCTGTAGTTCCCTTTCATCCCACAAAGCTCACTCTTCATGTCTGCAGTCATGGCATAGTTATGAACCACTTGGCAACAAATCCATTTTTCAGAGTCTTCTATTGCTGGTGTTTCTGTGCAGCTGTGTGTTGCCTGCAAAGTGTGTGTGTGTATTCTGCTCTTTACAAGCAACACAGTTTTGCTTAAGCAATGAGGCATTTGTCTGCCTTGTATTTGAACACTGCTGGTAGCCTCAAAAAATCTTTATTCTACTTCCTCTGCATCTGCTTGGATGGATATGTTGAACCTCACAAGTGCTGATGCCACTTCATAGTAACAGATTTCTTGTAGTCTTTACAGCTCTTGCAGTGGTAGCAAGTACAAAGACCTTAGCTTTACTTTCCACAATTTTTTTTTCCTTTAAATCTTACAGCAGATTAGCTCTGAAATCCATTTGTTTGAATTTTGCATTGCAACTGATTACTCTAACATTTTTTGACATTTCAGCCTGTTTTGTGCAGTTGCTTTTCCATTGCAAATACTTTAAGTCTTTTAAAGACTAAAGGTTGAATTTGTTTATCTGGCAGAACTCTATGATGACTCTGTTTTGATTGAATTTATTTTTCTGTTTTAATTTGGAGATATGGACAAAAGGCTTTACTAGACTTCATTAAGATGAGAAGGCTTTTATCAGTAGTGGTAACAGTTTTTAGGCTATATGTGTGGTTTTAATATGCACAAGAACTCTTTCTGCCTGATGAGAGAACTAAAATTCAGCTTCTTTGCAGTATTTAAAAACTGTTTTGGTATTTGTGGTTTCTCCTAACTGTGTGTGAACCAGTAAAAGTGAACAGTTGAGTTTGTCAGTATCAGTTCCAGGAAAAAGGGGTTCCTTGTGTGATGAATCTGTGCAGTTACTGTCACCTAATGAATTCAAATGCACAGCATTCACAGAGAATTTCAAGCAGCACCAGCTTTAATTGCCTTCTTAATCTTATTAATTATCTCCTTTTCTAACTTTTGTTTAGAGTCAGCATAAAAATATTCTTCCTGCTGAAATAACTTCATAGGCAAAGTTCAAGTGAGCAATTAGTGATTGCATCTGGTTTTGAGTTATTTTCCCAGCTTGTGGTAGTTCAGTTAATAACCTTTTAAAATTCTGAAGTATATCCCTAGGCAGCTGTAGGTCTATTTCCCAAATCTACTGCAATGTTCGAAGTGCTTGTCTTTCTGGGACCATCTGCTTCTCTTCTCCAAAGACCATAAAATCCTTGGCAACCCCTTGAATGAACCTCGTGCTTCCTGAGATGCAAGAGTGTAGACTGGACACAGAAACAGAAAAATTATAGGAAGATTCTAACTCTGACATTAAAGCTGTTTTGCATTCAATTACCATTACAAGAATAAATTTTATGCCTGAAAGCACCTTAGTGAATCCTTATGTATATCAGGAGAGCACATAAAATTCCATTCCAGGAATACCAGAAAACTTGTTAAAATTGGCATGTCTTTATCAAGTATCTGTCACAATCCTGACTCTTTCACTCAACAAAGATACATAATCCCTAAACAGCACTGAGTCTACATGTTTGTTAAAATATTCCATGAACAGATCTAGGGAATCACTTTCTTTCAGTATCCCTGTGCTAACTCTTGGGTGTAAGTCCTTGTCACATGATATTTGTCTTAATGCTGAGGCTTTCACTAGATGTTGGCTACTTATTTGTATTATTCATTATAGCATTCTGGATTTATATAATTTTTGAAGTTACAAGTATGATAAATCAAAACAATATTTGAATATAATAACATAAATTATGAAATAGTGGCAAGAAACCCAAGTTCTGGCCAAAAGAAATTAGATAACTATTAAAGCCTTTAAAAGCAGTGCTACTTTTGTAAACACACCAAAAAAAGTAATCTTTTTGAAGCTAAGGATTTTCACTGCACACTATCGATTCAGTATGAGTTTCAAATCAAGGGAGTTAACTATATACTGTTGGTTTCACTGAAGTATTTAAAGTATTTGGCTTACCCAGACTTCTTCCTCTTTGTTCCAGAAAGTCGATAAATGAATGTTTTTACTGAAGTGATCAGTGAGCCAGAGAAACTACATCTCTACAAATAAGCCTACTCAACATTTTTCTGCTTCTAAAAGTATGCTGCCATTTCTATTGCCATCTTCAGGTTTTTTAGGACAAATGATCTTTAAGATTAGCTGTTTGGTTTTTCTTTAGAGGTTTTCTTTGCCTTTTTTTTTTTATTTTTTATTAGAGATTATCAAACTTCAGCAATGCACTTGCTGAGTTGCTCAAGAGGCATTTCTTCTGTCTCTGGGAAGTAACCCTACCTGAAAACTGTTCCTGCGTAGCATTTGCTATTCTTAGAAATCCAGTTAACTTCAGATCCTTGAATCATATAATTTTATGGGTGTGACTCGTTATTTCTTGTCTAAATCCACCGTGACTACGTGGAAGAATAAAGAACACATTCCCGTTGAGCTTGACCCATTATAAATCCATGCTGGTGATTATTTCATAGCAGCATACTCCTTTACCTGTGCTGAGTTCATGCATCCTGAGGGTGGGTGGGTGTTTGCATCCTCAACATCATTTATTTAGCTGAGGTTTTAAGTGCTAGACACCTAAGCTGCAGACAGCAGCACTGGGCTCTAGCTCTCATTCCTGCCTTCTCCAATGGGGCTGCAGTTAACGCAGGTGGTTTTGATCCAAACTGTTACCTGAATGTGCTTATCTCTGTTCACTGATTATCCAGGAAAACTATGGAGGTTAGAACCCTCACTTAGCCCCAGACAGTGCAGTTATTTCTCTTATACAACTATGGCAAAACACAGTGGGAACACTCCCACCTCTGTTTGTGCTTTTTCACCCACAGATGTGTTTGCAGTCTCCATAGACATACCCAAGCTAGCCTGAAACTGGCCATTCCAGCAGTCTGAGTCCTGACCCTGACAATGCATCCTGAACTGGCATGTCCTTTGTCACTGGCTGACTTCGGGACACTTTCCTCTTTAAATGTGTCTATTTGAAGCTGCCCAAAAAGGTTGTTTAGATCTATGTTTGTAACTCAAGTGTTATTGGTCATTCAATCACTTTTGTTACCACTAGTTTTTTGCAGGCAAAGACTGATGGAAATTATATATATATATATATATGTCATGTAAATATAAACAGAGTTGTCGTGGAGTTTTTAACAAAATATCCTTATGACTGGTTTACTCATGCAGCATCATCTAAGAACATATTCTTACAGGTCTATAATGATCAGTTGTATAACCAGAGGTCAGTTATGTGGTCAGTGTCCTGGCTTGGGTCCATAACTCTGTATGTTCAATCACTGCTTCTCAGAAAAGCTCTGCTTTCCAACCAGGACTGCAGCCAGATCCTTGGTACTGGAGCCTCCACCTCAGACTGCACACACCCTGTGGTGAGCCTTGCACAGGTGTACTTTTGACTGAATATGCATTCCCATGATGATATAATTTGGCTTTGAATTTGTGCAAACAGCCATTTGTACTTCCTGTTCCTCTGCCTTTCATTTCCATGCTCAGTCAGGTGTGAGATTGCTCCATACCTCTCAGGGAGTCTGCTTTTTTTTTAGTAACAGCCTGCCTTTCCTTATCATCAGCACTCTGTATGTGGCACAACTATGAAGTAGTTCTTCCACTGGAAAACAGACTTGTAGCTTTGCTACAACTTACTGATAAAACAGTGACACTGATGATTGAAAGAGCTGCTTCAAGCACAGTCTGCCAAGCCTGCCTCCATGTAGCTCACAGCAATCCTTCCACTGTCAGCCAGTGTGACCCTCACTTTTCATTTACTACAATCTTTCTTCTTCAGTTTTGGAAAAGGTATTGCCTTATTAAATACTTAAACAATAATGTATCATAAGAGATGTGCTGGATGAAGGATTCTTAGACATGAACCATGTGTCTTAAGGTGTGGTGTCCTCCCCACCTCATGCTTGCTGCCATCTCAGAAACTTCTGTGAGTCCATGGTTTGTGTCCCTGATGTTGAAAGTGGACTGTGCCTCCTACCTCTCACTTCTGTTCCTGATCCTTTTGTCCTGATCACTTATCTAACAGGAGGGCAATTTTAGGAACAGAGATGCATTTTACCAAACACAACCTTGCTGGTTACCCTCCTCTCATCAGTTCCCTAACTCCTTTGCTCAATGGACTCGTTAGAAAACGCAAATGTACCCAAGGAGATGCTTCCTGGGAGGTTCTCTAAGCTGTTAGAAGATTTTTTTAAATCCTGTATCTTAAGAAACGTTCAGTATACCTTCATCTTATCACAGACCAGAGATGACAGTGCTAGCATTTGCCAAGCTTTTTGCAATCCTTTTTACTTGTTATTAATTTGGTAACCCGTGAGTTACCAAAGGCATGAGTGTCCCTGTTCATTTGAGAGAGAAGAAACTGGTTAAAAGAGTAACCCTAGCAGGTTGAGCTCCCTGTGTTTTGAATCACATTGTTTTCTAATAATGAAGAACCTGAAGTTATTGTAAAGGAGACTCTGCCCTTTTTTGCCCACTCATCAGACAGGAGAGAAACAAAGAACTATATATGTTGAACATTCTCTGTGAATTGATATCCTATTTCAAGAGACAGAGGAATTTGTCTCTTTAAATTGCAAACATGGAATTGCATTCATGAAAATGAATGCCCACAGACAGAGACATGTCCCCCAAAATCAGCCCACTCTGATGAAGGACACCAATTTCCATAACAGAATAGGCTGTGTGGGAGCCTCAGGAAGGAAATATGACTTGGAACAAAGGATTATTTTTTTCCAGTCTCATTCCGGATCTGATATAACTTTGCTGCTTTCAAAAACAAGCTTACTCATTTCTTTGATTTATCTGTATTATTCAGTCTCTAGACCTTGTTTTTGGTTCCTTATGCAAAATTCAACAGTGTTACTAAATTTGCGGCCCTTATGTTTGCTTTTCCTTTTTGATCAAATACTTTTTTTGTATCAGTCTTATAAAATATTCTCAAAGGGCAGAATTAATATTTTATTAGTGTATTCGACTACAGCTAACATTACTGATCAGGAGAGTATTTTTTTGATATGAACTGTGTAATTGTGGTCAGTCTGGTCTTCATCCAGAACCTGGTGAGTAGAAAATGCCCAAGAATTTCAGCAGTTTTCAACCTAGACTTTTATGAGAACATTTCTATATGTACCTGGCAATCAAGCCTCTTTTAGCCTGTTATGTCTCTCTCTCATGGAAGATTATACACATTTTTAGGGAGAAAGAGAAAGTTAACTTCAGGAAATTTAAAACAAACCTGGGCTGATTAGATATGATACTTGCAATGAAACAAAAAAATAAAGGCATTAATTATCTTCCTCAACATGCTGTTAGATTTAAAATAGTATCACCTAGATTGTTTCGTAATTTTGATAAAGCAAAATTACTGATTTCTGCCAAAATGCATGTATTTGAAAACAAGGATTTTTTCATACTTCTCCTATAATATTCATATTCATTTATGGCTGATGTAAAAATTAGCTAAAATATATGTTAAAACCTGCAATAACCAGCTGTGTTGTAGGTTCCGTTTCTCTACAGAAAATTCAATTTCTATTTGAAAATGGGTGTGACCAGCTAGGCTGGCTGGTTGGGTAGCTCTAAGGACAAAGCGATCTCCAAAATTTAGTGTAGAAAATGGAAATTATAGGGATGATGCTGATGGACAGGAGATGTGAGAAGGCAGATAAGTAAAAAGGCAGCTGCTGATAAGCAAAACCGAACAGAGCCTTACTTAGGAAACAGTGGTCTGAACTTTGATGGGCAAAGACAGCTCATGTGAACAAACAAGCTGGACTTACAGAAAAGGATGTATTATGTAGTGTAACAAGGGATGAAGGAAGTCAAGGCAAAAGTGACTTGACCACAAAAGGTACAGTTGTTTCAATATTTAATATTTTTCAATCTTGTGGTATGCTTTTTTCCTAATAATTAATAAAAATAATTTCCCATTTGTTCCCTGAATATTGAAAATCTTCCATCTGTGGACAGATTCAAGGTTCAGTAGGGATGGCTCTGGCTAGCTGATGGTTGGAAAGTCTTATGATGATGAAGCATTTTCAATTCATTAGGTTTCTGATGTCTTGATAGGGCACATTTTTTACACTTAAATATTCATTTTTATTAGAGATGTTATTGACTTCCAGTGATAACATAGAGGTCTGCTTCAAAATATACCTTTCACTATGGTCTTTACAATAAGAAGCTCTCTGCCTCTTACTGCAAAAATCTGTCCATGAAGTAAATTAGCACTGCCTAGACATGTACATCCTGCAAATAAACATGTGTTCTTGCCTGGAGTCCTGTCGACTTCAGAACATCAGCCTGAGCAGCAGGGTTAGATGTTTGAAGAATGAACCTGTTTCATATTTTAAGTTCTAATCTTATTCTTTCAACCAAAAATTTTTTCAGTTTAAGCTGTGCTGGCATAGCTTTTATTGCAAAGAATCTTATGAAACGTGGAAAAGCAACCCAAAATATAATAAAAAACTACAGTAATATTTGCTGATCCACATTTTCAAATCTTCTGCATTTTGCAATTTTAAAAAATCTCAAACAAAGGCAAGCCTGAAGACTTTCTGAAGAACTTTCCTGCCCAAATTTGCCTTTACTGACTAACAGGTGTCAGTGGTGCCCAAAGGTTCCCTGAGTGTAAAGAAAGAAAATATCAGCTTACAAAAAAAAAAAAAAAGTCCTTCATCAGAAAAGCCAAACTCCCACTCAAAAGAACATGGTAAATTATAAGGAAAAAAGCAGAACAGAGATCGGTATCTTTGAGCTGGAATTGCTACATACACAAAAAAAGAAGTTCCTCTTTTAGGAATTTTCCTTTCCTATTACAGACACGGGCAGTTTGTCTCCCAGTGAATACATTACTCCTTGTGTTCCTGTACCTCCCATTTAAAACCTTTCTCGTTTTGTGTGCAGGGAAGCTCATGTCAGTACTATAACACATCCCACCATGACTGTGCATGGATGGGAGCAGAGTCAAATGTGCTGTTTCCCCATATAAACAAACAATCCAGGCTCCTCTTGGTGACTCATTTGACAAGAGATTACCACCAGCTCTTCTCAGTGATGGAAGGTTTTAATTATACTAAAAGTGATTAAAATCAAGTTCTGGAGAAACTCCTCTGATCCTAGAATAGCAGCTGAACTGCAGGAAGGGCTTTGATTGAATAGGTTTCTCTGTCTTTAAAGCTTGAGGGCAAACGTCCTTCTACAACTGTATGGTGTCAGGTATTCACCATGGACTGTCTTAGCCCCACTAGCCTTGGGGTATTTGAAGCATCTGGCTTATGTACTCAAGAAAAAGCTTCTAATTTTCTCTCTATGGATCTTTGAGGTTCTTTGTACCTTCTTTGGCCCGGTTCATACATGTTGCTACTGAAAGAGGAATTTATCTGAACTATGCAGGCAGGATGGAAGGAGGCACTGCCGAGTGTCTTATACTAGTTTTCTCTAAGAAAAGAAGTTGTCATCTGTGTCACTGCTGCATGTCATTTGTTTTCAAAATGTATTTTCTAATGTGCTGAGATACTCAGGTGTATTTCTGAGGGTTCTCCCCCTGCTAGCTCTGGTGAGCTTTTTTTATGTCAGAAAAGAGCTCCACAGTACTGACTCTGGAGCACTTTAGCATCAATTAAGGAGAAACTATTCATTTTCTATCAAGGCTCTTCCTATGACATTATCCTTTCATTTTTTGGACTGTCCGTATAATTGATTATGTCCCATTCCCCTTCATTATGTTCAATCTTTCTAGAAAATCTGTTAGATAGGAGGCATTATCATTAGGAAATACTTGAAGATTTTATTTAGTACAGTCAGAAGTGTCAAAACAGCTAATTGAACGCTTTCATCTCCATGACTAATGAAAGATTAGGTTATTGCAAAAATATGTCACAGATTCTACAAATTTTAACTAAAAATAACAACCTCATTAAATTTAAAGATAGTTAAATGCTGTGCAGGAAATGGCTCACTGCAGAGGCCCTTGCAAATACTTAAGGTGTGAAGCACCACTGCATATTTTGGTGACTAAAACATACAGACTGCTTCTGAGGTGAAGTTCTCAGGCTCAGGACCTGACCATATTTGTCTGCATGTGTCCAAGTGGGTTTCTGGTAGGAACAAAGAATCAGTCAGGCAGAAGGAGGTTTCATCCAAGAAAAACAATTCAGTGCATGTCAGTGGTAGTGGAATGCTAGTAAGCGTTGTTTAACAGGTAGCATGCTACTCTGTTCTTCAACAATTATTCATCCCTAATATTTCTTTCTCAAGGCCCACAAGGTTCAGTATAACTCAAATCAACATGTGGATGCTGTAGGTGTTCTTTGGAGGAATTGTGCACTAGTTTTATATCTATGGCTGCATTGGCAGCTGTGTAAGCAAGGGAAAAATCAGTCTTGCAAAAAAACCCAATTCATTCATCCTATCTGGAAAACTGCCCCCTTACTATTAGTATTATATCTCACCACCTTACTCTAATCCACTGCTCAGCTCTCCTCTCTTTCATGTTCCTCTTTGTCTTCATTTTGCCCACCCTCACTTTTCCTTTGTTCTCTTCCCTCTTTCTTGTCTGTGATGCCCAAAATTTGTAAACCATATTTGCTTCTTTCCTAAAAACATATCTCTACCATCTAGGTTTTTTTCCTACAGAAGTGTTTCTTAATAAAATTCTGAAGAGCTTTAATTTTTGTATCAGACTGAGTTTACATACTTTGCTACTGAGTGAATGAACCATAAAGGGTATATCTTTCTTGTTTGTATGGGAAAAACTGAAGTAAATTGTATTATCCTTTGGCTAAATTCAAGTTTCATGAGAATTAGTGGTTGGTTTTGGAGGCAGAAGATAGTTTAGAGTTTCAGAGGGAGAATGGAGCTGGGATAGATAGGGCTATGTGTACTCCTTCCATACTGACAGAAAACACATAATTCATGCAAATAGTGTATAAATACAGTGAAAATGTTAAGCTTTTCAAAGAAATGTTCCCATACATATAAACCAAATAGAAACTCTATGGCATAAGCCTATTTTCTATGCTTAGCTGCTGCCTTAGTCTGTGATCCTAAGCCTATTCTTGAATAGAACAATTTCTCATGGCAAGATGAAATTTAATAAGCTGTTTATTCACTGTTGGCATCATTTTAGCTGCCCCTTGAAAAGTCACATTGTGATAATCAAGACAGAGGCACAGATTCTAAGTGGAATTCCACCATTTTCAGTTGGCTTTTATTGAAGGCCATTTTGAGAGGAAAGCTTCGGTGACATGGAAGATATATGAAAAAAAGGGGCAGAGGTGGACATAAAAGGGAAATCTTCTTCAATGTGCTGTTCTTCCTTAGACAGATAAAGGGTAAAAAGCTTGAAAACTGTTTTCTAAAAGTAACTCTGCTTGTTTGCAATAAATGTACAAGCTTCGTTTCTACTTTTCAGGTGTTATTTACTTAATTCTTCTTACTTTCCACTCAGGTGGTTTGTTTAGCTATTGTGGGATTTATGATGAAGAGTTTTAATTGCTTAATCTTAAAAATTTTTTCTCCCCAGAAGTCACCTCTAATTTTAGACCTGTACTTGATTCCTTTTTATTTGTCATTCTGTGTCTGCCAGTTCAGATGTGACATTTCTAGAATTATGCTACATAGATACTGATTTTCCCAAATCCACCCACAGCCGGTTTTGCTTCCTCTGTTTGATTGACAAAAATGCTTTCAGATCTGCTGATCTGACAGAATTCAACTCAGATCATCACACAAGTTTGGGACCATGTTATTGAGGCTCCACCTTATGGTAGAGATGAATTGCAGAATGGCAATGTTGTAACTTCACCAGATTACAAACTGGGGAGAAGAAATAAGGTCAATAGATGATATGAGGAAACAATAGCTTTTTGATAATCACATTGCCTACTTTTGTAAGGTTATGAATACAGGGCACTTACTCTTGTAAATATAACACTCAGAGTAAAAATTTGAAAGAAAGATTTTCAACTGTTTATGGAGTTGGATATTCACCATAACTTATTCAAAAATTCCTTCCTCTTTCTTGCAAGAGATCTTATTTACCAGAGTGGATTATAAAAAAGTATAAAGTATTTGTCACCATACAGGAAGTAACTTTAATTTCCATTTAAAACTGCAGTGACCTGATACAATCTCTGAGAACACATTGTTAGGAATTTCTTGTGGAAACTGCTCTAATTTCTGAGTAGAAATCAGAGGCATGATCTGTATGTGTGCACACATATGTGTGTTCATATATATATTTCAAAAAAAGAAGAAGCAGGTTGCTTCCTGAATTTAACAGTGCTTTGGGGTTTGATTTGATGGGTTTTAAAGATTTAATAGATCAAAGTGTTTAATGTTTGCTGTAAATAAATGATAATACTTAGGTGACAGATAATAGAGGAGAGCTGTTAGGATGTCCTAAAAGCCAGAAGATTTCCTTTAACAAGGACAGCAGATCCACTGGCAGTAGCTTCGATGCATTCCTAGAGTGACAGCTGATGACAGGAAAGCCTGAGAGTGAGAAGTGTCCTGCATTCCCAGGCTGTTACATCACCTGTGGTTTTCTGAATGTCAGCTAACACAGAGTTTATAAAGTGCTCCTGAAAATTAGCTTAACTTTTAATTTAAGAATAAAATGTGTGGGAAATTCATGAGCTGACTTTGGGTCAAATCTTGCTCAGACTTAGTTGTGTGGAAGAGAAATTTGCAAAAACTTGTGTTATTGTATTATTTCAATAGCCAGTGATAAATTTTGCCCTTCATAATCTCACTTGGGCCAGTAGCCATCAGTGTAGCAAATTCTCCACATAGCTCTACCCCAAGCTAGAAATTAGATATGTACATTTACTTGAAAGCATTAGTAGTAAACAGTTTTGCTTTTGCAGAATGCAATTTTGCCTACTGCCCTGAGGTTCAAACAAAATAGGAGCATTTGTAATAGAGTCCTTTTAACAGCATCTTACATAATACTGATTTATTTGGCATGAACATTACTGTGCAGACAATTGACAAAAAACTTTCATTTTTAAAATAATTGTAACCTATAAAGGAAAGGAATGAGATCTTGAATATCACATTAGACATTTAAATGAAGAATAATGAAAAGAGAGAACTCTAAAGCATAATATTGGTGGTAACTGGATACTTTTTGGATCATTACTTCCATGCTGGGTTCTTATTAAAGCTAAATCTCTGAGATTTTTTTAGAATTTTCAGGCAATTATCATTATTGTTATTATGTAACTTCTTAGGGGTTCAAAAGGTCAAAAGGTCTTTTTCTCCATTCTTCACATACCAGCTCTAGCCAGACATACAGTAACCAAAAACAGGGTGTGAGTAGTCCAAGGAACTTTGCAGTATTCCTGAAAGTTATGTGTCAGGGATATAGATCTAAGAATAAAGCCATCAAACAAATGCATAATGGACTGGAAAAACATAATTCCTTCTTGAAGCATTAATAATACTTTTTTTTTCTTGCATTTCATTCATGCAGTTTTGTTCTACTTCTTTAATTGAGAATCACTTCTAGAAGATAAATTTCCCTAGAGTTTTTATGAAGAGTATGAACAAGATTAAACTCTCAAATTCTGACTGAAAAATAAACAAGTTAAAGAAAATTGGTTTAAAAATCTGGTGATTAAATTCTGTCTTCAAGTTTCCGAACGAGGCTCTTGGGACCCTCTGTGACAGTGGTGCGAATGTGGCTGTGCTCAGAAATGGTTTTATCTTTTCTGTACATGTTCTATGAGCATCTGCCCAACTTTAGGTGCTTCATAGTGAAGCACAGGACAACATTTGGTTCAAGTGAAAGTGGCTAATATCAGAGTATCACAAGATGCATCTGAGAACTAATAACAAAACTTGCTGTTTTGCTTAAAGCTATAATTTCATTTTTACTAGCTATTAATTTTTTTTGGTCATCTTGATATAGTAGTACCTAAGAATGATGTCCACTGGAAAATCATCTTGTGTTGCCAGAAATAATTTTTGCTATAACATAGGTGGCTTTCAAACTCACTTCCTACCTCCTACGTCGCACCCAATTTTTTTATTCACTTCTGTTATATGAATTAAAAGAAATGACTCAAAAATGTTGTATGCTGCTGTAACCTGCTCTGTATTGGGCTGCTTTGAGCAGTGGGTCAGTCCAGACTTTTGACCCATATTGTGCTACAGTTCTGTGACTTCAATGTAACCAGTGTTCCTAATACCCCATTTTACAATGCAACTGATTGAATTAGGTTTGATTTAGTTTACTATGACCTGTTAGTTAACTATACTCTGGTAAAAGCCCGCTACATACTACTGTGAGAGTCAATTCAGCCTTGAGAAGCCCACAAAAGCAGATGCTATATAATATTTATTTATTATTTTATGATGTGATTCAGTCACACTGCTTCTGGAACCCAGTATGGGGCATTAAAGCAATTACACAACAAAAGGTTTCCACTAATAATAGTTCAAACTGGAAACAGCTGTGCCTAGTTTCTTGCTTACCCTCCAATTTGCTTTTTGCACAGATTAGGCATGCCACTTGTTCAGTGCTTAGGGTAAATGGAAAAGATTTTGGTGAATCTAGTCCTGTCTATTGCTTGTGCTTTGTTAGTAGAGGAGCTCTCGTGTGTCTTCTAAAATGAAATAACTTCTTATTGAAATGGTCATGGATGAGATTCTCCCCAAGACAGGGATGCCCTGTTTAGTTGTTTTAGTGCTGATCCTGATGATATAGCTTATTGCATGCACTGTGAATGACATTTTGTGCATATTTAATCAGTGGAACAGTACAGGCCCAAGGGAATACAATATTTCCCATCATCATATATGGCTTGAACTTGGGCTGAACTATGTATTTTAATATTTGCAAATTCCTAAGGAAATAGAGATGCAAATTTTAAGATGTTTTTCTAGTATTTTATGTCAGCTATGAACTCTGGGTGTGAATGCCTGCTAATGTTCACCTTGTCTGCATATATTTCAGAAATCTGGAGAATGAATTCACTTCTAACTTTAAAGGCTGTTGGAATGTAAAGTTCAATTATTATTTTTCTTCTGCATTTGTAATATAATTGTGTGAAGTTTTTCCTGTGATTTGGTTTTGCGTCAAACTATCTGTTCAAAGAAAGACCTTGACTTTCAAAACTGTGGTTTAATGCTTTAGGGACTCTGCCTGACTTCTATGGAGTTTCTGCTGAGCACCTACACAGTTTGTGAGTCGGTGCTTTTAAGTGGGAATATCTCAAATGTGAAATCCAGCTCTCTATTCATGCAGTGAAACAGCTGGCCTAGTTTTCACTGTCACTGAGCAGCTTCATTGGTTTTGAAGGATGAGAGTCCTCAATTCACCAGCATGTCAAAGTTGCATCCATGTTTGAAAAATTTCTCATGGAAAAGTAAGCCTTAAGAAGCTTGCTTCTTCATTTCCTTTAAGCAGGAGCAAGCAAATAAAATTATGTTTAGGACTACATACAATGAAGTCCTTGTGGGAATGTTAAATCAAGGAGGGCCTGCAAATGAGTGGGTATTCATTAGGAACTGTTGGTACTCACCCACCCTGCTCAGCACTGTTGCTGAAGTGCTGAGGTGTGCACTCCACTGGAGCTGGCTCCTGGGACTGACAGAGATTTGCCAAAAGCCTAGAAACAGCTGACCAAATTATATCACAGTCAATGCAAAAACCTTTACAGATGATAGCAGCATTATATTGGCAGGAGACCAGTGCAGAACATCCGTTTTAGTTTTCTTTATTTTCTAATGAAATCATGCTGTGACAAAATGCCTGCTGTAGCTGGGTCTGCATGGGCAAACACTGGGTGTCTGGCTTACTTTGCTCCCCTGGTAATCTTTTTCTTCTATGAATAAAGATGGTTTCAGTTCATCCTAAAAAGCCATTGTTGATACACAGGTAGGCTCTGTTTGTTGTCCTATTGACTGCTTTTATCTGAAGGTTCACTAAAACCAAGGAGTGCTGCGCTCCAGCAGGAACAGGATCTAAGAGCTGTTGAACCTGCAGTAACTTTGCAGATACCATGGAGGATTCATTGTCCGCTTGATCACCTTCAGCATCCTTATTTTTTGAGCTACAACTGTTAACTGCTGTGCGTTATATTTGATCAGGTGGATTCCTATGAGAGAAAGCACGTCTGGAATTTTAGAATAACGTAAAAAAATCAAGAAATTATATTTGCACATTACAATATTTTCTGAATTTTCAAGATTTAAACTTTTTATCTAGTACATGTTCCTTTAATGTACCACTATTTCCTTTCCTGTTTTCCAGAAAAAGTCATAGAAAGAGCTCCAAAAATGCTATTAGTCATTCATTGGAATTCAGGGATGTTCACTCAGAATTTGAAATGGGATGTCTAGTCAGAGCTATAAAATCATATAGCCAGGGGATGAAAAGCAGCATACAATGAGAGTGGAAGATCAGAATGGCATGGTTTTATCTAGAATTTTTATTTTTTCTGTTCAGATTTGTTAGTCTGCCATAGAGGTTTACTCTAGATATATGTAATACTATTTAAAATAGATGCATATAGGATCGGCTGATAAAACAGGCTAAAAATGAGTGAGATGAAAGGTTGTTGTAAAGATCCTTATGGAGTTACCACAGCTGCTTTTTTATGTGTAGTTTTATATTGCTATGATTCTGAAATTTGGTGTTCTGAAAATTCAGATTTTTATTAAGAACCTACTGCACCCCAAGCTTGAGAAGGCATGTAAATTACCATGTTTAGAAGCATCATCATAAGAATGCAAAACTTTTACATCGCCAAAGCTATCCCAGCCCTTTCTTCCAAGAAAGCTGTCAGCTCTCAGAAATAGTATTGCCATAGTGCAGTCATATAAATTATAAACAAAATAGGTGTTTGTGGAGAGAGAGTAACCTGTATTATATACAGTTAGAAAAAGGAAAAAACACAAGATTTTTGTCACAATAACTCTTAGTACTGAAAACATCAGTGGAATGTCTTCTATGTGATAAATTCCCTGTTTCCAAAGTTCATAGACTACCATGTGCTCACCTTTTTTATGATGGAAATTTTCTTCAGTACGAAACCCAATTAAAATTTTTCTCCAGAGACTTTTGAACAAAATGATGTATTTGGGGAAGGAGTTCCAAGAACATAGTTTGCAATTCTAGGCAAGCTATAGATTGGCTGGTGACACAAGAGGTCAAATTCAAGCACTGAGTAGCTGGGGGATGGCAGGAAAGGTCCATGTCTATAGCAAGGACCAGATGAATGGCACCACACAGGCAACAAGTACAGAGGGAGCAGGTGGCTAAGGAAAGACACATCTGGCAACCAGGAGACATACAGGGCAGCCACTGTACCAGTTTGATGTGATATCTCCCCAGGTATGACTTTTTGTGGTCCTGCAGTTGTGCTTAAGACTCAGCATGCTGGATAGGACCAAGGTTTCCAGTTTGAGCTGAGGTACAATCAGCACAAGTAATAACAAAGGCAGAGTCTTTGTGTTGCTGAGTCCCTGACATTTCACAGGCTCCTCATTAAGTTTTACACTTTTCTTCTGTAGTATCTCAGAACAATAAATATCTGTTGTTAGGGAGTCAAGATCTCTGTTCTACTTTAAATTTCTCACTGTAAATCATTGTTAAAACCAGAAGAGATTGCTTGGAAAAAACCCTTCTCCTAGTTTCTTGACACTTTCAGAAGCCTGCACCTGAGAGCATCCCTCAATCTGTTAATTCAGGTGTTATCTTCCTACTGCTTTGTTTTAATCTCTGTCAGCACTTTGGCTATCAGTGAATCACCAGTGGCCACTGTGTTTACTGGGTATCTAAGTGCTTCTTCTGTCTGGCCCAGACAGTGGACCCACAGCTGTACTCTGGGAGTTCTTCCTCTTCTGCGCCGAATAAATGCAATGGGCTTTGTTAAAACACGTGGGCAACTTCCTTCTGTTCCCAAACACTACAGGAGGCTTTACCAAGCATAGTGCACAAGAGGCAAACTAGACAAAATGAAAGGAGGGTCACTATCTAAGGAGTCCTGCAATGTGGCAATCTTGGTTGTGGAAATAATGGTTTCTTAGGGGCTCACTGTACATACTCTCTTCATTTGTTTCTTTGGAGAAATGAAAAGATTTTGCTCATAATATTTAATTGTAATTTTCTAGTCCACTAGATTTAAAATTATTCATAGGTCTTGAGTGTAAAGAATCAATGAATTTAATAGTGCCTTTATCTTGATATTTGCATTAGGTTATCTGAAAATGGGCAGGAAAGTGACTAATCTAATTACAGTGAAGTCTATGGTAATAGAAAGAAATTAGACTTTTTAGACAGTTGGAAATGTACCTCATTTTTCCTTATTTCAGCAAGACAATCAAAGATATACTTGGATAATCCAGGTTCCTTCTTGTTAATGTTTATCAGGCTTCATTTTCTTGTGCAAAACTCATTTTGCATTCTGATTAAATGACTTTTAGGTTTGAGTGTACTTAGTATGTCAGAGCAAAGGAGCATCAATGATCAGTAACATTACAAGAACTATTTATTTTCAACCAATGACAATCCCTGATTTTCTACAGTTGGAAGGGATTTGCTAGTATGACAAAATGCTGCGCTTCTCAATGGGTTTTGTTGGATGTATATTTCAAAGAGAATTCTTAGGATGAGTCATGCTTATATTGTGCACCATTTATCCTTTACTAACTCATCTGGAATACCACAGGGAGTAATTGGGATTTTCAGTGCTTTATGATACTGATATTCAGTGCAATGTGAAAAAGCTTAGTTGTTTTTAATTGAGCAGTAGTATAATAACCATTTTCTTTCAATTTAAAGATCCTTTTGGGTCAAAGGCAATCAAAAATCCCAAATGTTTTTTTATGGTTCATTTTCCTTAGTTTATTTCAGTTTTGACAGTTGGAGCCTTATTCTGATGATAGGCTTCAAACAAAAAAAATTTGTAGTTCTCCTATGAGTTACATTTCTGAACTCAGAGAAGACATATGGTTCTGTCATGATATATACAGAACTAAGCAACTGAGGCAATACTTTTTAATATATCATTTCAAGCACGTGCTGTTAAAACTTGACTTTGCACAGTCAAATGAACGAGCAAAAAAATCAATACAAGCTGTGGAAAAACTGTTTTGCCCATATTACAGTGTTAGGTAACAGCTCAACAGTTTATAGTTCTTGTAGGAGCACCAGCATAAAATACTGAGGAGCAGAAAATCAGTTTTATTTCTAGCAAGGTAGCCTGTGCATCAAAGACAGGCAAATATTAATCCTGGAGTTTCTGTAAAACACAACTGTGTGCAAGGAAACAAAGTGAAAAAACTTGCTATAGGTGGGAAAGAATATTAGCCTTCAAAGCAAAATAGCTTGCGTGTTACCCCTCCTAGAACAAGATGCTGCTGTACCACATATAAGCATTGTGCTTATGTCTTAAGGCACACTGTTTGAACAAGTGTGTTCTCTGTCTTGATTTCTGTGTCCTTAGTTTCTTCTTCTATCAGCCTTCTAAGAAGCTTGTCCTTTATAATTTAGAATCATCCACTGTTCTTTACACACTGCTCTTAGAAACTGAGTTTCTGGTTAGAGAAGTGCAATCGCTATCTGGTTTCAATGCAGCCATTGAGAGGGAAAAATGCATTACTAAATTGTAGGGAAAATTGTTTGAAAAAGGAACACTGAATCAGTCACCATTTGCACACAACATTCAGAAAGACTTCTTGTTCCTTCAATCGTGTCTGACAGTTGATGTTATTTTAATACAATTACTCCTCTTCAAAGTATGCTTGGATAATGAGGACTGCTTCCAATTTTATTGGGATGTGAATGTTCCAGCACTTACGTTTGGGCTTTTGAAGTCAGGTCTGTTTTGATGACTGCTTTTTTATGCTATTCAAGAGATGTGCAAATCTGAACAATAATTCATCTTACATTTCAACACAAAGCAGTCATTTAAGTTAAGCCCTTTCCCATGAGCAAGGAAGTGGGTTTGTATTTGAAACTAATTTTTTTAAGGAAATGTTAAAGGGTCTGACAGCAGTGAAAAGTATAAACTGCAAACAAACTAAATTTGTTTTGCACAGAAGGAGAAGATGGAAGTTGTTACCATGGACACAGGTGGAGCACAAGAGACAAGGTGCTTGTGTGCAGAAATACCTGCAAAAATATTCAGCTCTGTTCTTGTGCTTAGTATCAGGGTGTCAAGTAACTGAAGCACGAGGAAGGATGAAAAGTGCAGAAGAGCATAAGGCTCTGGACATGAATTGATTCAGCTAGAGGCTGGCTGGGTGAAGATGTTGATCTGCTGTTGGTGCCCATTTGCTGGAGGTACAGGCTCTCTAGTAATCCATTTTAAACAAAACTGTGGATCTAATTCAACCAGGCTGATTAAATTGTTTATATTGTTATACTAATTTATACTATTACACTAATTGCTGCTGGCTGCTTTGCCTGAAAGGCACTGGGAGAAAGCGTGCAGCTGCTCATCCAGGGAAAGCTGGTGACCTCTCACTGGAGCAGTACAGAGCAGTTGCAGGCAGTAACATGCCAGCATATGGCTTTAGCCAACAGGAAAAAGAATTAATCACTAATTAATATAAAATCATTAATTGTTATTATTATTATTGTAATATCCAAGGGTCTCTCAGAAAGAGCTCCCTGCTCCACTGGGCACCGGCCCAAACAGAGAAGTAGCCAATTGCTCCTGTAACCTGGAAGCCTCATAGAGAGCAAGAGTGGAGGCATGGGCATGTGGCAGTATGGGCACACACGGGTGCAATGAGCTGTAAATAGGATATTTGTCTCTGATCTTTTTTCAGAGACATGTAGGTGTCTGCAAAGATCCATTAGTGTATTGCACTTGCGTGAGTGAGATAATGGGCTGGTCTATTTTAAAAGAGTAGTTTTCTTTCTGTTGATTATTGCATCTACCTCTGTTTTAATGAGGAGAATTTTGGCTTTTCAGGAGGTACAGAAGAGTTTATTTTTGAAAAAAAGTTACTGGTTACAGTGAAATATTTGTAATTGGATCAAATTGAAAATTTTTGATTCCATATAGCTTCCTCAGTGTAAGCATTTTGTTCCAGGATATCTATCAAATCCATACAATGCAAAACATCCACATATGTATCAAATGAGTGAAAGGATATACTGACACAGGCAGCTTGACAGTAGTTCCCAATTCAGAGACCAAGACTAGACACAAATATATTGCATCTTTTACTTGCATTACATTATAAATGCAATTTGCCATATTTGAAAAGCAAGAATATGAAATACTATTTTCGATGGAGGATATATCATTTGAAAATAAAATCAATTTATGTTAGAGGAACAGAGAAGGGATAAAGGAAACTATTTTATGTGAATTCATCACAGAAAATGGTAATTAACCATCTCTATGAGCAAGAGACAATGATTGGACATCAGATGTTTTTGAGCACTTTGGTAGCTGGGATCTTCTTTCACAGCTTTGGGTTACTTCAGTTTCTCAATCTAAGGAGGATTATATGATATGAGATTTCAGCTATGGCTTTGTCAGACTTTTTTGTACCTTTGAGAAATTGTGTCAGATCTATATTTTTCAGACATCTTCATAATGTGCTGTTACAGTTCCCTAGTGAAATTACTTATGTTGTCAGTTCTGCTGGGCCAGACAAAATGACTTAAATTAATTTGTCTCTTTTTCAAATAACCAAGTAAGCAAACTGCAACTAATGAGGTTACTGCTATGTCTGAATGCTAAACAGGATAGCAATTTTGGAAAATGCTGTTTATGCAGCATATTGGCAGAGATTTCAGAGGCAGAATATCTGGGTTTGTTGCTTCCCAAATATTGCAATTGCAAGTTCCTAGGCTTCCTGTGTTTGGAAGGCCCCGGTCTTAGTCTTTTTTGGGGTTCTGTGCAAAGAAATACGAGGAACATGGAATAAATCAATTCAATATGATCAGATGATAAGACAAACTCTGCAGGAAAGTCTCAACCTTTCAAACAGTCCCAATGGGCACAAACCTGGGAAGAACACTTAGGATCTCAGGTGAGAATGTCTTGCTACAGTGACTCACAAAATTCCTGCTGCTTCAGAGCTCCTCCTGAGCTGAAGGGAACCTGTCAAGTCCTTTGTCTGCCTGTACAGGACACAGAAAACAGAGCAGTGTTTCCTTCCCAGGCTATTTTTGTTCATATTCTGTTTATCGTCATGGCCATATCACGACATCTCTCCTGACAGTGATGGTACTGTGCAAACCAGGTGCCAATTGATGTTTTCAGTTTTCTCATTAGACTAACAACAGGATGCTGCCAGGAGACCACAGTGGGGACGGGGGTGACACAGGGCAATTTCATTTCATACTGCTTGTTTCTCTCTCCGAAAACTACATTTCAGCCAGAAAATGGATATGATATTTGATGTTCTGAGAATCACTGGAAAGAAAATGGAGAGAACAGTTTGTTTTGTAAGAAAATGAACAAAAACTATTCTGAGCCCCACTTGTTATTATCAGAAGTTGATATAATATCCAATATCATCAACAACAATGCTGTGCATGCTCACAAACTTCTGCTAATGATCAGTACTAAGCAATTAGAAATAAAATTTGGAAGGGAAAAGTAGCACAAGGAAAATAACTTCTATTTTAACTGGTGTGTGAATTATATCAATTATATGGCAGAATCTAAATAGTTTCTACACCAGATAGTGGACTTCTTTTTTCTAAGAACTGAGGGAATAAAGCTGGGGTTTTGTTCTTGAAATAATTAGCTTACCCAAGTTCCTGCATACTTTGTTCAACCGCCTTACAATTGGATCTATATTTTATTCACAGGAAAAGACTAGAGCAGGATCTCAGGTGATTTCCTCTCTGATTTGGTTAAAAGAAGCTTCAAAGCTATAATAACCATAATCAGGACAGAAATCTTAGAAGGCTGGGACAATCTTACACCAGCATTAATGTGGTAGACTCAAGTTCTCCAAAGTCAGATCATCTGCACGAAACTGTGAGATGTTGCTCCTGCATGTATAATACACTATATTACTCATTAAAATAATCAAGCGCAATTGTACTATGCTTTATAGGTCTCCTGCTTCATTAAATCAGAATATCAACAAAGCTATTAGTACTTTATCTCTTCATTTTTCAATTTGTGGCCCATTTACTAGTAATGATTGCAACCCTAGTGTGAAGGAAAAATTGTTATTAATTATAAACAGCCCTTTCTGTGGTGCTGCTCTCTGTCCTGGATACAGATTCCTTTTCTGAATGCTGGGCAAACAAGTGTGGCATGATCTGCCTTTTACAAATACAGAACCAATACAAAGAGTGAGTAAAGGGAACATGTGCTTCCATGTGCACCATCTAAGTGAGATTTGTATGGCCCATTGTTTACTTAGGCTTTTAAATGTATGAACTGCAGAGTACAGTGGTATTAGCCAGGCAAGCATGTTCAGACTTAGATAACCAAACAACCAAGAAAAATCCCACTGTTTCAAATCAGACTTTCTGTGCCATTTTGAGAAACATGCAATTAATAACAGATTGGAAAAAGAAAGTGGTTTTGGTGACTTGCCAGGTGGAGTTGACCTTGTTATGAGAAATGGGAACAACAAGACCTCCTGGAAAGGAGGGTCCAGGGTTTCATCCACAACGATGAACAATATGAACAAGATGTATAAAAGGGTCAGGGCAGCAGAGAAGGAACTGAACCACTTCCAGATATTAATTTTGTAAGCAATAATCAATTAATGGATCTTATTGTCAAAAAGTACTAGAGGACTGACAATATATTAGAATAACTCAGAGAAAGACTGTGGAGATGGGCCTGGGGCAGCAGTTTTTATTCTCTGGAATAAAAAAAAGACAGGCTGGAAAACAACACCCAAATAAGGAGAACTGTAGTACACATAACCAAGAGTTTACCCTTGTATTTAAATGGAGTCTGTTTAAAAAACTGTCTTGTCCTACTAGATTTTGTCATGACATCAGACTTGCTTTCATATTTATACTGGCTAACCAAGAGCTCCTTCTTTTGCCTTTCTTTGTCACACACTACTTGATGTGACTGAAATGCTGCAGCATTGCATGCAGCATCCTAACAGACTACACTGACTTGCAAAAAAAAGGCAGGTACTGTTTTTGTCTTTCAGAAATTAAATTACTTACATCTAATGCTCTTTAAATTTTGCTACTGAGTGTATTATTGGATTATTTTCAAATATTGAGGCTGAAACAGGCATAAAAGTCTTGAAAGTTTTTCAGGGAGCGTCTAGACTTTCAGGCAGTTTTTCAGTCAGATTGAAGGAAACAGCTCAGTGTTTACCATTGTGAACACAGTATTAATCCTTTGCCCTTTTGGGATTGTCTGTTTGGGGTTGTGTGTTTGAGCTGTAGCTGCTCAGCACTGTAATTCATATCACTGAACAAAAAAATTTGAAGTAGTTCTTTTTTGAAAAGGAATAATTCTTCCATCACTGGTTTTCTAGTGATGGTGTGTCTTGATTCTTTATTCTCCTTTATGTGAACTCAGCTAGAAGGTAACAGCTTTATGGCTCCAAATTTATTTCCCCTTTATTTTTAGTACAGAGAAAAGAGAAGTGACCATCTGAAGTCATAACCTGTGAAAAGTAAGTGTAAAGGGAATTTAAAAATCTGAGCTTGTTTTGTGCCACGAATCTAAATTACTAAAGTATGAAAAACAAATTACATCTTTTTATCAAAAAAAAGGTAGTTTCCCTGTGATTCTCCCTGCCATTCACCCGTACTTTTCTGTTCAATTGTAGCCATTAATTAATTATGGTTATTGTATTTACATGTTAAATTCACTGTGCTATGTAACTCTGTAGCAGTTTACCATTAAATCTAACATGAAATGATAAATGGACAAGCAATTCCGTTAATTTTCTCCAGTGAAGATGTTAGATTATGTAATGGAAGTGACTTAGTCAATGACTTTAAGTATGATGGTACAGACGAAGACAATCAACACTTCCTCATTTTCCAAATATATAACACATTAAATGTAAAAAAATAGAGAAATCATATCCATGAGGAAAGACAGAAACAATACAGCATAAAGCAGCAGCAAGAAACTACGGAGCTGGAAGGTATGTCTGAAAAAAATTAGGAGAAAGCAGCAGTATGTGCAAGATTTGTGTTTCCTATATGCAACAGTATAGAACAGCCTCTGCTAGGTGGTACTTTTCCAGACAGAGGTGAGTCTGTCCTGCAGTGAAAATACAACCTTCATCAGCAGTTGGATCCAGGCTCATGCAATTTGCAGCTGCACCGAACCCCGCAGCCTTTCTTCGCTCTCCCACAGAGACTGGAGCTTCTCCTGTATGAAACCTCTGTGTTATGTCTCCTTTTTGCACGTTAAATAACCCTAAATTGATGTGGACACAGTAGTGAGTTACCAGCAGCCTTATCTTTGGGTATTTTCTGATACGTACATTTTGTATCGATGTGCTGTCATACATTGGAATAATGAACTCTCTTAGGAAAGCCAAATTTTAACAAGATTTTTAAAGTTCAGTTGTTGTTTCCTGATATTTAAAGGCACAAATATTAGTAAAGCTATTACCTAGTTACTTGGCACTATCCTCCCCGATGATTAATGTATTGTATGCAATGTTTCTGCCACAGGCACAGCACAGCTTTCCAAGTAGCAGCAGGGGGTTGAAGTGAGATGCTAAAGAACATTTGTGCATGCAGCATTTAGGGACTATTGAGAAAAAAAATCTGTGGGTTTTTTTTTTTTTTAATTGCAGAAAGTCCACTAAGGAGGGGACCAGGAAATAAATGAAAGTAGGGATCGATCAATCTTTTGTTGAGCTGGAGGACAATTATTCATTCCTGTGACAGGATCTCTCTGGCGCATTTGCAGGACTGTGTTTTAGAATGGAGGGCATGCATTAAACATGAAAAAAATTATGGAATCCTTTTTGTAAAGCTTTCAGCTCAGGAAAACATTAACTGCAATATGATTGTTTGCTGTTTTTTGTTTGTTTGTTTGTTTTTAACAAAAGAAAGGCTGCATGAGGAGCAGGAGAGGGCTCAGAAGAAAGATGTGGCCTGTAGCTGAGGTAGGCTAGACAGAAAGTCAGGGCAGCAGCTTGGGAAGAGGCAGAAAAACTCTGCTACAGCCTGAGGACACAGGGACTACAGCAGGTGCAAAACATCCCTCAGGCAAAATCCTTAGTGCTGAGAAGAGTATTACAATAAATGTGATTTACACACAGTTTCTGTGCTCTGGGTTAAGCACATTTTCATAGTGACAACTGCAGCAGAAATGCTGTCGTGGACAGGACCATGTTCTGGCCCAGCTTAACTAATGATAAAAGCTTTGTTAATACAAACATACTAAGAGTTTACACATCAGCTTCTTCCCTGGGTGTGCATGAGCTGAATACAAACATAATCAAATGTTACTCAGTGGCTACCTCAACTAACTTGGTCTCATGGTTTAAGTGTCAGACACACAAAGTTTGCTGTTTCTAATGATTCTCACCTGTGATCCCTCTTCTTTCTGTGCCCCCTGGTTCCAGCCTCACCTGGGATAGAAGCCACCCCTACCTGCAAGGGTAAGGGTATCCCTTCCACACATCTAAAGCACATGAAGGATTACAGACAGGACTGGAGAAGTCTGTTAGCACTGCATGCCTGGAGGCTTCTCTGTCCAGCTTTCTCACTTCCCTTCTAAAGCAAAACATTTCAGGTCAGATGGTGCAAAATGGGCTAGTACTGTTTGAACCAGAGTCACATCCTTGTTGGCATGTTTGGATAGCAGTGTCTCCTGCAGCAAAACAGTTTCAGGTAGGCTTGGAGTAGGAAAAAAGGTAAAACTGCTTAACCACAAGAAAAAAAATATTTATCAGTAATTCTTTACTGTCTTCTCTCTAGATGGCTTCTGCTACTGGTCAAATAGACCCAAAGAGTTGAGTTACAGTTCTGTCACCCAGGAAGAGAGGGTGTTTGGGGAAGATGCATTTCTTGTGCTAGTCAGAAGTTGAGGAGTGACTGTGGCTTCTGTCCAGTTCTCCAGGAGACCTCTAGGAGCACACCTTTATTGAATGAAGAGCTACAAAGCTATAAGCTTCCAGCACATGTACGACATAAACAATTGGTATGAAATCTCATGAGCTGTGAGGACATCTCACATAAAAAGTGACCTTGTTTTTAGTTTTATTTGTTCATAAATCTCTTAAAAGTCCCCATGCTGGAAAACCTTTGCCAGCAGAGCCGAAGGGAACAGTGAGCATTGCAGCAGTGCCAGCACAGCAGTGCCAGCATTGCAGCAGTGCCGGCACAGCAGCTCAGCAGCTCTGCCCTTACCACCTCAATGTGCTCTGCAGCTGCAAAGGCACCTGTGAAGCCCAAGGCACCTCTGTCCAGAGGAGCAGCTGATGGTGCTGAAGGGCTTTGGCTTCTGTCAGCAGCATATAACAGGGAATGGACAGCAATCTTGTACCTGCTGGGTAGAAGTGGGCAGAGGTTATTTATGTCTTCACAAGAAAAAAAGAAAACAAAGTAAATTCAGTGCAACTAATGCAGATTTGTAGGAGAATTTTTCAAATAATGATTCTGAACAGCATAAAATTAAATCTATTATGATGAAATAACATATTTCACTCTTCAAATTATAGTGCTTGACCTTGATAAACGTTTCACAAAAACCATGTTAAAAAAGTATTTTCATGTAAATTGCTCTACTCCTTCAGAATTAGTCAATTGAAAAATGAGTTAATAGTAGATTTTTAGTCATAAAAGATTCAGGTTTTTAAAAAGACTTGATGAATAACAAATCTGTGGATCCCCTTTCTGTTACTCTACACTGTTTGAGAGCATTGAGTTGAATTTAGCAAATACATTTCAAATTGGAGATTAGCATTACCCTACCCTTTCATACCCCTTAATGACCAAGTTTGTGCAACATTATTAAAGGATTTTTCATCAACATGAACATTTCTTGTATGTTAAGTTGGTGAACTATTACATTACCTCACCTTCAGCGAACATTTACTCTTCTTTAGCTTGCTGATATACTTATCAAAGTTATTTTAGTAGCAAAAGATTAGCCATCAATGTGTAGATGTGAAGAAATGAGGAAATATTAATAGAAAGCAAAAAAAAAATCCCATAAATTCAGTGGCATCCAATACCCTTTTTTGGGTCCTTGTATACACATAATCCTTGGCAAACATCTCGTATTAGAATTTTTTTTGCTAGGAGATATTTGGGGTTCCTTTGATGGAAAAGTTTTACATCAATGTTTAAAAATCTGAAAGTAGGGACAGACTCTGCTTTGAAGAATTAATACAAACTGTTGTGTAAACTTTTTATGGCGTTATCTTCAATATAAAACTGTAAAGATCAGCTGTGAAGGAGCTTCCTTTTTCAATCACACTGTTTCAAGAGGATGTCACAGAGGAACTGAACAGCAATTCTACAGCTGTAAATATATTCATATGATAGAATTTGCTTTCTTGTCTGGTGATATTGGGACTCTCATTCAGATCATGCCTTCAGCATTTCTCATTTTAAAAAATGAAAATTGCAGTATTGTCAAGCTAGCTCAAAATTTAACTCTTTCGAAAAAAATCTGTTTCAAAGGTGAGTTCTAGACTTTTTGTTCTTTCTTTTTTCATTTTAGAGATAATTTAGAAGATTCAGGAGAGTGTGATGGATCATTAAGGTACTGTACAAATGGAAATCACTGTTTCAGGGCCTCCAGGACAAGCATCTTGGCTTTGTTCTTACACACGCGGATAATTCCAACATTTGGCTTTACTCAGACTCCCAAAATGAACCGATCAGCTGAATTTTACTGTGTTTTATTTTCAGCCTAAATTGTGCAATGCAAGTAGAAAAGGGATTTCTACCCACATGAAAAAAAAAACAAAAACAAAAACAAAAATAAATTACTTGAAGTAAGACCAGAAAATGGATATATTTAAGAACTTTAGCAAAATGAGTCAGGGATGAATCAGCTACAATTCACTGATTTAGCTGGAAGAATGATTTGCTGTTCTAGCTATGACACAGAAAGACAAAAGTTCCACAATAAAACTAAGCCATTAAAAGTGAAAATAGTAAAGATTTAAAAAGCAGAATGAAATGTGCTTTCCATAGAAAATTATGCTGATATTTATTTCCAGAAGCAGTTTAGAAATGGAGCTACTGGATTCTTGAGACAAATCCTAAAAAAGTTTTAATTTGTACAGATTTCAATGGCTACACAAAAGGTGACGAAATGGGACAAATCTAATCTTTATCCAGTCTGAGATGCTGGGATGGCAGCATTACTTTCTGTATCTGTGCAGTTTCAGCTATGTAAGTGCAAGGTCTGAATGCTTTACATCCAAAGCAAGGTGGTGTGAAAATAACTCTTATAATTGGCATACACATTCTTGCTAGAGAACAACTGTCATGTGGAAACATATTATTGCAGGAGGCTGTTTATTATTTCTTAATAAAATTGAAATGCCAGTACATTCCAGAGGCTTTCTTGCAGAGTCATCCTGATTTATCATCAGTTTTGTCAAATTTTCTTGTCTGTGGTTGAAAATAATCTAAGCCTGGTCATTGATTCTCTTTCTCTGAAGTTGGTTCACATCAGCAGTTTGGTAGTCAAAACAATGCTATAAATAAACTTGAATTATTTTTAGATATGAAAATAACAGTAGTTAGAGATCAGAGCTGATGCTGCAAATGAACTTGAGTTATTTTAATGCACACTGGAAATAGATATAGAAAATGAAAACAGGGCTAGGGAGACAAAAGCCCTGCTCAGTAATAGCTCTGGTGTATATCTGAACTGTGAAGTACAGAGGGAAAACCAGTGCAGCTCATCTGGATAATCACCAAGCCATTTCCTGTGAGCCTGCCTCTCTCCATAGCTTGCTGTTTCTCTTTCTTGTTTGTGGATTTGTGGGTTCCTGTGTGTCTGATGTTCACTGAGAAGGATGCAATGCAACTCACAGGTTTAGTCTGGAGGGTTGTGAGCAGAATCACAACCACTTTTTACCGACAGGGACCTCCCACACAGATGGGAGTTGGCAAACCACTGTGCCAGCTTGTCTGCTCCTCTTCTATTAAAATGAAAAACTTATCTGTAATTTTTCTATTATTTAAAAAAAAAATTCACTGTATCTTTTTTAACAGTTTCTACTGGATTTTAACCTGCTGGAGCAGGATGGGGAGCAAGCACTTGGAGTTCTGGGACAGAAGGCTTTTTCACTCAATGCAGTCAACTAATCAGATGTTCAGAACGTCAGTACACATCTGCAGGGCCTATCTCATTTATAGGTACAGAAGTTAATGACCTTTAATGCTGTAGTTACTATTTCACTGCTGGCTGTATTGTAAATTATACCTTTAGCTGGGTGGTTCCTTATACTCTGGAACTGAAGAGGTGGATAATTGGGAACATCAGCAGCTGAGAGCTCTCTGGCTCTCCCCAGCCGATGCTGGCAGCTCTCAGCTGCACAACCTGCACCAGGGGTGGCTTTGATCCACTGGCTCAGGGCTGGGAGAAACTCTGATCCCATTGCAGCCCACGTAGAGCTGCCAACAGAAGCCGAGTCCCAGGGTATAGGTAGCTTTCATACAGACACTTCTCTAACTCTGCTGGAAGAGTCTGGATTTTCCAATAAGGTTCTTAGTACCTTCAGCATTATCTTCTGAATTATTCCACTAAGCTTAGGCTGTATGATATTAGACTCTTTAAAATGTAACAAACCTGTTTATTTAGGATATGCTGGTAAATAGCTCCAATTATCCCAAAGTAACTTGTGACAAAGCTTCTGGGAGTGACATGTCTATAAACATGTGCCACAGTGTATGGCTCTTGTCTCAGTGTTGGCTTCAAGAGACTTAATAAAAAGTAGATACTGAACCTCATGTCCTCCTAGGAAAAGTTTAGTGATGCTTTACTTGATAATTTAAAAATACAGATATTATGAAGAAATGAAGATACAGTTTATTTTGGTGGTATCTAAAAGAAGAATGTCAGTACAACATATTTTTTACAGAGCATTGTATCTTTTTACCATGATTATGTGAACTGCTAAAATAAACCTCTGCTTTGAACATTTTCTACTCTAAATGGTTTGAAACCTTTTCTGTTTTCATAGGAAATAGCAATCTGTTCTCACTTACTTTAATTTTCAAGCCATAAAGAAAGTTATTATAATGTCCTTTGATCTGTAAATTTTTAATGGGTCGCATTGACATTTTTCAGCAGAAAGGCTAGAGAAGTATTCTACAATTAGGATTTTTGTCTGTGTTTTGGCTTTTATTTTCTGGGGTTTTTTTACATTAGGTGAACAGAAATTGGTACATAAAAGAGAAAAGGAAGAATTAAAGAATTAATTTCTTACCTACTGAGAAGCAAGGTTGCAATATCAGGAACTACTGCAGATGCTAATTTCAAAATATTGTCATTCCTCTTAGTAGTTGTGTCAAATTGCACATTTAATTATCTTGGTCTAATCTTGCTTACTGAGGCAGTGGAACTTCAGATCTGGGAATTTTTTCTTGTGTTTAAATGTCAGAGCAGTTTATTTCTTTCTTAACTATATTTATTGAAGGAAAAGCTAAAACTAAATCAGCCACAAAACTTTGCAAGTTTCAGAAGCTGACCTTCCTCATCCACTTAATTCTGTGTGGTTCATATTTAGTTACAGTTATTGGGGTTTTTTTCTTTCTCATTTCATCTGGGGTATAAAAGTCTAAGAATTTGTTCAGTTATGATGGTCATTATTGGCAATTAAAATAAAGGAAGATTATAAAAAGTAGGAAATAGAAATGCAGATTTTCATCTGTGACTGGACAAATGTATTGAACTATCATATTCTGTATTCCAGAGATTTTGATGCCGGCTTTCTCTGAAGGTAAAATGGTAAAGTTAAAAGAGATATAACCTCCAGTAGTAAGGATAGAAGTCTTCAGAGCTTTTGTCTCTGCTGCTTTATTTACAATTAAATTACAATTTTAACCATTTTTATCATGTCTATAGCTACCTGTCTACTCATCTGATATTTGTAAATTGTAAATAAATTCTGAAAAGGTTGTGCCACAGCATAGTTCCTTTCTTATTTTCAGTGAGTGGAGAACATTTTCTCTATACTTAGCAGTTTGTTCAGTGTGGGAGATGTCTGGAATATAATCAGCATTCTCTGAAGATGTGCAATTTAGTAATGTCTTGCTTAAGTTCTTCATGATACGAATTTGTCCTTTATAAAAATAGTTGTGTTTGAAAAATAGAATGGAGAGCTCACTAGGTGGCTTTAGGTGGGATGGATGTGTATTTGAACTGGAGCTCAAGGTGGATTTTTGTAAGACCCACTCAGTGTATAACAACGGGTTCCACTAGGGAATTTTGTCCATGGAAGTGAACTGGTGTTGATGTAGATGTTTAATATGCTTTCCATTTCAAAAGATATTTAGCTGATGTTTTTAAAATGCTCATGTATGTGGAAGACTGGAGGACAAGGTAACAGACGTGTTGTATAAATCTTTGAATTTCTCGAGAAAGAAAGAAACATTACTTATTGTATTTGAACTCAATCCCACCTGCCTGAGAGCTGAAATAAACAGAGGATCCATTTTGTTTGGTTTGGTGTATGGTAAAGCTGAGGACAGGGCTAAAGTGAAAATTGTGAATTATTACATGAAAACTGATTATGTGGTAATTCTGGTACAACTGAGAGACAGAAAAGCTAGAGGATAAGGATTTGTAATTTTTTTTTCCCTGTCCTTTCAGAACATAGTTGGTCTTTTATTCTCCCTCCAGTTTAGCCCCACAGGTACAACCTCATGCCACCTCCCCAGCCTCTTGGGTGATTGCAGTGTTCAGGGAGCAGCCTGAAGCTACACATACAGATACAGACAGGGATGTGCCTTTGGCTTAACCTCTTCCCTTCCTGCCTGCTAAGGTGTCTTCTCATCCACAGCCTGCTAAGGTGTCTTCTCATCCACAGCAGGCCAGACTGAGGCTGTGTCAGAAAGGTTGTAATAAAGGGTCTATTTAAGAAACAAAAAAACCCAAACAAACAAAAAAAGAAACACCCCCCCCCCCCCCCCCCCCCCCCACAAAAAAAAAAAGAAATCCTCATTTCTCTAAGTTTCTGTATGACAGGAATAAGCCAAAATGTTTAATTGAAATGTCCTAGATAGTTTTCTCTCCAAAGGGCTCTCGATACAGAGCTTCTGGATGAGAAACTGCATAAATAAATGGCCGGGAATTTTATCCATCAGTCTCTGTAGAAGTTTTAATGTGTAATAGTTGCTGGCTATACTATTTGCTATATACCATTAACTGTTACAACCTAGTTTTATATCTGGACTTGGAAGTTAATTTTATTTTATGATTTTATTTTTGACTAGAGTTTCAGTAATCCAAAATCTGATCTGTTCAGTTTAGTTATTGAGCTCAACGAGTAGCAAGTTAAGAAAGGCAATGGTTCCTTACGAGCTCATTGCCTGAAATTCATTCAAATAAAATGCTTGGTGATAACTTATGAGTTAGCTATTAATTTAATTTACTCAACGAAATGTAGATTCTGATCTTGAGTGAAATTTTGTGGATTTTGCTCAAATATTGATAACACAAACTATCACTGAAATTAGCAACTCTATTTCCAAGAAAGGTCAAAATCCCTAACACTTTCTCTGAGAGTCTAAAATGAACAAGAATCATATTTAAGACTCTGAAGGAGAAAGAATGTATGTGCAGTTACAGGGAATGATTTATTATTTAGTTTCAGTCTAGTTTTTTGAGAAGGCTTTGACCTTCAATTCTTTACTCCTATGAACATTAAAGAGTAAGATAAACTTCTTCAAAGAGCCTAAAGTGAATGTATGTAAATGTGGAGAACGTATAATGATCTCCAAAGCATTTAAATTCATTATTTTTGAAGGAAGGTGCTTCATGCTTTTGTGATTACAGCAGGGATTGAAATATAATTTTTTCTTATTATATATTTAATAATTTTTGGCTAATTCTTTAATTTCCTTGAAATTAGCTTATTAAATGAAGATATTTTCCAGATCCTTAACTTTCAGTTTGCTGTAATAAAAAACAGTGAAAAATTTGACTTTAGTCACTCTGACACACAATAACTCCATTGACAGAGCGTTTTAGACCATTAAAAAATCTCTTAAGGAGATTAAATTATTGCTTTTAGTAATTGCTGAGGATAACAATACTCTTTTGACCCAGCAATTCCAAAAGAATGTAATTGAGTCTCCTTGGGCACTGTGAAAATGTTCAGTGCTGTCTTTTAATGGTATTTTTGGAATTATTACAATATCGGGTGATCATTCTGTGCAATTTTACTTGTCTACTAAGAATCTTTAAATCTTCCAAAGCTCTCCTTTCACTTTTCTCCTTTCACTTCTAGAAACCTTTTCTCATTATATTATTACAGGAAAAAAAGATAATATAGAAAAACACCATTTTGCTTTTTTAGTGTTGGAATCATTCAGCTTTTGTTATTGAAATATTATCTCCATTATTGATGCTACAGGCAAAACGTGTAATAGCTATACTATAAACAAAAAAAGAGTATTAAATTTGTAGTAGACTTCAATTACACTGACCCTATTGGTAATCCTAGTGGATTTTAGAGGGACCAGGTAGAGACTAGGATGTTGATGAGTAGAAGCTAGGCAGAAGGCTCCCTAAGTATGCTATCACCATCATCTTTTGTAAATTGATTTCTAATGCTTCTTTCTGGCAACACTCAGCTCACCTGCAGAATGGAACAGTAGGAGATAGAAGGCAATTCTGTGAAAAATGTTTCTGATCTGATCAAAAATGTGGGCTTATCATTTTTATATTTGAAGTTATATGATTAATCTAAAACTAAGCAGAGATTAGTTTTGTGTTAAGTATGAAATAACTGGATTTGATGAAAGCCAAGTTTCAGAAAAAGTTTAATCCTGAATTTTGACACTCATATAATGTGACAGTGTTAATGCTAGTGCAGACATCTGCAGTTTACAGGTGAGTCATTCAAATTACTGATGAGGCTGTGGCTCTGATTGCAGAACATTTGAGTTCTTACCAGCAATTACTGGTTAGAAGCTAATATTTACACCTGAGTACTCTGTTTCCTTTTATATATCTGTAATGTGAAGCTTCTGAAAAAAAATTTTTTTAAACTTATGAAATTGGCTTCATCTTTTTGTTTGACCCTTTCTGTCTCTCTCTATCTTCATCTCTAATAAATTTATACAATTGCTACAGAATATCATAGGAACACATGACTACAGTTGATAAAAGTAGAGAAACCACAATCACAAAGTCACTGACTGGCTGGGAGGGACCTCTGGAGATCATCTCATCCAAACCCCTTGCTAAAGGAGATTCACCTGGGACAATTTACACAGAATCACATCCAGGTGGGTTTTGAATATCGCCAGAGAAGGAGACTCCACAGTCTCTTTGGGCAGCCTGTTCCAGTGCTCTGTCAACCTCGAAGTAAAGAAGATTTTCCTTATATTCAGGTGGAATTTCCTGTATTCACTTTGTGCCCATTGCCCTTTGTCCTGTTCCTGGGATCCTTTAGTCCTACTTGGTCACTCCCAGAAAAAAAGAAATTCATAGTGACTTTCAGAAAGCAACTTGTTTTCTGCAGACAAAAGATTTAATTTTCTCCCATTATGTCATTTGTCTGTAATCATTAGAGATTGGCTTAAGGCTGAGGAACGTAACTTAATATCCCTATCAAAGTTGCTATTATTCGTTTCCTTTTTTTTCCATGACATCCAGACTGAGAGGCAAGAAAGGCGCAGCATAGACAGAGATCCTACACTGAAATAAGAAATCTAGAGGCAACAGAAAAATGCTATTGCTATATATATACATCAGGCTAGAAAAAAGGTGAGCTAGAACAGTTTAAAATTTCCTTGTCTTTCTGCATCAAGCCGAATATTTGTTATAGCCAATTTTTCCTTAATTCACTGCTGCACTCTGCAGAAAATGAGAGGTGTATTTATTTCTACATATTGATTCTGTTTAGTTTACTAAGATAAATAAGAAAAGATCATATGATGAATTCTGATAATAATGAATTTTCAGATCAAATGAAAGTGACACACATTAAAACCAACACAAAATGCCAATTGAGTATTGAATTCTATTTTTCCATTAAAAGGGAACATTTTCTTCATATTAAGACATTTACAGTGTGTTTTGTCCTTTCCAAATGTTATTGATTGTGTAGCTGAATTCCTTGGTTTCCCATTACTGTCTCCATACCACCTTCTTTTCCAGACTCCTGTGACAGATTTTCAAACAGATTTCATCTGTGCTCCATCGAGGGACATAAATATTTACCTTTAATGTCAAGTTTAAATTGAGGATACATTTTTCCTTCCACTCTGAATTCAGCAGAGTGAAAATGACAGGCTGATATTCCACCTAGAATTTGTTTATTTGTAAAGACAGCACCTTTCCTCCATGATTTGGAGCCCCTTCTCTACACAGTCTTGCCTACCTGTGTGCCAGGCTCCTGTTGTGATAAGCACCATACAGATTTTGAAGAAATGCAGCCACCATGCCCCAAAATACCTGATAAGATAATTACAGTAGTGAGAGAGACCAGCTAAATCCCTCAAAATGCCAAACAAATCAGTGAAAAGTAAACTAGCAGCTCCTAAAAAAGGGCAGTGACTTTCAGTGTGCTTCTGCCACAGACATTGCAATTTAGAGGGTGTGAAGAGGAGCCTTTCAGTTGTGTCAGCATGGTCTGATGGGGCTCTGGTGAGACTCTTCAGCCCTTAGGCACCTCTGGTTGATACCTTCTATCTCTGGAGCAATGAGAAATAGGTCAAAATATTTAAGGAATATAAATATATTTGAAGAGAAATAGCAGTAGGTGGTATGTGAGGGTCCCTGCAGTTGGGGGAAGCAGTCAAACATCCCCAGTAAATGCTACTCATTCAAACATCTCTAAGGGAGAAATCATGTCTTTGTCTACTATCTCAAGTATTTCTTGTAGGCTGGCACGTCTCAGAGAAGACTTTTGCCTTGCTCTTGCACTGGTTGTTACTGACGTCAAAGTTTCCTTTGTTTGTGGTGGAAAATTAGTCTTTAAAATTTCCTCCATCAAAACTGTTTCGGATTTATATACTACAAATTGTTGTAGTGACTCCTCAAGAAGTCAAGACTAACAAAAAGTTTAGGATTCATAGTACTGGGGATGAGAGAGAAAAATAAATAACAAATAAGGCTAAATTTTACAGTCTTTAGCAAATAGCCTCTCCATGGAGATAAATACAAATTCTTAATTCAAAACAGCAGATTTTGGCCTAGTGAGACAAATTGCTTTCTGATTCTTCTGAGAGTAGTGAAATGAGAAATCCCGTTCATATCTGCTATATGCCTTTTTAAACAATATTGGGAGCACAAAGCATTTTTAAAAGTGGACTGTAATTGGCCTTGGCTGTATAGATTAGTGCTCAAAAGGAAAAAAGATCTGTGTCCCACTTGCAAATTATCCAGGCAGAGACAAATGGTTGAAAGTGGGCCCAAATAAGGTAGAGGCTGAGAGGAAGGGGAAATGCCAGAAAATAAGTAGCAGATGAAATAGGTGAAAGGCTGAAAGTTTGTATGAGGCTAGAAAGAAAGTAGAGAGGAAAGGGGTTGGTAGACCCAGAGGACATTGGAGTCCCAAAATAAAATTGTTGTTAAAAGGCAGTGGGGAACAAAAGAGGGTCAGAGACAGAAAAAAATTACAGAATAAAAGTGGATTGGAACCTGCAAAAGGGCAGGAAACTGGACATAAACTAGTAGTCAAAAGGAGCTGGAGAGTGTAAATCGTGGTTAAGGAGGCTGGAAGGCCAAAAGCAGGTGGGCAGGGGGGCGTGTTTGCAGAAATCTATTTGTTCAAAAACCTCCCTCTTTGTTCTGGGTATTCTCATGCTGTGGGATGGCAGCTTGTCTTCCTTAATTAATTTTTTTCTGAATAAATGCAGGAAACTAGTCTACATTTATTCATCCAATTGTTCATTTCTTCTTCATATTTCTTCTTTGGAAGATGTACCAGGGAAGCCTCTGCTTGCAAACTACTGGTATTTTCATGTTCCTAGAGAAAATTAACTCCCATTACTCTTTAGCTTTGGATTTGAGCTATAGCAGTGGTTTTGATTTATTGAAAAGGTTTTTAATATATATACTCTGTTATAGCAATTTAGAAGTGATTCTGGCCTTTCTCTAAGCAGAGAAATTGTGGATCTGAGTAGCCATTATAAAAGCCACACAGCTTGAGTGTACTGGGAATGGCTGGGATCGAGTTAACTTTCTCCATCACAGCCAGTACAGTGCTTTGTTTTGGAATTGTCATTAGAAGTGTTGACTAAACCCCAGTGTTTTGTGTAGAACAGTGCTCACATGGTGTCAAGGCTTTTTCTGCACCTTCTCTGTAGAGATTTGCATGACATGACTAAGAACAACATGATTTTCTAAATAGAGCATTTGACAACTTTGGCACTTACCACGTGTTGATGGTGTCAACACCTTGGGCAGAGGCTGCAGCAGCAGTAACCACTCAGCTATTTCATATCCAGGTTTTAGATTTTAGTGGATAACTACTATTCTGCACAGCAGAATGAGAAGGAATGAGAAAACAGCATGGGGTAGTTTGAAGTTAATTGAGGGCACTGTATCTTGAAGCAGATGTACAGAAATGGATGTTGCCCCTGACATGCCCAGTATTTAGTAGTGAAGGACTTTACACTGTTGATTCCATCCAGAGAATGAATACTTTTACTAATCCACTGATGCTGCCATTTCATATAAAGCCCACTGATCCCTGTTTATTAAATGACTAATATGCTCTTGGGAGTCCAGAGAAGATGGAATGAGAGACAAACAAGGGGGTACCTCAGGTAAGCAGTGGATTAAACTCTGCCTTGTGTGTGAGAACAGGTTGTTTCAGGAGAGTGTGCAAAGATGTCATGATACCTTCCTGTCTGAATTATTAAGACTCAGAGTATCTGTAGTGAAGGAAGAATTCAGATTTTCCAAATTTAGAATTCCGTACAGAGCACATTTTCTCCTTGATGCCTTCCTGTGACAGTCAATTCCAGCTGACAGCAGGAAGAAAAGATATGTGCTGAATAAACCCTATTATATGAAAAGTTTTCGCTTTTAATCAGCAATGTCTGCATTTCTGGAATGAAAAAAAAAAATCAACAAAAAACCCCCAAACCAACCAAGTTTAAAATAAACTGTAAAATTGAAATGTTTTGCAAGAAATAATGTCATATGAAAACATCCAGAACCTTCTGCATTATATAGAAAGGTGTAGAAATTGGTTTTCTTTTAGGGAATTAAAGACAGACTAATCAGCTTCTGATTGTATTAGGTTTTGGTTTTAAACTCTTTATTTTCTACTATACATAAGACACACACAAAATGGTTTTTTTGACATTTTAAAGGGATGGATACCAAGCCTCTCAGCTTGACAAGAACTGCCACTTCTATTAAAAAAACCCACAACTCTTGTAAGAAAGAAAGAAAGGATAACAGTGACAATTTTAACTCAATTTGTGTGTCAAATCAAAAGTGGGTCACTGTTTCCATGTTTAAAATGTGTTTATACTATGGCAGGCTGCAAGTAAAAATAGTCCTTATCCTCTGCCCAGTGCGTATTTGTATCCTATTAGTCAATCCCTCCTTAGCCTTAGGAAACCAAGGGACAGAAATGTAACTAGTTACCTGCTTTAAACACATGAGTTCTCCTCTCAGCATCTTTGGGCAAAAATACCTGTAAATCCACCTAAGCCCGTAAAAATAACAACACAGGCCAATGTGCCAACCAGCTGAAGAGTGACTAAATAAATGCTGTTAAGAAACTGAAAACGAAAATATTTTTCTGTGGGCGTTGTGAACAGTAAATGAATTTATGGAGACCTTCAAGCAATTTGCAAAGAAAAGGAAGGATCAAGCTGACAAAACAGGTTATTGCTAGGCTATTTTGACCAACCCAGTCCTTGAAGTATTAGCCAGACCAGTGCAAAGCAAACTACTCTGAAGTATGCAAAGCAACCTTGAAATACAAAAGCGAGCAGATTGTTGAAGTATATTCCTTCACACTCTAGAAGTACATATTTCATATTTTCTCATATTGAAAGATTTCTTTCTATAACAGCTATTTCACTTGACTAGTCAAGAGGCTCTACCGAGGAGCACAGGGGCACAATTAAAACTGGATATGTTTCAGATACCAACTTGAGAAGTATAAACAACTTTTCAAATAGTGTCATTGTTATTGAACTAACTGCCAAAGGCTGTGCTGATTATTGTCATAATCCCAGCTGTGGAGATCTCATATCAAGGATGAGTACCATGTTGCTATGTATTCAAGTGGAATAGTAGACCAGTGAAGGGAAGAAAGGACTCGTTGGCATTTGTTTTCCCTTTGATGTATATTGGCTTGGCACATTCTATAAAAACCTTGCACAGGGCTGATTGGCTCTAAACCAGCTTGGATTTGAACTTAAAGGTTCTCCTCTTCTCCTGAAGCTGTTACAGCTCCAGTAAAATCTTATTGCACCTAGAGAAAAGATTGCAGTGCAATTTTATTTCCAAAGTATTCTTCATTACAGGCATGGCTGCCAAAGTGTTAGAGGAAATTATTGCTCCGAAGATAAATATTAAACTCCATCTTATCTCACTTAGATTCCACACTGATGTTAGCAGGTGTCAACAACTGCTTATGTTTGGTAGTTTACAGAATTGTAGGGAATGGAGACAGATGGAAGTTATTTTTGTCAGTTTGTTCTTTTCCACCATTTGAAGAGATCAAGATTCAATGTGCTTCTGTAGGTCCACTGTTCCTGACTTGTGATCAGAAACAGCTGCCTCAAATGGAACATTTTCATGAAAAGTCAATAAAGACCATGCAACAGATGTACCAAGAGCAAAACCAGATTAATAGAATACTGCAAGTCTTGGAGGTACCTTTGGAGATATAAAATTAGAGTATTTTTGTTTTGTCGTGTGGATTTCTCTTTACTACCAGGCTACCTTGAGAGATGTTTCAGAGCCTCCTAACTTGAGGTGTTTTTATGCCCAAAAGCCATTGAGTACCAGACTGACATTTCCATTTGAATTGGCTGCTACGGTGAAACGCTGGATCTTGAATCAGCACCATCAGGTATTTCCATGACAAACTAAAGTCAGACACTATTTGAAAGTCTTTAATCTTCCACTGTCTCCTATAGCTCCTCTTCTATCATTCCTATTAAGCACCAGCCATTTCTCTAACCATTAAAGGGGAAGGGGCATATAACAAGAATTTTACTAGAGTATAGAGATGAAACACTTGAATTGTCACAAGAGGTATAAGTAATTACCATACTATCACTGACCTTTATGCTACCTTACTGTATGGCCTTTTATTAATGTTAACCTTACTGAAGAGAAATAACTTGAGTACCTGGCTTTCATTAACTGTCTAGAGAAAAGAAATGCTAATAAATTGCCCCATTCCAAGACCAGGCACTTCAAGAAAATCTAGTTGTTACATATTTGGAAGTCTTTAGTTAGTAAAAGTGGTATCCTCAGACCTCAAAAACCCAACTTTAGAAAATTGTATTTGAAAAGCATATCTAATGACAAAGCTTGCAAATAAGGAATGATGTGTTAGACTAGACCTCTGCTGAGCAATACCTTATTTTGTTAGTTGTTTTTGCCTTGAAGACAGTCAAAAGATGTTGATCATATTAAATAGCTGTAATTACATCCTTAATACTCTATTTCACTCTATGCCAAATGCATAGTTTTATGCAGCTCAAAGATCTGTGATAGTTTTCAGGCCTGCAATGTAGTTCTGCAGTTTGTTCCCTTATGAGTTTTCTTTCATTTGTGAAAATGAAACCCTGTAGAAGACAGCATATCAAAAGTAACTAGCTTTTCCCATTTTGATCTTAATATGTGGATTTTATGTCATAGAAAATTTTAAATGCTACATTTAAACTATTCATTTGCTTTTTCTGCTATTCTGACTCTCAAAACAAGTGGAATAGAAATGAGCCTAAAACACAACCTCACAATATATTAAAGCCAAGGATAATGGAACCAGCTATCACTCCTCATGGATTTACAGCTCATCACGCAGCTCTGTCGCACAGTCAAATATTATTATGATAATCCATAGTCAAATATTATTATGGCAATCCATAGTTCAATGAAACCATACAGCTTCAAGAAAATATTAAGAGTTTGGCTGTAGATTTCTGAGTATGGATTTCTGAATTTTTGCCTCTCTCTATACATATATATGTTGCCTACTTATTAAGCCCATTCTCTACTGCAAAATAACTGTAGCAAAATATAGAGCAGGAAACACGTGGAGCTATATAAAGAGGGAATATATAACATTGGTGTAACCTGCAGGCATTCAATATAAATAACTTCTTTTGAAGTTGTGTTGGCTGGTTGGGTTTGGGGTTTTTTTTTCTAGCAGGAAATAATTTATTCCAGCTTCCAAAACTCAGTGATGATAAGAAGATCGTGACATTATCAAACTGGATTTCAGTGAACCTATATTATTCACAGAGTTTTGACAAGCCCAAGAGTAAATTCCATTAGAATAACTTTTTTTTTTTCAGCTTTTATGGAGTAAAAGAAATTGAGTCTCTTCAATTGTAATGTTTGTAATGATTGTTACTCAGTTTCTTGTCAAGGGGCTGAAATAAGTGGGACTATATAAAGTTGAGGAAAACATGGCTCATGTTTTCTTGGGTCAGGGATATCTGTAAAATGGAGCAATTCTTCTAAAACAAAACTGTCCTCACTGACATTGGATAAAATTATTGTAGGACTTGCATGAAAATCGTTTTTGTCCATGCCACAGACAGATGAAATGTACAGCTTCCAGATCAACAGTGTAGCCAAACCCCACAATTCATGGCAGAGTCCAGATAACCCATGAAATATATCCTAAAAAAAAATAAAAAAAAGTTCAAAAAGTCTGCACAAATTCTGCTTGTACTTTGCAAGAGACCTTTAGAAAAAAGTGCCAGTTCATTAAAACTAATTTTATCTGGTGACATAAAATACAGCAAAACTATTAATGAAGATATCAGTTTCAAATTTATAGGAAAATCAAATAAAATATGCATAAGACATATTGATAAATAATCTTTTGGAACAGTTATTCCAGGTTATTATCATATTTGCAACTTAAATAAATGTCTGTTGCTCTGTAAAACTCTGTGTCTTACATAGCATTAAACTGTGGGTCTTGTTGACATTGACCTAACTCAAATATTTCCACAAGAGATAATAGGACATTTCTTGAGAGTTTCCTTATGCATAATGCAATTTTTCAAATATAGGCCAGATTCATCCAGAGCTTTAAACACAGGAGTAGACTCACTTGAAGATAACAGGACTATATAAATTTTTAAAATAAAACAAAGCACTTAACATCTGACATTGAGACCTAAAATAGGAATCTGGAAATAGATCTGTAATTGTAGCCCTTTAAAACTGCCTGCTATATCTTTAAAACTTTTCTTAATTAGGAATAAACCTTGTTGTTTGAAGCTAAGAATTTCTAGTTGCCTTTTTTTTTTTGGTAATTTGTACAGTTTTTGCTATGCATATCTTAAAATGCAAATCAAAATCAAGTTTTAGGTAGAGGAGATGCCATCTCAGCACCTGTCTCCCTGTGACAACTGAACAGAGCCTAGGAGCAAGGGCAAAGTGAAGAACGTGGAGAAGGTTTTGAGCTGCAGAAAGTTTCTGTTAATACTCTTTTTCTACAAAATCTCAGATTACTTTCAGAGGGTAAATGATCTAAAAATTATTCATTCTTTTCCCTCAGAGTCCCTAGAATTGACAAGATATCAAATAAAAAATAGTACGTTTATAGAAAGAGATACCACATAGAAAAATAAATTTAGAACATTTAATTTCTTGGTTTTAATCTGATAAAAATTTTAAAAAGACATTTTCTTCACCCCACAAATCTACCTGAAACAACTGCTAGAAGTCAGACTTATTTTCAAGCTTCTCTTTTTTCACAGCCTCATTTGGAGTGTGTCTGCTCTGGGAAATCAGCAGAGAACCGCAGCATGAACCTCCAGTGCTCACACAGCTCAGTTCAAGCTCTTGAGGACACGGATGAACCCACTTGGACACAAGGGACCCTTCATGAAAGACAAATGAAACTGTTTGTGAGATCCATGCAGAACAGCTGAGGTATGCTTTTTATTCAATTGACAGTTTATTTGCATCTATTATCCTTTACCCCAATGCTTGTCCATGTGCATCCACAGTTCCCAAACTCCCATGATGGTACAGTAGGAAGAGTAATTCCCAGCTGCTTGAGTTGTTGATTTCTTTAAAAAAACCACAAATACAGAACAATATAAAAGAACTCCTTCTAACACATCATGAGGGAATTCAGAAGAATCTGATGGAATATTGAACACAACAGTGCCCTCACCTCCACAGTGAATGTATGCAGCTCTCAAAACCTCTGAAAAACAACAATGCACTGTTCCATTCTGGAGGAACATTTTCAGTGGCTGGGGAGTCTCAGCACATGGTAAGTACCTGAAGCCTTGTTTTCCCTGGGAAAGTTCCTGTGTTGCAACCTTTCTTCCCATCCCCAAACTGATTGGGACCCCTATGGGTTATGTGAAGACTGGATTTTACTGGATAATTCAATGATTTTTTAATCATTATTAGCGTCACTCCAAAAGTGCAGCAGTCAGGATACAATGATACTCATTTTCGGAGGATTTAAACTTTATTGCCATTGATACAGCACCAGAGCAACCTGAAAATTCCCTTAGTGGCAGAGTCCTTTATAAGTAAAGCCACGTAAAGTCTTTCAACATCTCTTCTAGATCCTCACAATTGCTTCTAAGGTTCTCTATTAATTTCAATACTTTCTGTAGCTTCCTCTACCTTGAGGCATCAATTCAAGAATTGTCATGGATTTCATCAAGAAAGTTGGTTCTTTCCAAGACATAAACTCCCATCTAACAGTTATGATCTGTCTTGTGATATAATTATTATTATTATAAGAATAATTATATATAATTCTTATATATAATATATTATAAGAATAATACATAATTCTTATAATATAAGAATAATTATCTATAATATTATTATAGATAATTATTTCATAGATCTGTTTCATAGATTTGTTTTTCTGTATTAAATGTTAAGCAATTAAAGAGATAGTTCAAAATCAAATAAAGAGATCCCAGTGAAACTGTACAAACATTAGAAGTCTCACAGGTATTCAGGAACCACCAAGTGAATATTCCACTTCTGTGACACCTGTGAATTCCTTTTAGGCATTTTGGAGTATTTGTAAGCACACTGAAATTCAGTGATCTCAGATGTATATGTTTATACAAATACTGCTATTTTATTCTGTAGAATTACTGGTGGTTTTGGAAAAAAATTATCCAGGAACTGAAAATAGCAGTGAGGCAAATCAGCCAATCCACTGATTAAATCTGTATTTAGATACTGTAAAACAGACCTTTAATTTACTATTAATTTATTAAGAAATTTCACAAGCAATATTAAAGTATATGGTAGAACACATGGCCATCAGGCTTCACCATATGGCTGAGCCCTCACTTTACCCCATCAGCCACCTATCCAGGGGCTAGATCAGGGCTGGAGTAACTTGCCACACTCAGAGTTGGAGAGTTTGCAATCCAAACCAGACCTCTTTATGTCATTCTGCTGAAGTTTCTCTCCTCCCCTATCTGTGCTGCAATTATCAGCTGTTCTAGGAGGGAGCACTGCTGGTCGGGAGAGAAGCAGAACTCTTACCAAGCCTCATGTGTAGCAGTTGTGAGGAAACAGAATTTCTGCTGAAATCTCTGAAAGAAAGTTCGGTTTCTAGAGATTACTGAGGGAATATATTTGACACTTTTCTGAATGGAAGAAATGCAAATCAGAGGGTTGAATCAGCTCAGGTTTAAAAAAAATTTGAAACCTGTGAAAGTGTAAACACAGCTGATGGTTCTGGCTGATTTGCACAACCGTTCTTGCAAAAGTTTTAGATGTGCACAGACTTCTCTTCCCCAAAAACAAATAGGCTGGAGCTGAGACTTTTGAAGAACCTCATTTAACTTCAGCCTGGCTATTCTAACTCATGTATGTGTAAATGAGAAATAGTTGTTGGAGTATCTTTAAAAAACAGTATATTCGCTTATCCCAAACTCAGTAGATCAGTTCTAGACACTGAAGGCATTTGTAAGGAAGAATAATTGGTCACAGCTGAGGAGTACAGGCGCTTTTTTTTTTTTTTTTTTTTTCAGTTGTAATATTGCTGTGTGTGCTCAGGGTATCAATTTGATCTGGTTAAAGCACAAAATGGAGCCCATTCAGGCATCAGTGCTATTGTAACAAGAAACCTATAAAGGCTACCATTCTTATCTCAAGTGAAAGTCTTCATTCTGGATTTCCTAAAAACCTTTTCTGTTCAAACGCAGACAGAAACAGGATAGCAAATTAAGTGGGAACGTTTGATTTGTGAATATATACCAAAACTAAAATAGGAAGTAGAAGGATAGCAAAGGAAAAGAAAGCATTCCTTGAATTGGAGCTATCAAAGCACCTTTTGTGGGCTTGTAAATGGAAGCTTATTCAGTTAGTTTTTCTCCAATTAAATATATGAAGTCTCCATAGCAACAGCCATTTTTTAAGATGCATATATCTCATGATGTTCTGGTTATTGAGCAGCTAAGTAAAGGGGAAGGGGAAATTTCATAACCATAACACAGGACTTTTTAGAGCACTATCGAGGGAAAGAAACAGTACCTACTGTCACAGAGCAACAATTTTTTTGATAGTAGTGATAATATTAAAATGTTTTTTTCTTTTTCTAAAGAAATTATGCATTTCCTTCTGCCTTCTTGTTGTGTTGTGTTGTGCAATGAAATGTGGATTTTAAAAGAGAATTTAGATAAAAAATTAAAATAAAATTTAATTTAAGATTTTTTTCCAAGTCACAATGTTACAACTCTAGCTTTGCAGTAGGACAAAGACCTTTTTAAATCACTGAAGTCACTGCAGAAACACAAGGTTATAAGGGCTGAGGCTCTGCAGTCAATCTGTAAAACACACTGGAAAAAGAAATTAAAAAATATTTTTTCTGTAGCATGGCTGTTGGTCAGAGCTCAGTAGGTGCTGTGCAAGGGAGAGAATGCAAAAGCTACCCAGAAAACAATTTAAAACTTATTTTGATAATTATGTTTGCTGTTACTTATATGACGACTAAACACTACGCCTTTTTTGCACAGCGCCCATACCTAGCTGGCATGGCAGGCAGCAGTAGGAGTAAAGGGTTGATCCAAGCCCTACAATTATGGAGAACAGAGTTTTGACATAAATTTTTGCCCTACATCTCTGTTTATATTTTAAATCCTACCCAATATAGTATAACAGAACCAGAGAATGGTTTGAGTTGGAAGGGACCTACAACAATCAACTAGTTCTGTCCAAGAGCCTGGCCCTGTAAATCTAGTGACAATAGAAAACCTGATACAAATCTGCAGCAGTTTAGAGAGGGAACACTATACATGGATTTTGGTCGGCATTTCTGAAGGCAATTTTCTCTCACAATCTTTTTTTCAGATACTCTTTAGCACCAGGTTGATATATGCTGCCACAGGCAGGATATCTTCCAGATTCCTCCTAACAGCTGTGTTTACCTTTAAACATTTCTGAACATGGCATGGGGAAGGACACTCAGCAACAAGGAATTATTAGTGTGCTCCATGTTACAGTACTTAAAAGGTGGCTACAAAGATGAAGACTCTTTTTACGAGGAGCCATGTGAAAAAGATGAGGTACAGATTACTCCTGGGGAGATTCCAATTGGACAAATAAGGAAAATTTTTCCCAGTGAGAACCATTAGCCATTGCAATATTCTCCCCAGGGAAGTGGTAGATTCCCCTACATTGGTGACTTATAAGATTCAGCTCAGCTGGCTGCAGGGCCATCTTTTCCAGACAGTACTTTTGCCAAGAAAGGTTGGACCAGATGATCCTTGAGGTCCCTTCCAACCCAGTATTCTGTAATTTTAGTGGTGTTCTTCAAAGTCCTTTTGATATACTGATGCTCACCATGCATTCCTGACAACCCATGTTAGAGAAAATGGGTATAAACTGAAGCAGGTGAAGAACAGTGCTTCTGGGACAACAAGGAGAGGGAGAGCTGATTTGGCACAAAGGTAGTGATAAGCTTAGCTTGTGTTGTCTGCCACAACAGAGGCTAAGAGAGGACTTGCTTGCTTGCTATAAACTTTAGAGATATATGGCAGCTGGGGGGGATGGATGCTTAGGCAGAAGGGCAGAGCTGAGCACAGAAGTGCATTTTTAAATGCTGAATAAAAGAGCAATTTGAATGAAAATTGGAATTAGAATTCAGTTTACCATAACTCTGGGACTTTCAAGCTGCTTTCCAGCAGTAATATCCTATTACAACAAAAATCTGATCAGTTTTCAGGTGCAGCTGGCTAAACTGGGGACAGGTGCCAGAAGGTACAAGAGCAAAAAAATTTTGTTGATAAAGTTACTGTAAACCCTGTACTGTGTTGCCTTTTAGTGTCTAAAAAAACAGCCCTGTCCCCTTGCTCCTGCTGCTGAGTGATTGGGGTGCCTTTGGAAGGTCACCCTTACATCCAGGTTGAAGCTAATGGTAAGATGCTGTCACCAGCAGGTTTCTCTTTGTGTGTGAAGTTGCCTTAAAAGTGGACAGAATCAATGCCCACACCCTTGGGTATGAAGCTGTGCTCAGCCACTGCTGAATGCCTTCCCTGATGGGTCTGCAAACAAGGACTTTACTCTGAGCTGAACTCTCTACTCTTTTTTTCGTTCTCACAGAACAAACCACGAAGTTCTGCCCACTTTTTCCCCCCTAATGCTGTTAATTTTTCTCATAGACATCTCAGGTAGCAACCTCGATTCCTCTCTTAGAATAGCTGATAGTACATCGTGTTTCCCTGTGGTACATTGTGTTCTCTATAACAACATTAAGTTCTTTTTCCCCTCCTGTATCAATAACAGGTCATCTACAATGTCAGCAACAAATCTGAACAGGGACAGGCCTGTTCAGCATCAGTAAGATAACTGAAGCATGACTTTCTTTAAAATGGAGCAAATGTATCTTCCCTAGGGAAGACCTGTTATTTTATTTTTCTTTATGGAGGTTTGTTTTTCTTTGTCTCAGCATGGCAGTCCTATCACACAGGTCCCATAAACTCTAACAAGAACATACTACACTTGATAATACCAAGTGCTGTGAGTGAATCCTGCTGGAATTCATGCTTAGCACAACTAGCCATCTAACCATAGGGGATTCATACAGAGGATTATAGTGTCCTGTCTGACAAGAAATTGTCACCAGTACTTTTATTAACGGGATTATTAATCTTCATAAAATACTTAATAGCTAAATAGAGTTTTCTATATTTCCAGAGATAGTATTCTCAAAGGTGTCTGTGTGTCAGATTTTCCAAAGGGAACATAAAATGTCACTGAAGCATTTCCACTAAAGGGAAGACAGGACCCCCAGGGTGTTAATCCAGCACTTTCAGAGCCTGAAAATCTCAGGAGGCAAGCAGAGCACAAGTCACTTCCAAACTTCTAGAAATTATTTTTCTTTTCTGTCCCTCACTGCATTTTACTAACTCAGCTGTTGATGACATACATGTTATTTTAATGGTCATCTCCACACAACAAACCAACCATGAATTATATTTGAGTTAGACAAGAACATATATGAATAGGTTCTACAACTCTTACATTTAAAAATTATACTTTCAGTGATTTTTGGACTACCATTGGGTATTAGATATCTGTATCTGTAGCTATAATATAAAAGAAAAGAAAAAAAAGGCAATAGCTGATGAACTCACATCTAGACACTTATAACTTTTTAAGAAGAGTTCCTACAATGCTCATCATCATGAAGTACCCTTCAGAGTGGAGCTGTGCAATGCTTTGCAATGCTTCCTCAGCTAGGTTTTCTCATGGAATATGTTTACTCACCAATTTGAAAGATTTGGCTGAATAAGGATTGTAAAATCTGTCCACTTAACCGTGGAAGCTGCCTTATTTATAACACTGTCGCTCCTTCCAGTTGTCAAAAGAGTTGTTATCATGACAAATACTCCCATTTTATAACTGTTAACATTTAGGTTAAAGAGAGAAGCCTGCAAAACCACCTCTACATGAGCTGTTGATTCAAAGTGAAGCCTAGATAAGCAATACATTGCCACAGGTAGTGTCAGACTTACTTTGTGTGCAATTTAGAAAGATTTGCACAGTGTGGCCAGCATTTGACAACATTTCCAGTTATCCAGCAGGATCTACCTGATAATCTCAGTGTCTCTTACAGCACAATGGCAATTTGCTGCTATTGAAAGTCACTTACACCAGTAGAGTCATTTGTGCAGGAGATCAAAGCTCACAAAGTCAGGATAACAGAACTTCCATTTATAAATGAAAGATAATACACTTTCGTTATTTTGCTTAATCAGAAATGATTTGTGAGCAAACACATGATCCTCTATCCCTGTGCTTTAGTTCTGCTCAGACTCTATGGAAAAGAACAAGGGAATGTTGTCAAGCTTTACTTCTGCAGGTCTCATCTGCCTGGTGAGGAGCAACCTGTCACCAAATCCATTAAGATTTGCTCAGAGGCAGAACCAATACTTTAAGCAGAAAATAAACCAAGGTAGTGACAGGTAAACGAAGTGCAGTAGTCCACTAGTGCATAGTGGGCAAGGATCCTTTGCTTTGAAGGGCACATCACACAAGGAAATTGAGAGTATGAATGGATGTAGAACAGCTTCGTGGAATTAGATTAGAGCAAAACCTGCCAACAAACGAGATCTGAGGACAGGAAAATGAGGTGAATTAACAGGAGGAAACAAAGTATTCTTTAAAAAAAACCAAAAAGGTATGATACTGTGAGCAAAATTAAATAATAATCTAATCAATGCTTTTAGAAAAAGTTTTGGTACCTTTTAAATATTCAGCATAGATCCTCTGAGACACCAATACCTCTGGACCCACAATCTCTGCTATAGCTTCTCATTAATATCATCCTGGATTGTTTACTTTTCCAGTAATATTATTAGAAATAACAATAAAAGCAATAACATGTATCCTCAGGGTTGGTGCAGGCTTCAGACCTTCAAAGATATATTTGTTTGGAGTGTTTTTAATTCCTATTGTAATATTCACAGTCCTTTCAGATAACCAAATTTATGAGAACATTGCTTTTTCCTCTCTAGCTATGGTTTGGTCACCTCCTGGCAGGTTTAACTTCTAGTAGACAACACAAAGAAGGTTTGTTGACCCCATCACTCCACCTCTCTGGGCTAAAATTCCAAGCATTGCATGCAATATGAAAGAAATGTACCTCTGTATATGTTTTGCCTCCCTGCTGCTTTATTTTTAAACTTCCCAGATTCCATTTACCAGCTACAACTCCAAATTGTCAATACAAATGCAACCAGTAAGCTGCATTAATGTGAAGTCAATAAGATATCATAATTAAAGATACATGTAGGCAAATCCTATGGCAGGATTTTAATGCAGCAGCTTGAGCTGCTGGTGACTGGCTCTGGATCATCTCTCAGTCCCAGCCAAGCCATCTCCCAGAGATCTGTGCAATTAGGACCATCAAAACCAGGAAATCAGAAGGAAACAGTTCAGGCTGTTGTATTTGTCCTTAACATTTTGTGACTGTACTTCTATGTTTTGTCACTAAATTTTATTATTGCATAAACATTTCCTTTGGGCACCTGGGCTTCAAAGCACTGGGATCTTTTCAAAGTACATCATCCAAAGATGTCATATTTGCTTCAAACTGCTTGTAGGTGAAACAACAGCTGGATGAGAAGAACATTGAACAGGTAAACAGAGTAACAGGAGGTTATCTTTTACCTGGTAAACAGCAGTCACGGCCAAGCGAGTGCTTTGTTAAAGGAAGAGTAGCAGTGTTTTACAACAAATGTATATGTGTTTTACAAACTCCAGCCACTCCTCTGTGTCAAGTCCTATTTGCCCTTCTCAAGGTACCTGGGGACAGAAGCTGAACAACATGTGAGCTACCAGATACACCGGGTAAGACATGTTTCTCTTTTTTTTTTTTTTTTTATTTTTCTCTGACTCAAATTTTCACCAAGTTCCTACCTGGGTCAGTATATATCCTCACTTTTGTTGTTGCACCTCAGTGCTTTCTCTTCTGCAGTAAGGAGCAGTTTGACCTGGCAGCTTCTCCTTTCAATAGATGTTTATGTGAAAACTTCAAAATATTAGCTGCACAGCACTCTGAGATAAAATATCCCTTCCATGAAAAAAGATTTATAACAATAATTCCTGATAAGGTATAATCAGTTTCAGTACCAACAACATCAGCATTGGTATGCATCCTATTCTCTGTGAAGCTGTCTCCTTATCTAGATTTTGTTATCTAGTTGCATACTGATCTGATTTTGTTTTTAAAGTGTAAAGGAGGAAAAGGGAATAAAGTGATTGTGACAATGATAATTTATAACTCATGCCTGATTAGCCAGTTCCTTTGGAGTTGCTTTTTTAGCAGAAAAAGGAAAAGGTTGTAGGTAATGAAGCAGAGTTTTCTGTTCCTGTGTTTTTTTGGTTCATTTGATGCAAGCCGAATGATGCTCCCTTTCGATCTATCTACAGCCTGTCTGTCCCAGTGGGACAGTGCAAAAATCTGGGTTTAACTTTTTTTTTTTTTGTAATTCATTAAAGATGTGAAAAGAGGCCTCTGTGAATTAAATGCCTCTGATGCAGAATGCTTTCCAGCAGTTTATAAACCTGTCCCCTAGGGTTTCAGTATTAACCAAAAGAGAACATGCATTTGTTTTTATGTTGATTTTCTAGATTCCCAGAAAAAAAACCCAAACAAACCACAACAAATATATTCTTTCTTTCTGCATCATGACATTTCAAAGAACTATCCATGACATTTGTATCAGTATACAGAAAATGATCTACTTGCCTGTTATGGTGGGATGGTATTAAGTAATCACCCTTGTCTCCACACCGCTGGGTAATTTAAATTATCTTTCCTTATTGATGGATAGTGTCAAGGCCTCAGAAAAATATCATCATGCTACACCTGAATTTTTATAAATAAATAACAGAAAATGGGTCCTCTCAGGCTTCCAAAAAGGGCTACATAAATGGACTGTGCTACTCTCTGACTTTGAAGAGCCTACATAAAATACATCACCTTTCCTTCTGCAGGATAAAATGCTAACCTTTAGCAAGCTCTAGTGTAGTTCTCCACCTGAGGCTACTAACAACATAATTCTCAAAAGTTACTCTATTGACCTATGCCACAAACTAAATTTTAAACTGAGTATTAACTGGAACCTGGTAAGCTATATTCAGCAAATGAGGTTTGTATTGAATAAAATGGCTGACAGGGAAGTAGCATGAATTTCTCAGTGAGTTTGCTTTAAATGTGCCTTAGGAGCTCAGTAACATAAAACATAAGACTTCCATTATTTAATTTTTAATATCAGCTCTTAATAGCTTCATAATTCACTGTTGCTTTTAATTACCATTCATATCTCCAACAACAACAAAAATAGGTTTAAAGAGAAAGAAATCAAACATCAGAACCTGGTTTTGATTTAGAAACATTCATAGTATTGAAATAGAAATATTGCTCCTAGCTATACTGTTTGAATTATACATTAACTCATTTCATCTGGTTTCCGTGGTGCTATTTTGGAATATTTTTTCAGCCACTGATTTACATTTCATGTTCAAGCTAAAACTCCACTTCTAATGTTCAAAGATATTAGGTTGGCTATATAATTTATTAGTTCATCAGAGAAAACACCAAATTCTACCAAAAGTGTCTTGTGTTTTATTGGCTGCTCACCAACTTGCATGTGCCACAGGGACAGTGAATCGGAACATTTCTGAGGGGTCTACAGGAATCTAAGATTTAGAACAGCAAATGTAAACCCTATTGCACTGTGGGTGAGGTGACAGTCAGCCAGAAGACATGTCAAAGTCAAATGGCATCCTGAGGCAAATATGCTGTTAACTCTGCCACTTCGGGTTATACGCAGAAGTAAACTCATAACAATAATGTTTTGTCAGTCAATCATTTTTCCTAATCTAAACTGCAGTTGATGTATCTTACATTGCTATAGAATCTATAATGCATTGGAAAAATTCCTGATCCACTTCAGTGTGAGTACAGCCAAGAAAGACTGTTCCCTGCAGAGGAACAACTTGATTTAAAGTCCATATTTCTTTGAATCTAGTAGTGCTACACCTGCTTTCAGCTCACCTTTTTATATTTTACAAGTAGCAAGAGGCAAGGAGAGGCCTTCTTTTAGTTTGTTGTTACAACTAGATTTCCCTTTAGCCTGTCTACCTGTTTTCCTGCTCTGGAGCTGGCTGGAAACCAGCACAGAGAAGGGTGAGGGAAGGGAGGTTACCCTGTGCACCCACAGAAGTCCCTGCTGCAAAAACACTGGAGCACCATCTCCAGTGGAGCACCCAGTCTGGATCAGTTCTCCCTTGCAATACTGACTGCAGCTGTCTTTGGATCAGACACTCAGCAGACACTAAACACAATTGCTTCAATGTCAGAAGTTAATCATGATGGATTAATTAATTAGAAGTTACACCGCTGCCATCCCTCTTCATTCCTTCCTGGCAGGACATCTTCCTCATTCATCTGCAGCAGAGTTCTGCCCAGGCAGAGCAGAGTAGAATGCAGACACGTAGCTTGCATAGCTACAGTGAGAAGTAGATGTGGGTATCTATGTATAGACAGAAAGACATATGTTTTGAATATATGTGTATACATCTCTATATATACACAGAATAATTGTCACTATAAATAAATACTGTGAAGAAATGCAATGTTTACATATAAATTTCAAATCATCAGCTCTTGCTGTGCAGAATCGAAACAGCTTTTCTGTAACATTCAGAAAAAAAAGAAATACAGGAAAAAATGGCTGTATCGCCACCTGGAGGGTCGGCGTGTCCTCACCTGCACGTAGTCGTGACTGGCTCCACAGGACAGGACGTGTATGGTGTGCAAAAGGGTTTAATCATAGAGGCATGAAGTTCCTGGCACTGGGATTATCATTAGGGGTAATTTGAACCAGCTGATTGTGGTGTTACACCTTTTTTCAGTCTTTGGGCCAGAATAAACAACTGCAAATCCTGGACACTCACTTGTTTATTACTGTGCCCTACAGATGATACATCTGTGCCATCAGAACAAACTCCTGTGTGTGTCTTCTTTTGCTTAAAGGAAGAGGCAGGAGGGATGGTGTTGACAATGAAAGGGGTCTGAATTCAATGCTTCTTTTCATTTTTTTTCCTTTGAATTTGGCTTGAACTTCTAAATCTTAGAGTTAGGAAAATGAGAAGGAAGTTTGATCTCTAAACCAAAAATCAGTTCTAAAATTAGACCTGTTTCATTCACCCTGAGGAGATGTAAAAGCCTGAAATAAAACCCAGCCAAAGCCATTGAGTATCCTCACACAGGCTTTTCCCCTTTTCCCTGCTGCCTGTAAGCCGCCAAGGGAAGAAATGTTTCCTGCAGTAGAAATTATCCAAGTATGAAGTGTAATATCTCTTGAAGTACAGCAAGCATGATCATCCCAGCATGGGCTGCACAAAATGGACTTATCTTCCATTTATATATTTACAGGGACCTCACCAGTGCTGCCCTGCGAGTGCATTAGTGTGCTGCAGCCACTGCATTGCTGCTCTCTCCAGGATGTCTGTGAGGGACACAGCCTTTATCACACTCCCCTTCTCACCTGAATGAAACAGCTTTTGGATTCCTCTGACACTCAGTGAAGATTTTCCCTGAGGATGGTTTCACTGTGTACCAAGGACCACCAGTGGGGACCTGTAGACCTCCTCTCCTTACCACACGTGAAACGGATGTTCTGAGTCCAGAAGCCTGGTTAATGGAGGCAACCCCTGCAAAGCTCGTAACTGCAGTACAGGGGACACTCTGAGCCTTTCCCAGGCAAGGAAAGAAATTACTGCCATTTCCCAGAGCAGGCATTAGGCTTTGCGGGACTGCCAAAACTGCCGCAGCGTGCTACTAACCCTGCAAGAAGCACTAACGCCAGGAGCAGCTCTCAGTGGTGCCAGTCAGTCAGGTCTGCCTGAGCGAGCAGCTCCCGCCCTGCCAGTGGTCAGCGGACCACAACAGCACAAACAGCATCGACAGTGGGGGGCAGAAAACTCACATAGGAGCTGTAGCAGAGTGTACCAGAAATGATGCACTAAGTGCCATGGTCTAGTAACCGCGGTGGTAGTGGGTCAACGGTTGGACTCGATGATCTCAAAGGTCTTTTCCAACCCGGCTGATCCTGCTGCCTATCAGCTTTACATAGTCGAAGAGGAAGAAAGAAAGAGGGGTGAAGGGCAGCGGCTCTGGCAGCCACACACTCTCTGCCTCTCACCCCATAGGGACACACACCCAGCCCGTGTGCTGCTGGAGACGGGCTGTGCCGGCAGGTCCGAGCCCCGGAGCCCACCGGGGCAGGACGAACAGGCATCACGGCTGTTGTGGTAACGCGCACCAGCACAAGGTACAGGGTAAGTCATTCGTCAGGCTCCCACCCCTCGCACCAGAGCCAAGTCCCGCCTCAGAATCACCAAATGCCTTGTGCGGTTCTGCAGATTCCTGGTCTCCTGTGCCACTGCATGGCCACATGTAGAAACGCAGCTCTAAGGAGTAACTGGCTTTTTTTTCTCTTTCCCTGTGATAACGAGTTAAAACCAAATAAAATTAAGGTGACTGTAACAGTGACAGCAAAATGATGAGCACGCACAACTTAAAATTATAAAAATTCCTAAACACATATACAGAAAACGGGTGCTCAAGTGTAAGTCTTGCCATTGTATCTTTTTGTAACATAATATGCATTTGCTTAGAGAAATTAGACTTTTAATAACCTCTTTCATAAGGAGAAGTAACTTTCATTCCTCATCACTAGTGAAACATTTATTTTATGTACTTTTATGTCTGGACAGATGATAGCCATTCCTAAATATGTCTTTACAGGATTAAAAATAATATTTTTAAAATAACATTAGCTGGAGATGATGCCAGGTAAAGCAATATTGCATTGTTGCATTTTAGTTCCCCAGAAAAGAGATGGCATCAGTTGCAGTACAAGTAGCTGAAGCATAGCATTTCTCCTTGTGTTAACCTAGACATTGCAAGGGTGCAGTCAGCCACATAAGATGTTTCCCTGCAATTATTGTACTTATCTAGGAAATATTCTGAAAAAGAACATCTGACAGGCAGGATGCCATCTTTCTATTGCTAAGCAACCCCTGATACTCTTTTCAGGAGGAGTGACCAGTTTCCTGAAGAGCAGACAGCTGAATTTAAAGAAGCCTCTTTTTTTCTATATTTCTTTTCTTCTCTTTCTCTCTTTTTTCCTTTTTTTCTTTTTTTTTTTTTTTTGTAACTATACAAAAAAACCAACTACTGATGGCCCTATAATGACAAAAATTGGGACTGGGAAGAGCTTGCTAGGCAAAAGACCAGCAAAAGCTGAGCTGCATACTGCAGTCAATAAGGCAATGCTGATAATGATGGCACAAATGACTTTCCAGTGCAGCTGACAATGATGGTAATGAAAATGAAATACACTGCTTTATGCAGAAAATTTGGATTGGAGAGAAAAACTGAAAGAAAAATGGGAGGAAGACTACATCTTCTTTACATTATGCCTTCTCATTCCTTTTCTTCCATTTGGTTTTACTTTCTCTCTTTCTTCTAGCTCTTATTTTGCAACAGTTCAACACCACATGTGTTGTGATTCAACATGTACATTACCTGTTTTAGTTGCTTGCTGAGGTAAGGCCATTAGTGTTACCTTTTAGCTGTTTCCTTGTTTTGCTTACTTGTTGTCTCTGGGGTCACAGGTTTCTGCCACTTGACTGCTCTTTCAGCAGTTCTCACTTAACTAAGCAGGTATATTTTAAACTGACAGTGTATCTCTAGTGTGTCTTGAGACAATTATTTACACAGTGGTATTTTTCAGTGTGACAAACATACCTACAGCTGTCCATCTCATGTTGGCTGCTTTCACTAGATACCTCCTTGAACCATTTTGTTACAACATGTAGAAAGTAGTGTTTCTTGTGGACACAGCAGTTGACCTACTCTTTTTTTTTTTTTCCTAACCAGGGAGGAACCAAGAGTACCCACACTGATCTTTTCAGTTGATGCAAATAGTGAAGGACTCAGTCAAAATTTTCTACAAACAGTTTCAGATTTTAGATAAAATTCTCTCACTAGTGAATAGAGTGCATAGCACAAGAGCTTCCTTTTTCTTCTTGCCCTCTGCCATCTCTGAATGGATACTACTAAGTCAATCTCTAGTCAAGAAGCTCAGTTTAACCTCTTGAACTCAACAGCCACTCAGCAGAAATCATGCTTCAAATAAGGATATTAATTCCCACTCTCCCAGCCTGAAGCACATACTGAGGATACAATCTAGTTAAAACATACTAGTGCTCAATTAAATCTGTTATCTTACAGTTATTAGTGACAATATGGAAAATTTCAGATATCCATACAGATGTTGAGTAGAAATGATTTCACAGACAAGGTCAGAGTTGGAATGAAAAAATGGCCACACAGGATATATTTACACTTATCTTTCCTGTTGCAATGAGTAGGTGGACTGAGTATGGCTTGAGTTATACCACTCTTTCTCTTCCGTGTGAATGATGTTAGCAAAAATGCAGGTCAGTATAAGGGTGAATACCAGTATGGTAGACAAAGCAACTGCTGAAATTGTGGTGAGTTTATGGACAGTTTGAAAGTATATAACTGAGATAAATTCATCAGGTCAATTAGTCAAGGAAATAATTAACACATCAGAGAATGGTGCAAGGGAAAATTGCTGGCAGGGAGGAATCTGTAAGGAACCGGAGGCACAGAGTTGTCCCCTGTAGTGAATTGCCTTCATGGAACCACAATGTTCTCAACAAGGATTTCCCACAGGGAAAAAAAAAATCTTCCTTTCATAAAAGACCTCAAAATAATTCAAGCTGTCTGTCAGTAATTAAATCCATTACACTAGCAACAGGTGGTGAAGCTGTAATTTTTTTTCACATCTGTTATCATTTTCATGAGTGAGTATGTACTCATTGCAAGAGCTATGTAAACCACAGAGCAGAGAGGGCTGGGTTGATGGCTATCATCCAGGCAGCTACTGTGCTCAGTAGTTACCTGAAGAGCAGAGCAGAAGGGACAAGGTAGGCACAAGGGGTTTGGGCAGGATTCTAAGGGATAGAAACAAAGGGATTTAAAAGGGAGTGAAGAGATTTCATAGGGTTTTTTAAGGGAAGGATAAGAAAGAAAAAGGAAACTTTGGTTGCATTTAGAGCATCACCTTGATATCTGTTTCAATTTCCTGTCAGAGACTTTCTATGTGGCCTAGGATAGGTTTCTTGGTTGCTCTGGTTCAGTAAATTTAAAAATTAAAATCCCTGGAAAACATCATAGACCCTGAGGACCACAGGCACAGAACAGCTCACATGTAAGCTAGTGAATTTACCTCATGCATTTGTGCAAACTGGCTGCTGGGAATGGTGTGCCATAGTGAAGAGGGCTGTGTAAGTTGCAAAATGAATTCTAAATATTGAAGAAGTGCTAAGACAGAAAGCTGCTTTTAATGCAAAGAACATATGGAATGGCCACAGCTTTGGGCTAATATTCAATGCAGCAGGTTGTACATATCACTCCTACATAAGAGTAGAAAAGATTCCTGTGGCTGAAATATGCAATGTCTTCACATAAGCTTTGGAGAGCTGCCTTTTCTGAGTACTGGGTATAAGTGTGTATGGAGACATGAGAGAAGTTCACAATCAATTTACATCCAACAGTATTGACACAAGGTTTCAGGTTATGTTTAGGACATGCTGCCTTTATACCTCTCCTCAAGACTGGGGTTTTCTCTCCGCTAACTCCTTGCATGGCAATATCATGTATACTTATTATTGCATTAGGCTACAGTTTTATGGTCTGTAATTACTGTTTACTTAAGGAATCCTTAAAGAAAACAGTTTAGAACAAAAATATATATAACTGAGTTATTTTTGAAGGAATTTCTTTAATTGTATCTAGTTCCATGACAATGAATAGATTACTGTAATTCTTTTCAAAGAATCATCATTTAACTCTACTGGACTTTGAACTAACAAAATTTTGCAGGTTGTTTAATGTTAATGACTGTCATTAAGCTGAGGTTACTTGGCTGAGATCCATGGTGAAGGGCAGGGTTTACCCAGCAGATCTTCACTTTTCTGGAAGCTCTTCCACAGGCAGAGCCACAGACCATCCCATTCCTACCCACATGCTGGTGGAGTTGTGTCGCTAGAGACTCCCATGTGGTCAAAAGACCAGCAGGAACCACAATCTTTTTCTTAATTAATAAAATTAAACTGACACAGGAAATTAATAACCCTTAAACAGTCTAAACCTCAAAACAATTATTGTAGAGCTCTGAATGGATACAGAAATGGATGCAGACCAGATCAGTCCAGGCATCCTTCCCACCCTCCTCCACCGCCATTTCACATCCTTGGGTGTGTGCTGTATAGTGTTGTATGTGTGGAGGACTGTGGAGGCTTTGACACAATCTCCTCTTCCAGACTTGAGAGGCCCCAGTGTGCATAAAAACCCCTATATCTACTCTCCTCCTACCATGCTTCTTTGGATACCTCCACAACCCAGCAAGCCCCTACCATCAGTGCAATCAGCCTTGTAACTCAGCCTTTTTTGCCCAAAGGCATCTGAGATCCATCCAGAGTCCCCACAGACACCAGAGCACCACCCCAGCTCCTGGTGTGAAGGCCTTTTCAAGTTGTGACTTACTCTGATGCATCTGCCAGGGCAGCAGCAGGACTCACAAGCAACCTCCTCTTATTCTGAGGAGAAAATAAGCAGGAGAAAGAAGGGACTCCCTGATGCCCGGTTCCCTCATTCTTAAAAACTTGATAAGTAGCCCTTATTTCATGGAAGTGTATTTGCTCACAGAAGGCTAAAGTCATGCTTCGAGTATGGTTATTCACTGAAATAATTAACTTCAGAGTTTCATGTGACGGCATTGACTGATACAGGGAGTCTCCAGCTTTGTAAGGGAATGAACTAAAGGAGACTCTATAGTCTTTGCAGGAGGGTAATTTATTTGTGAGGTTTAGCATTGCTGTTTGATTATTTGCCTAAAAGGCTTATATGACAGAGTCAGTCTTCCTGAGAAATAACTGCATGTTACTCAGTGATTCACCAAATGCTGGCCAGAGCACTGTTTGTAACTGATTTATCCGAATCCTTTTCAAATCCTTCCCTCGATTAGCATTTCAGCAGTTCCTTTCCTATGTGGCTACTCAGGAAGGTTGTATGAAAATGGTTTCAAACACAATGATTACACATTGAGCAGATGAGCTGTCTCGGGTTTATGTCACAGCCCATCTGCCTGTTCTAAATGGGCTTCCTGCATTGTGCCATTTCCTCTCCATCAGGTAGGCAGTAAAAAGACTGCTCACACGCAGCATCTTCATTCCGTTTGACCTTTCCACACAGTTATTTCACACGCATACTTTAAAGTTTGCATTTCCTTCTGCAAATATAATTTTAATCTCATTCTATTTTGGCAGCAGGTACCGTTGCAGCAAGAGCTGTTCGTTCTTTATCCTGCTGTATTTAGCATGGACACTGAAGTACAACATGTCAGCAGGAGATGGGCAGTGTGAGGTACACTCAGGACACACACTTGAAGGCTGGATCCCACAGAGATCTGAATTGTAGAGAAAATGGGAAATGTGTAGGTCTTGGTCCTGTGTTCAGCACTGAAGTACCTATAGGCTTGAATTTGGACAGGGATCTGATTAAGGTTTAAAATGGAGCTTGATCTAGACACCCTTTCTCAAGCTCCCATTCACTGTGAGTACTTAAAATGGAAATATTTTTCCCACAAGTTTTACATTTTACTCCCTCTTATTCCCACTAGTCTGGGTGAATACTTTGCATTATGAAGAACCAGCCACAAGGTGTCAATGTAGTGTAGCAGATTCTCAGTAAAGGTTTGCTACCACAGCATCCTTTGACTTCGAATGTAATTAAAACCTGCCTTCTGATAGGTTATTTGGATCTCTAATTGCAAAAATTCAGGTCAGATCACATCTTCTGTACCTGATTAATTTAATCAATGAAGTCTTCTTATGCTGTGATTGGGAGGGTGGGGGGAGGAAAAATTAGTATAAATGACTGAAGCAAAAAATGTGAAAAGCCACAACTACTGCAGCACTGTGTTTTAGAAAGAAAGGCTGACAAAGTAGGATGCAGACTGGTGGGGATGAGTCAATACTTGCCAAAATATGAGAAGTGACCATGAACAAAAGACACAATATGTGAATTCACTCTTCATGGTAAAGAGTCAAAATATCTGGATGAACTGGTTCCTGTTTATAAAGCACCAGCTACACCCATTTATAAGAGGCATAATGACAGATGAGACAAGATAAAGATAGAAAGCCAATATTGTAGAGTTGCATTTTGTCTCTTCTACACACAGATTGTTGTGTGTCATTAAATATAAAAACAAATGCCTCAAAAGAATCAGAGCTAAAGCTGAGGTCTGAATTACAAAGGGTGTGGAAGCAATTTGGTTTTGTACCTCAACAGGGGGCTTGGATCTAGGGGGGAAGGGCCTGTCAGATACGAAAATGAAAGGCTGTTAGGAAAATTACTCCTGGAATTGTGAATATTATCTCTTTGAAGTATACGCTAATGGATTTTGGCTAAGAATTTTCAAAGAGGTTAAAGACTTAGCTTGCATTGAATGTCAGTGGCTTTTGGACACTTCACTGCCATAGTCTGCTTTGAAAATCCCAGCTTAGAATATTAATTTTAATGTACCCTTTTCACTGCAGTAGGAGGGAGTAGATCCATGACAGAGAGAATAGAGAAACTACAAAAGAAAATAAGTTTCTTTGTATTGCATTCTTTCTTTATAAATTATTGTACTTTACCTAATCTACTCAGTCAAGTACAAACGTGTATATAATAGGTGGCTGAGCAGAGGATATGTATTACGTGACATCCTTCACTTGTGTTAATGACCCTCTGTATTGGGCTTTGCATGAAGTGGAGAGCACTGACTCGCAGATAATACCATAAAAATATATCCTTGGGTGCATTTCTTAAAAGGACAAAGGGAAGGTGGAGCCTGTTTATGCAAAGAGCTGGTTTTCTCGGCTTCTAAACCAGCTGTGACACCATGCCATCCTTTGAGAGATATTTTATTGGGCAACAGACCAGTGTCAGAGGTCAAAAGAGCAACAGTAATAGATGCATCGTGTTCCCTGGAGTTCCCTGGGGGCAGGTTGGGACAGTAGTTAGAAAAACTGCAGAGTCTGTGGGAATAAATCTCTTGTTATTCTTGTGCTTTTCTCTTTTCCATTTCCTTTTCACATAATGTACCTTAATGAGAGGGTAGATCCATGCACAATACTGGTGTGATGGTAAATAAAATGTTACAGGACAGCTTTAAGCTCTTCAGAGGGAAAGTATGTTGAAAAGGTGTGTTTGTATCTCAGTGGTGGCAACTAAACACCATGGAAAAGCCAGCACAGAAATACCACTGCTAATCCCACATCTACTGTCAGAGACTTGATCTTCAAGTGCAGATGAGAGAATGTCCTTGCTCTCCTTTAGTGGTCTAGTGACACCGCTTCTTAATACTCTTTATTTTATCTCTCCTGAAAGGAAAACAAATCTGAGCTTTTTTTCTCTTGGAATAAACTGGGCAAAAACAAATTACCTGGAGGGGGGGGAGTAGAGGTTGGTATTAGGTCTATCATGCAGTGTTCGGGTGTTGGGTTTTTTTTACTTGCTCTTACGCTGAAGACAAGCGTTAATTTAGACAAGCACCATTAGAAGGATTCAAGTAAAGAAGTGAGATTGACTGGCAGCTCATTTTAGGAATGGGAGAATGAAGGTTGAAAGAAAAAACATGTGCCAGACCTGGGATGTTGGGATGTAAGAGAATCCTAGTGTATACCTAGGATTTTTCCAACTAAAGTTTGTCAGTTCCAGATTTTCACCATTACTACTGGTGTCAATAGCAAAAGGGTTCCTTTTAATAAAAAAATCTCAGGCCCACAGTAACCATACTAATTGGCTACTATGACTGAACAGGTCAAATTAAAGGTTAAATTTGTGTAAATCGAAAATGATTGCACAAAACCAATAAATTCCACTCATGATAGATGCACAGGTTTCAAAGTGTGTATCTGAGTCAGCCTGTCACCAAGCCCATCTGTTCTATTTGCTTCTGAAAAATGAACACCACTTCGCTGAAGAGAAAGCACTGAACATGTGGCAGCTCTTTGTTTGGGTTTTAACTAGTTTTATCCAGCCTAGACAAAGTAAGAAATTTTGTTACATGATGAGGCTAAACATCTTTCTTTTACACTAAGGAGGTAACACACCCAAAACACAGAAACTGTGTTACCTGAGCATCAGTAAGGGGATTACAATACAGCAGGAAGAAATGAGAACAATTTCTGACATAAAAACTAAGAATTTAGTGGTGTGTCTTAATTACCCGTCGTATCCAACCTCCTGCCAGCTTGAGGCATAGATACAATTTGCTCATGCTTGTCTACAAAAAAAAGGATGTTGATCAGCCTCTTCAAGATCTTTCAGGGCTGTTCAGGATGTTCCTAATGTTACTACATTTGCATGAGCATTTGTAGTTTTGTTATTACTATGCTTAGGAGCCATTTCCTGGACAATTATTTTTGTTTCTTGGTTGTGAACAGAAATTGGGAGTTCCTGCCATGTGGCATTTATAATCATAAAGATAACACATGGGTCCACAAAGCTGGAGGATTCCATGGAAATCATGAGCCAATATCTGTGGATAACAGCAGCCCTCTTGCACTGGGAAGCTTAACTACCACCAAATCTCTAGTAAGGAGGAAGGATTGGAAGGAAGATATTATTATGGATGAAGGAGGAATATTATTATGGCTGAGCCAAATTGGCCATATGGAAGGAAAGCTCAAGGATACTCATGAGAAAATCCAGCAGCTAAGTAATCAGAAAACACACTAAATCTACCATCCATGAGCTGTGTTCATGCTTTGCTTGCTCAGCACTCAGGTCTGTTGCATCTTAAAGGAACAGACTTTCTCTTGAAAAAATAAATTATGAGATGGACAATTTCCCAGTTCGCACCTCCTCTGCTATGGTGCACACTAGCTTTGTGCACTTTAGTACTTACCAAGAGTCAGAAAGGAGTAAATTATTTAACTCCCACCATAACTAGCCACTCCAGACTTTGAGTTATCCAAGGCTTGGAGTGTTTGTCCTAAGAACGTGCCCTCTCAAAGCAGGACGCCTACTTTAAATTCAGTAGGATGCTTTCTTCACAGAGTTTAATGTTTTGGCAGTTCAGCCAAACACAGATCAGATGTGGGTGGCACTATTCACTGTGTGAATCATAGAAGGAGGTTTAGAAGCACATTGTCTTCTGCTGAATGATGTTACCCAAATTGTGACCTTAAGATCTCAGATACTTTCTTGCAGCAAAGCGACTTGTATGACTTTGTCAGCATCTGTAGACAAAGTCATGAGAAAGGGGCTGCTTAGGATATCTTTCTGTTCAAATTCTTTCACAGACATTTTCTACAATGCCTGACTTACACCATCCTTTATAGTTTTAATGTGGAGAGACAAGGGAATCATTCCTGTGGTTAGTGTTGTAAAGATAACTAAATATGCAACTAGAACTAGGGAATGAGTATTTGCTGTTGGTTGGATCTCAGCACAGCCTTTGATACCACTGGGTATAGCATAATTCCTCTCAAATTGGCAAGAGAACTGTAAAGGTAACTCAAAGAGTTCTTTAATTTGGCTATATTATGAATAGTTCACTTATTTTCTTCCTCTTGGCTTGAGGTTCGTCCAAAGGTGTATTCTGAGTACCCACACTTGCAGCTGATTATTCATTAATCTTCTTGCTTCAGAATCCCATTTTTCTTGATTTTAATTTCTTCTTCCTGTTAAAAAGCTCTGCTCTAAGAAGCTTGTATCCACAGTGCCTTGCTGCTAGTGCAGTCATTGCTGGCTGTGCAGCACAGAGCTGAGGCATTGTCATTTGGTCTGTCTTGCAGTTCCTGTCAGTCACACAACATTGGAATGTGTAGGGACATAAGTCAGTCTATATTCTTCAAATAGGATACCTATATCAAGATGCTGGTGCAAAGAGTAGGACAGCTTGAAGTGTTGCCTCTCTTCTGATAGGCACCCTGAGAAGTAGAAGAGACAGAGAGATAAAAAGCCTTTTTACTGCTATCTGAAATTGTACATATACAGTGTAGCACACCTGGTATATTTTGAGGGTATTTCATTTTGAAACTCCTGCAATAGTTTGGAGCAGCTGGTGAAAGTTTGGGACAACAACTCTTGGCAAGTTTTTTTGCAGTGTTGTACTTCCCTTGCAACACATTGGTTATACTGCAATAACATAGCACTGTGACCCCAGTGCACCCCACCTTGACCTCATGACTATAAGAAAAATGATCAAAAATTGTTACTCTTGAAGGCATCATTCAGAACGCTGCCAGACTTGGAGTCATTAACCATGAGTCACAAATCTGATAATGCAATTTAAGATATTGAATCATATCCTCAACTTGTGATTCATTATGAGATTTAAATGCCAGAAGTGTTGTCTTAGACTCTATTCCAATATATATGAGTTCAAATACCCTTCCAAAATAAGCAAGTGACTAACAGCCATGAATTCAGTTCACCTCAACCACTAATAGTGCCCAGAAAGATTATCCTTTAGCTTTTCTGGCAAGGACAAGGTAATAAACATCTACCCGCAAACCCCACCCCAGATCTTCCTATTTCACTCCAAGGATGCTAAATTAAATGTTCAGCTTCTCCAGGATTGTTAATTCTTTTTCAGATGAAGAGAGGTAAAGGACCTTACAGCTTTCATTAACCAGTGGGGTAAGACTCCACTTGACTTCTTGAGGCCCAACCTGTGGATAATTGTCACAGAGAGCATGGGAGAATGCGAATGATCTGCCCCTCATCTGTTCTGGGGTGCAGAGGCAGATGCTCAAAGGAACATGAGCAGCTGAAGAAAGGATTTCTCCAGAGCAGATCTGACAAAGCACAGTGTATGTGCATGGTCAAAGTGCTTCCTTCATCTCTCAGGAGTAAAATACTATTTCTGGAAAGCAATCATTGGATGCAATGTCTCTTTCAGAGTACTATTCCTGAGTTTTCTTTATTGATGCACACCAACACACTCTATCTCCCAGTGGGAAAAGTTATCCATCCTTTGGAAATGGTAGAATCATTTTGAATGGATGATCTCTTACTACAACTCAACAACTTTTGGGCTTGTGCTCAAAAATAGATAAACTAAAAATCACAGCTCCTTGTGTCTACCCACTGTCACTGAATACCATCTGCTGGATAAACTGCTTGTATTGGCATTGTGCAGTTCCTGTGAGTTGTGGTGTTTTTATTTAAACTTTTTCTCTTTTCCATAAATTTTAAAATTTTGACCATACTCTAATTCTGATATATAAATATGGAGTTCCGTTAGAAGAAATCTGAGCAAAATCTTGTGGAAGCTTAGTTGTGAAGAAAGTAAATATTCTTGTTAAAAGAAGATTTTTTTTTATTATTCTCTGATTATTATTTTCAATTGTTATGGGCATCTGCTTATATAATTGTTATATTAATTGATGCCCATTAAAGAAATACAGAACTTGATATAAAGAGACAAATCCACTGGATGTCAATGTGACTAAAGGCTCAATCTCGAAGCTGCATTTGCTCTTTCTCTTATAACTAACTGAATCTAAGGTATAATCCCATTGATTTTACAACAGTTACTCTGAACTTACACATGTGAAAGCGAATGGACAGCCAAACACAGCAAGTATCACACACAGCTTAAACAAATAAAACTAAATAAACCTAACAGACACCTCCAAAACACCATATGAAAATGAACAGAGGGAACTGCTTGAATCAAAGCAAAATTTCATTTCAGCACAACTGGCACATTTCATGCTACCAAACTGCTTAGAGTTTCTGATCATTTTAAAACAAGAAGTAAAGATAGAATAAGAGTTTATAGGACATGTTAACAAGAGAAAAACAAATTCATGGGTGTCAGCATCAAAGCAGCTTAGAAAGACAAACCTGAATACACTTGTTTTTGAACTACTGCAGGCAGAACAGTCTGTCAGTCCCTGACTGAAATGCCCTGGTTCAGTGTTCATCAGTGCTACAGCTGTTAGGCTCAGATCTGTTATGGTGTCTTGTGAAACACTGCAGAGATAATGCAATTGCCAGAAGATCTGTATAACAAGAAGTTTCAGCACAAGGAGGACGATTAATTGCCATGTCGTGTGCAGGACTGAAATGGAAAGGATCATAGCACACTCTCAAACAGGCAGCATCAGTACCAAGAGGAATTTGGGGAATACAGAATTTATTGCTAATGAGCTCACATCAGCTGAGCTTAGCTCCAGAAAGCACACCAAGGTCAGGCAAAAATGTCATTCAAGCAGCAAAGTCTGGCTGGTATAAAATAGGTGAACCTACGTGGGGTATCAGCGTTCATAGGAAAACTCCCTAAAAGGAAAGGAGATGAAGGCATTTCTGTTTCTCAATAGAGCTCTGAAAACACACCAGAAGGATAGTAATATCACCCTCCATTTAATGAGAGATGGAGATGTTCACCAAGAGTTCTGTCAGAGCAGCCCTTCCCCCAAGCTGAGTGCAGCGCTTCCAGATTTGGGAGCCAGGTTGGAAATTGTCCCCATGGATTGTCATGTGAAAGAGTAGCCCTTTGAAGAGATTTGGTAATTCACATAATCATTTCTCCTCAAAGTGCAAGCAATAACTTTAGCTCCTAAAGGCCTGAGCTGGAGTTATACCCATTTTTCAGGTTAGTTATACAATGTTATGCAGCTCTTAAAATACAGAGCTCCTAGTCAAGACAAAAACTGAAAAGCTAAACAAGTGAGAGACTGAGTGAGCTGAAAGTGCAGTGGTCTGTGGCTTGTCTCCCACTGCTCTCCCCTTCTCCCATGAAGTACATGGTCCAGGTGTAACACAATGCTGCATGTTGCTTTCCATTAATGGCAGCTGGCACCCAGTAATGTCCTGCTTACTGGGGGGTTCCATTCCCACCTCCTCTTATTTAATTTCCTTTTCCACCTAACTAACATCATTTTTTTCTGATAAGAGAGTCTAGGGAAAATGTCTTGCATTAAATTGCATATTTTCTTAAGAATCACCCAGTGTTTATATCAGCATACCAAGGAAAGTTCTTTTTTCTTGCAGATCTCAGGGACAATTCCCTATTTTCAGTGAGTGTAACAAGATTTCCATCAACATCTAGATGCTTTTCTGTGCCTTCCCAAATGTATTAGGAATACAGCAGAAACCCCAAAATCGCTCTTTTCAATATTTACAAGGTGTTCTGGTGTAAGGTATGTATGTGAAAGCCTCAGCTAAGCTTTGCTCTCTGGCATATGCCCAATTTTAAACAGAGGGTTCAGCCCAGGCTGTCAAGACAGAGTTGGGCAAACAACCACCACCAGTGCAGGTGTTGCCAAGGGCCAAGGCACAGACTGTGCAGGGATACGAAATGGGAAAAAAAAAAAACAAACAAAAAACACAAACTGTAGAATTTCATGCACGAGCCTGAGCCATGTTTTTATGGCTTTTGAAGTTAGCAGCTAACCAGGCAGGGTATCACTTGTCTCTTGTGCTTTTAAACATTTCACTTTGCTTGCTTTTAGATCAGCTACTTCATTTAAAAAAATACATGTATTTAATTACAAATTAGATATTCTTGCACCTCTAACTTGACAGAGCAATTCTTAGTTTCAGCATTGACAAGCTTTTCTGCCTAACAAAATAATTCACTGCAAATGATTTAATATGGCCTGAGAGAACATGGTAAAAGAGTAAAAATGCCTTAAAAAAATACGGTGTAGCATTCTGGCTCCCAAACGATTACAACAGGATGTGTTTGACAGCCTTGGTTTATGAAATCATTCTGGTAACACTTATATGTACAAGAATTGTCAAACTTGGTGTTACTAGAGGTCAATTTTCACATTCTCACTTAATACAAGTGTAAAATATGGGTGACAAATTTCATTGTAGCCTGACAGTTTTAGATGTGCAGTAGATACAGTATCAAAAGTATGTCTTATGCTACAAGTGGCATTTTTAGCATTTCTCAACTGAATACAAATCCTTCACAATGTTTTGATCTTTTTGTAGCAGGACATGAAAAATGTACACCAGAAAGCTGCCTCATGCTCTAACAAGCTTTTTTCCTATGAGAAAAATGTTTTAAATGCTGCATTCTTTGTTATTTTGAATCAGCGCAGTGATAGGAACAAGCCTCAGGAGAGTTCCGGCAGATTCTAGGACAAAGAAATTTTCAAGAAACTATCAAAATACAGTTTTCTATGTTAGTCTTTCTAGTCTGTTTTTTCCCTCTTGTAATATATTCTACCCTATTAAATGGTCACATGGTTCCAATTTCTTTTTCTTGTCCTAGCATCTGGCAAGGATGGGCTCAGCTCTACCTGTGTTCATTTTCATGACGGTGCTCTAGTTACCCAAGGAATCATGAAATCCACTAAATTCTCCCACAGAAGTTATCAGAATAGTTGGCCTCAGGGAGTCCTTGCATGCTATAACTCCATAAGCTCCCCAAGAACTATAAAAATACTAATAATGAATAGATATCTTCCCTTTGGACTTTTTCAAGACAACACTGTTCTGTGAGGCTAAAGGAAACCGCAGAGCTGGTAGCAGAGACATACAGATAAGGTTCAGTTACTTCACCTCTACGGTATATAAGATTCATATATATATATATACATTTTAAAGATTACAGAATTATTGACACAATTAATTACTTGCAATATTCTGAGTGATTAAGACTTGAACAATAATACTTTTTCTCAGAAGTTTGATATGGAACTGAACAAACTTATTTCCAGGAATAATTCAAGAAAAAGGTTTGAAATTTCATCTCATGGATGGATGGAAATGATGCCAGTTGCCAAATCCCAAAATCTTTGAAAAGTTCTAAAGGGACAGAAATATAAATTTGGTTGTATAGCAGCATGCTATTCTGTTTTATCTCACATATTATATTGTTGCAAACTGTGAAGAATCTATTTTTTTTGTGGTGTTTTTGCATCTTTCCTCAACCCCAATGAATATATTCCAAAAATACAGGAGAAAGTTTTGATTCTAGCAAAATAAAATTAAATACTTGAATTTTTACTGAGAGGAAATTGTATCAAAAACAGCTGTAGTTGAATTAACTGATCATTGTAGGTTTCTCACAACTGAAATTATATATCCTAAAAAACTATTTTATTAGCTAGTGAGTAAAACCCTTAGAGTCCATAAACATTTGTGATGGCTCCTGGCAAACCTGAGAAAGGAGATCTCTTTGTACCAGGGAGGCTGAAGACACAGCCTTAGCAAGGCATTTTTCTTACCTTGTGCATGGATATAGCACTTGGATCAATTAAAATTCAATTGCTTTGGAGACAGAGACTGAAATGTTGTTATCCACACAGGGACACTGAGAGGACCAAGGGACAGTGCTTCACATGCCCTGAACAGTCACACCCCCTCCACCTCTCACTAATGGAAAATAGACAAGAAAAGAGAAGGAAAAGGGTTTCTGTCCTGGAAGAAAATGTGAATACTGTTATCTTTCAAAGAGGGATATAAACAGTGAAGAGTGACAGAGGATTACTGCAGTCTTGATGGAGACTGTTAAATTAGGAGTTTGGAACTGTGTCTGACCAGCAAAGAAAGACCCGGAGTCAGACACACTTGTGAGTGTTTGAGCTGTGAGGTATCAGTTATAAATGAAACTCTCTTGTCTAGATTATTGATGAAGATCAGTAAAACATCACCCAGAATGAATTATTTCAGTCTAGAATCTGGGAAGGGTTATTTTTTAAATTAAGGGGGTTTTTAACTACAGTCTCAAGTTGCCCATTAAAAAGTTCCAGCTTTGCTATTAATTACGGTGTGTGGCAGCAATGTGCTACTGTGTTAAATATATTTTTCAGAGAAGAAAAGAAGCCAGATCATGCAGTGGAGCAGTGCAGTCATGTCCCCAGCAATCATCACTGCCTCGAGATTGTCCACCCTGACAGAATATTAGGAAGGCAGTGGATAAGCAAAAAACTTTTGGTTTTGAATCTTATAATAGCAAAGCAAACTTTTTAAGCTAATATTTGAAACTAACATCTTTACAGATATGGAAGAAACAACAAGAACATACTAGCATTTCTTCGATATGTATTTGTCAAATGAATGATTTTTCTTCACGCTTCTTTAAAAAGAGCTGTGATTATCACATCCCAATTTCACATTCAAAAAACAGTGAAACATAGAAACTTTTCTTTGGAGTCCTGAAATGGGACATTAATACTTACAAGACCGTTTTCCTAACTTTCTGGAAGATTATTTATAATAGTAAGCAGTTTTTCTCAAAAGATAAGAAGTTCCTTAGGCATTCCCTGAGAAATTATCTCACCAAGGAGAGTCTTTTTTCCAGCAAACCTCCCATATTAGACACTGAAGCAGCTCAAACCTGTACTCGTTCTCTGCAGCCCAGCTCACTCTGTACTAGCAGCTGAGGAAAGCTGTGTGCACTAGACTAAGGAGTGCAGTGTATTTTTCAGTATGAGCATTTATTTTCTGCTCTGTTCAGTTGCTAACCTGTCTGCTCTCCCAAACATTATGGGACTCTGACAATTTCTAATGATGACAAAGTAATTCAGCACTGTCTGTGTTTATTCCTCCAGGAATACACCGCTTTAGCAGAAGCACATTTGCAATGTGCATGACCTCTGCTCTCCTTAATAAATCTTTTTGACAAAATGAAGAGATGGGGCAGCATTTGGAACAGGAGCTGCATCAACTGATGCATTTTCCTGCTTTAGGAACCAGTAGAAAAATTCTCAGATGTATTTAATGCAGTCTAAAAGGCATTCTTTCCATAAAAAAATATTCTCAGATGTATTTAGTGCAGTCTAAAAGGCATTCTTTACACAAAGGTACCAAGAAAATTAGAAAAGCCCAAGACAGCTAGTTCATTCAGGAGGTGAAAGCTAAAGGTAGAGCTGATTTCAGTTGGAATTGTGGGTCTGAGGTTCTCTCAAAAGAAACACAATCACTGGTATAATACTGATACCTCCAGATATCAGGTCCATGGGACTGCTGCGCCTACAACAGGAGGGAAAGAAGAGTTTCCTTAACATCAAGTCTTTCTGAATTTCTGTGGCAGGCAGTTGTAGTGTAGAGTAGCCCTAGGACAGTTCTGCCTTTCCATGGCCCCCTTAGACATTATGAGCAACCAAGAGCTGAAGAACTGGGTATCAACCAGCAGTAACCACACAATAAACCTGGATAACGTAGGTAAAAACCTTATGCTGGTGAGTTGTACATGCTGGCAAATAATAATTTTGAATAATGGCCACCTGCCAGTAAGATCCAGTCTGGTTCAACTGTTACACACCCCTCTCTGCCACAGAAGGACAAGAATACAGCTGCTGCATGAAAGTTTAGGGGAGCTCCTCTGATCTTCTGCATAGAGGTTCAGCCCCATTCCCTGAAGGTTCCTATCATCAATCTAAAAAATTCCTTTTATATCTTTCTGCTGAAAAACTGAAAAGCTGAAAAAAAGATATTTTTTTTAGTATTTCTGCATTTTTGAATTTGGTGAGAATCCCCTTCCCCGTTCCTACTGGAGCATAGGCTGAAATGACTGTTTATTCATCTGAGCAGCAGCAGCATTCATTCTTTGAGCATGAATGAAGCCTCCTGCACTAAAGCAATACAATTCTGCTTCTCTGCATCACAGAGAAAGAAAAGATTCATATTTATTCAGATTCATACTTATTTATTTATTTGGCAAAGGACTAGTAGAATTAAGCTGAGAGAATCAAAAACAGATCTAGAACCTGCAGAGCACTTTTAATCAAGGAGAGCCTTCATTTGTGTTCAAACATTTTTTTAATGATTTTTTTCAGTAATTGTTTCTAAACAGCGCTGTTGATAAAAAGCTGCAAACCGAAAAATTAGACCTGAGCGCATTTCTGTCTTTTAGGGAAGCTTTGACTGACAATGCAAGATGTCATAACCTGTCAGACCTTGTTTCCTTAAAACATTCTGAGAAGAATGAAACATAAAAGCACTTTCAAGTTTGGAGTCTTACTTATTGAGTTCTGAGCTGAACTTTCTTGTTCATTATTTTCCATTATGGCAGTAGGTTTTGAGGCAAAAAGGGGGGAAAAAGTCCCCACACAAATCCTGAAAAATCAAATGCTTTTGTGTTCCAAAAGAACTGCAGTTTTTTAGCAACTACTGCTGTTAGAGAAGTATAGACTAATAGTGAAAATAATGTCTGCACTCTGGTTACACAAGCAAGCTATTTTAATTGTTGCTATTGGAAGACAAGAATCAGCATACTACGTCTTAAATCATCTGGAAAAATGTGTTCCTTGGCTTTTTTTCCATTGAATGAAATGTTGTCTAAAACAGAGAAAAAATTCTACTTCCTTATATGTTTTTAGTGTGTCTTCAGGGCATTGCTATTTATTTTGCAAGGTCAGAGTAACTGTGTGTTATTCATTTCACTGAATTTTTGAAATAGGGCCTAGTACCTATCAATTAAAGTGATAGATGGACTAAAGTATGTAGTACTTTTGTCTATTGTAAGCTACAGTCACTGATATTTCAGAACTTCTTACTTTTATATCAGTTCTCTACTTGGCTGTTTAGCTTAATTATAGGTCTAGAGGCAGTAACTTTTTGAAAAAATTCTAAAATGCAAAAAAAAAGGGTTGAGATTAAAAAGTAACAGCTGGGTAAGAATAATTATAAAAATAAATAATGAAAACAATTAGAAGCGAAAAATGCACCATTCCTATTTTCTCTAACTGCCAAATAGCACTGACAAAGTATATTTCTCTGTTAAATCTGTTAATCTCTAGGATTTTGATACCAGAGCACAGTCTTGATGGCTGCACATTGAAAAAAATGGATCATGTTAGTTTTTTGGCCAGATTGTGTGCATACTGGAGGACTACTGAGCAAATTTTAAATGGAAGAAGACTGGGAAGGTCACATAATCTTCATTTCATACCTTTTTATACCTTTTCTTTTACTGTGATTGCCTGATATATACTGATATATTTAGACTGCCATCATGAGGTTTTGCTCATCCACTCCTGCATCCCAGTTACTATACTCAGGTTCACTGTCTCAGAGGCAATAAAGGACAAAGCTCCAGTTGGGAGACAGTGACTTGCTGGGCCATTTCTGGGAAAGCAGTCTCAGCATAATTTTATTGTGCACATTTGGCAGATGTGATCACTGCCTACCCTGTGGCAAGTTCCCCTTTCACATCCTCTGATGTGGACAGTTTGAACCATTCTTTTAAGGCCTGTTTCCACGTCTCCTCCCCATCCCCACTTCCAATAGCCTCCCCAGTCCTTGTAGTCTGGTCCTCATAGTCAAGTTCATAAAATTACACGAATTTGTGTATGAATACATATGCATGTACACAGGTGTATAGGGATGCATCATGGCCATGTGTCAGCAACGCTGTGCTGTGTTTTCTCTGGGGTAACAGCAGTCCACCACTGCCCTAGAGCCAACAGCAGGTACAGTATGTTGCCTCTGGAGGCCTCTGAGGGTCACAGCCCATATTACAACCAAAAAAGAATATATTGATGCAGATTTCTCAGCCTTGGGGGCAGTGTGTCCTATTTGTGCCAATACAACTGGATTACATGTGACACCCCCACCAGCTGCTTGAGTTGGCATTGCCCTGAGCAGCAGATGCAACAGCCCTGCTCTGCAGTTACAGTCTCCTTCCATACATCTGGGCAAGGCACTGTACTTTGAGGCTTATGCTTTGTGAAAGGATGAAACAGAGTACGATGGAAATGAAACCTTTATTGTAAAGTGAGCTTGCTTTGTTGGCTACAACAGACTCTATCCAATATCTGGCAACTCCCTGTCCACCACTGTGGTGGGGGGCCAGCGAGGGCAAATGAACTGGGTGAAATGGGAAGCTGTGCTGATGTGGACCAAGTAGACTCTCAAATAACAGCCTTGCACCAGTTCTGCCTCCTCCTGAAAACTTCAGCCCAGTTAGGTATATCCAGTGTAAAGCTAATTTTAGAACTTCTGTGGTTTAACCTCTGTTAGCCAGTCTAATAGCTAACTGTGCTTTTGTTAATGATGAACATTTCATTAAAAGCCATTTCAGATTATTTATTGCAGTAGTTGGTAGGATGAAGGAGATGGTGTGCCAGCATTCCAGCAGTGATACTTCAATCTGTTTGGAAGCTGGGGTACCCATCCTCTGATTCCACAAACTAGGCTGAGCAGCAGGGTGTGGGAGCAAAATCCCCAAACTTAGCTTACACAGATCATGGTAAAAGATTACAAAACATCTAGAATAGGTAAAGAGACAGAGTAGATGGCAGGAGAGCAGAAAACATCCTGGGATAGATGCTGCAAACTCTATATTTTAGTGTGAATAATATAATAAATGGACAAACATGCAGACTGCTAGGAATTGAGCAACGGAAGGACGTCGATACAAAGTAAAGGGCAATAAAAACCATAATAAAACCAAGACTAAGTTGTTCTAAAAGATGCCCTGTGTCTATTTGACAGCAAAGCTACTCAAATGCCATCAGATATGGGAAGTATCTATGTGTAGCTGTTGGTATTAATCCCTGCATCTAATGTCAGAACAGATTTTTCAAGTCTGCACTGGTTTTGCACCAAGGCTCACAGCATCTGCCCAATACATGGCTAAATAAGTATTCGCATGTTATTTAAAAACAATTGTTCTCTCTTGAGTAGCTCTACCCTGTATTACCATATGAATGTAAACCAGCTGGCATTGTGATCAAGTGGGAGAGAGTTTCTTAGATATTTATTATGTATTTAGTTATGCTTACTATTTCAAAATATTTTCACTGTTGTGCTGATTTCTAGATAACCAAATAAAGAAGAAGCAAACTAAGTTTGAAAAAAACACCAAAAACAGTCCAGAAGAACCTGCAGACTTTAAAGTACTGCAAGCTACCAAACAAAAATACAGATTTCAGATGTAAAAGAAAGATGCTGAGAATTTTTTTTCCCTACATATTTTTTCTCTATTAACTGAAAGAGAACAAAATTTTTGTATAGGTTTGAAAGCTGGACATCTTTCACAGGACATATGATTTCAGGAATGTGGTCATCCTGTATATTTGCACAAAAATTGTGAGCTTCTACAGTTGATTTCAGTGGCAAGTAGGAAGGTACTGCATCTTTGAAACTCAGTCTAAAGCCAGTGATAACTGTAGTAGCACCAGTGGGAAGCAGAAGCAATAAGTGTGATACACAGCCTGAAGCAATCAGTGCTGAGGACCCAACACCATTCTCTACCTGTCTCAGGGGGTTTTTTGCAGTTAACTGCAGCCTGGTCCTGTGGACTGAATGCCAGTGAGCTGCAGGAATGCATCCGATGCCCTCCTGGAGCTGCTTTCTGCTCTATCTGTAATCAGAAGGAGCCCAGGACATACACCCCACCACCACTGTGCAGAGAGAACCAGAGCACAGTCAAGGTGGTCAGACCTGCTTCACGAGCACATTCTTGAACCAAACTGAAACATTCTTGTGGGTGGACCTAACATCTGTGAGAAGCTGGCCTAATTGTATATCTGAGATTTTTTCAGATTCTTCAGAACTTGAAACAGCCTTGTTTTGGCCCTTCTGGTTTGTGTTTACGTAGACCAAACCTGCACCACAGTCTTCACTCCTAAAGCCTTGTGGTTCTGAGGACTCTCAGCTCCCACTGATTCCAGCAAGGATTGATACACAGTATCTCACAAAACCAGCCACTAGAAACCTGGGGAGAAAATGATGGAGTACCTTAATGCCCTTAACATGTCATAAATGGTATCAGTGGACTGTGCCAGGGAGTTGGCACATTTGTAACACTTTTCCTTAGTGCAACATTGAAATTGAGAGCCACTACAAAAAACACTGCTGGACTGGTGATTGTGCAGTATTTTGATGGATTTAGATGAGATTTAGATTTAGAGAGATCAAACAGGGAAAAGATGCCTTTGTATTTTAAACTATGATTGCTGAGCAGAACAACAGCCCATATATAAAACTGTAAGAGGAAAAACAAAGGTTTATTTTCTCCCTCACTAGAAACACTAGTGGCGTGGGACTGACGCAAGGAAAGAAACTAAATAATCAATTCAATATTCACATAAGGAACAAACAAACAAAAAATACTCTTGTTATGACATGGAGCAAAATTTTGTGACAAATATGCTTGTATAATCTTGAAGTGATTTGAAGTCATAAGACTGATGCAATGAAGATGAAAGAGAGCAATAAAAGCGGTTATCACTAAGACTCTCTGGTCAGAGCAGGGGATGACTCGTGCCACTCTCCCTCCCAGCTCCTTGTAGCCTTCAGTCAAGCATGGCCAGTCTGGCCAGAGTACCTGCACGGAATGATGGAAAGAACAAAAGTCAACTCAGACTTAGGAATTTCACAGGTTATAGCGGAGTGTCAGCAGTCTGAGCACATAACAACTGTTGTTGCATGCTGGCCTGGGAACAATAAATCACTGTCCAGCTCCACATTTGTTCCTCAACACCATATGAGGCCATTGCCAGCCTGGATTAACAGATCCATCAGCAGTTTCCATGAGGCACATCCTCTTTCCCGGCAGAGGTGAACACATATGCCTGAGCTGGAGTTCTATCAACAGGGGAGGTGGTGACACAGCAGTGCAGAGGAGTATTTCACCCCCCTGCAGCGTCCCAGGCTCTGATCCACAGCAGTCCTCCTTTGCAGCACTGCTCACAGAAAAGCAGACATTTTTGACCCATGTATACTTGAAATCCCAATTAGGTGTTTTTCTCCAATTGCACCCAGAAAAAAACCATCCAAATGCAAACTACCACCACAATGGTGAAACCTCCCTAACTCACTAAATGATATCATACCAGTGAACAGAAAAACAAAGAAATAAAGTGTGTAAGTACACAACTTCCTTACACAAAGATGGGGTAAAAGAGCATCTTACCAGTCTGCCATGGATCCTGGTTTTTCCCTTAGCTAATTGGAAAGAGGCTTGCTGGTACACATAGCATGCCATGGACTGGCTATATGCAGGCATCCAAGCTACTGAAGGAAACTCTCATACAGAGAAATCAACAGCTTCAAGTTGTTGTGACTGATCACATTTTGAGTGCATGTTGCTTGACCACGTGAACTATGCAACAGCGATTTATTGGCACGGGAAATTCTGTCTCCACATCTCTTTCACTAAATAACATACTTTGACAGTATTTCTAGCTAGCAAAATAAAGGAGAGTCAAGTTAAATGCCTTCTGAGCCAAAAATTTGCACAACTCTGTCTGTCCAGCATCTTCTGAAGAAGACCACTTTTCTGCCTATGCCAAACCAGCTAACATAGTGAGGATCTGATGAACCCTAAAAGAACAGAATGTCTTGTTCATTTACATACAGTAAACACATGTTTCATCCAAGCAGAATTGTGAAATAGTTTTGAAATCCTTCTTTCATTGGAGTTTGGAGACTCTTGGCTAACAAGACTCCCAGAAGGTTTCATTGTCTCTTGTTTACATGGGAGGATCAAATTACAAAAGAAATGTTTTGGAAATATAATTTGTCTTTTGTTTCCTGTGCACTTTATTTCTGTTGAACTCATATTTCTAAGATTAAGCATCAGACACCTTCAGGATCCTGCCAGCATGAACTTATGTTTTAAAGGAAGAAATGCATAAAGTCTGGCACACATAATGATACACATAATGATGTCTTTATCACCACAGTTGAGATAAAATTTAGAAGCTGGAAACACGGCTGTCTAGCAGTCATAATTCTGTCTGCATTTGTCTGGCACCAGCTTCCCTTGCTCTTTATTTTGATTCATTCTGTATTTTCTTCTCCAAATATTTTCTTAGACTGAGTACCTGTAGTACTAATGCTTGTCATGCTGAGTAGTTTTAATTCTGGCCACTTATGGGAGTGGGTGTTGAAGCTGTGCAAAACTTCACATAATCAAGTCCAAAAGACAAAACCGGCACAGATTGTGAAGTCACCACAGCAACAGCAAAATGAGCTTCCATGAAAAGATGTCTTGGAGAAAAGTCTATGTATGTCAGGGAGCAAGTCTCAAAGTTTTCCAGCAATGGTTGCTGCAGAGCATTCCACAAATTAAGGCATGCCCAAAGGAAAACCAAATCAAGCCAAAATAAATCAGGTTGGCTAGCAAGCTTTTACTCAAAAAACAGAGTTTAATTCTGAAGCAGCTGTAAGTGTAACAAGCTTGGTGGTCTCTCCTAGGTCCCTGAGTGTCAGGGGAACCCTAACCCCCATCAAACCACTGCACAGCATCTGGCACAATTGGCAGCCATGGCATCAGAGCAGCTGGAGCCTCCATGGCTGCAGTGCCCCTTCACTGCCCAAAACACCAAAGAAAGTTGTGCACTCCAAACAGAGTTGGTTGGTGGAAAACTTTCTCCATTTACAAATAGTAAATTCCACCCCTGACCCAAGGTCCATTCGAGCAGCTGTCACAACCATTAATGTTTCCTTTTCTCAATGAACTGCCATGCTGAGAGCCCAAGGGATGACCCCTGGACATGGGGAATTGCAGCAAGTAAACTGGCCCCTCACAGGACCTGGTCTGACAGAGGCCAACTCCCGTGCACCCTTCCAAGTATATTACAGCATAAATAGAGTAAAACTGGAAAGAAGAAAGAACAACAAACAGCAGGAGATGCAGCAAGGCACAACATTTTTCATCTTCAGAAATAATGCTTTGTAATTTCTGTAATGGGTTTGACTGATGAGCTTGAAGAGATCTGTTAATGAATTACTTAGCTCACATAATATCCTTCTGTCATAGAAATATTACATTGATATACAAACAAGTAAACTGAGAAGCTGGGAAAGCCCATGACCTGGCCAAACATGCACACCCACCTAGGAGCAATGGAGGGGAACCTGTGGATGTAGTAGCACCTCCCAGCCCACAACACCTGCTTCAGGGATGCACACAACACAGAGCCACCAGAAGAAGTACAACATGACTGGTACTCCTCTCTCCCCTATCATACCTCTCCTGCTTATCTGTTCCCTTCAAAAGTTCCAGCTTTGGCTTTTGGTTAGTTGTAAAACAGAATAGTTCAAAGCTACTACAATAACATTCAGTGAAAATGGCACCAAACTTCTGAGCATCAATGGTCCCTGAAGTATGTGCATGGTTAGGAGAAAATCTAATTCAGTCTAGCTCAATGGCCATACCAGTCAGTTATAATAATTAGCAATCATCCAAAAATCAGAGAGTAAAACAATGTCAATGTGGAAAAAGAAATAATTTTATGATTTGCTTTTACCCCGAGAATACATCTTATAAAATAGGCACCAAACATCATTTGTTTCTACTTAAATTGTACTTGCGTGATTCCTTTTTTTCTGGATAAAATGTCCATTAAGTATTTAGGGAACACCATGACTCAGAGGAAGCTTGCATGGGATTCTTAGTGTGCAGTAGAGTACTATTGTTTTTAAAGTCATCAGCTTGGGAAGGTTATTACCACATTAAGAATGACCTTCAAAGCCACAAAAAATAGGATTTGGCCATGACTAGCCCTCTCTCTATCTACTAAGAATAATTGCAAGACTGGAATTCTTTATTCTAATAGTAATCAGGAACCAAACAAATGCTGTATGAAGCAATAGCACATTGCTGCTCAGTTATGGTGTATGTATCCATTGATGGATCAGCTCTGAAAATTATTCTAATCATTAAAGGCAAGTGGGAGTCAAGCAAATGAAAAAGAAACAGAAATTTTCAGCACTTTATCTGGATGTGCAGGTCCTCACAGAAGAAGAGCAATTTAAGCATCTGTTACTGCCTGCTACAATTTCAATCTTAAGAAATCAGTGTCATACTTCTTTTCAGGAAAGGAGCCTATGTTGTGAATCAGTATTTGGTTCAAGCTGCACTTAATTAGAGTAAATCATTGCTGGAAATGTCACTAAGCTGTAATTCAGATAGAAATAATGAAGCTCGAAAGTAATTTGATTTAGAGCTGACGATCACCTTGAGAGGTGCTTTCTAGAAGAGGTAATTCCAGAAAGTTCTTAAGGAAATACTTGGGTTAAAGATAGTCTGAGAAATTACGAAGGGGTTTTTTATTTGCAAGAGGTAGAAAGGTCAAATCAGAGAGGGTTTTTTTTGTCATAGAAAGATTCTCAACACACAAGCTTAACTCAGAGAAAATAGTCTGTCCATGTACTCATTCCCTAGCAGATTAGATGTATGGAACTGGCCCTGTTGCTAATAAAAATCCAGTTTCAAAACAATAGCCGCTATTTACTTTTTCTCACAGCCAAGAAGCCATGTGGCCAGAGGGACCACTGTGGGCTGATGGAGCTGCTGTCTACACACTTTCAAATTATTTTTTTCTCTGCACCTGTGGTAAACAACTCCAAAATTTCAACTCTGGTTGAAATCATCTTTAACAGATGAGCTTTAGGCCCTAAATTTAGAAAGATTTTCAAATTAAATAAAAGCTTAGAGGGTTTTTTTATACCTCTCTTCCTTTGCCATTCAGATGCTACCCAGTGTTAGCAGTGTATAGCTGCTTCCCTGAACCACGGACTCATCTGCAATGCAGCAGCTCAGCAGCAATTCATTTCTGCTTTGCTTAAAGTTTAACTTCTTTTTTTTTTTTTTTTTTTTTGTCTTTTGAGCCTAGCAGGACAGAAATAGAGTCTCATTCTATTTTAGAGGCATAACAGAAAAGGCCACTCATTCATATGCTTCAGACACTGGTTGGTTTTGACTGACACCACTAATATTGTGCAGATCTAGGCATTTTCTCTCCTCTATTTCAGATTATGTCAGATGAACCTTTGTCTGATTTCTACCCCTCTTGTAGCTTAGCTGTGCGGATAGCTGTAGCATGTGAGCAGATGTATAAAAAAAGGTAAAACTACATAGAAAGCACACCATAATATGAAAGCAAACCTTCAACTTGACTTACCATTTCTGTGGCACGTCAGAATACTTTATCCTTGAAGGGTATGTGACATACTCACTGTGCATGTCAGAGCCAAAAACAGGTCACCTAGTAGGTACTAAAATAAAAGAGGTACCATATCACTGCTGATTGCTCACATTCAGCCCACAAAAATCTCTGCTTTTTCCACAGTAGTAACACTTTTATTTATTTTGTTGCATGCATCAAAGAGGGAGCATTTGCAATATCCCCTCTGGGAATCAGCAGCCCCATGGGTGCTGCGTGCTTACACTCACCCAAGCCTGAGCCTTCCCAAGTAACCCTTGCAACAAACTTACCCAACCCTGCTATATACAGAAATGTTCATTTCCTCATTTCTTTTTAAACTTCTGTTTTATTTCGTTTAATAGCCAACCACCCTGTGCAGTCCCTGTGGGGACCTAACTCAGGGGTAGCTGCATTTCACAACGCCAAGAGGGGCACAGAACAGTTGGGTGACAGGACCAGGGAGAGACCAGCCAAAGCAGATGTGCATGATTGCTCTGTATCTCTGCCCTGGACTCTGACAGGCAGTCAGGGCACAGGGAGAGTGAGGCAGGTTTTGGTCTGACCTAACAGCTAGGCCGTGTTTAAGAGTCGATCAAAGCTCTTATACAAAGGAACTGAGAGCATGGGGAATTGTTTTTCTTGATGCATGATGCTTGCTTTCTGTGTTTCTTGCATTCAATACTTACTCATAATCTCTGTTGTAGTAGCCTCTGAATTCTCGAGTTTTTTAGTGTTTTACTTTGTTTTTCTCTTACATTGTGTTTTCTCTTTGATGTTCTGTTTTCCAGTGTTTGTTACGGCACTGCAGGCATCGCCCAGAAATCAGTGTCTCACTCAAGCATTACATAACAGTTACACCAGATATTGCTGATGTTTCCCACTGTTTACAAAGCAGACTTAGTTTGCTCTTCATGTTTTCCAGTATTTAGTTGTCAGTTTACAAATGAGAACTGGCTGAGTCATTTTTGCCAAGCCATCGCCTTTCCACTTGCTGTATCCAAGTCCCAAGTGACAGGGAGCACACGGTAAGGACTGCCACATCAGAAAGGGCAGATAAACTACTGCTGCAGAGGAGGGAAGTTATTTTGACTTGATGTACAATGTTATGAGGTTTTTTCAATGTTACTAAGTCTTTTAATTTCGCAGTGTTGATGCAGGCTTATTTTTTTAAACTGTTTTTTTTTTCTTTCAATTTCCAGCATTCATTACTAAGAGCTAAATCTTTGGCCACAGAAAAGTATGTCTCCTCTGACTTCCCTAAAATTATACTGAATTACACATGCTGTGGTTCTATCATCAAATCTGCAGCCTTGTATTTAAGAGGTACTTGCACTTACTGAAGTTTAAAAGTGAAAAAAGCTGGTTTGGTTTTGTTTTTACCTTCTCTGTCCTAACCTGAAGGTGTCACAGATCATATAGGGTAGTGATTCTGAGCAGGCCATAGCTTACTTTTGTGCCCAAACCTGTCTCTTTTCACTGAAGATTTACCTCTCTTAGTCTATCCTTTGCCAGCCCTGGCATAGTCCTTCTCTGTGCATGTGCTTTGGAAAAGGAGCCAGGTGACATACAGGGGAAGAAATGTGGGCTATGCAGAGCATTTATTCTCTTCATGTCAGTATTTCCCAGCACATGCTATAGAGCCAAGTGGATCTGTTTCTCACACGTCACAGCTCTCCCTTTAAACACAATGAACAATAATTTTCCTGTGCAATGCTTTTTTAGGCTATGGAAGAAGAGCCAATCCAAAGAGCCAGCGTGTGAGTCTGCTTTCAGACGGCTCTCCACTCCACTTCTGTGCATTTCCAATAGGCACAGCAATGATACAGCACCAGCACCACTACCCTGCCCTTTTGGAGACGGATGTTAGCAGTCATAAATAATCACTGAATCCATGAGAACTAAGGGGAGCTCATTCTTTTGCAGTCCCAATAGTGTGTCACACCATGATGCATCACCTTGTCTCATAGAAATGAATTGGTCTTTTGTCTTTCTATTCCTCCACATTACCAGCCACTTGCATTTCCCTCTGAAGAATTCTATAACCAGGTTGAGTGACTATTCTTTACAGAATTGGTTTCAGACTTTCCAAGGCATGGTGGAAGAGGAAGGTTGTCACACAGAGAGCTTCGCTATTGCTGTGATGCCCTCTGGGTTGCAGTGAACTGAAATGATTTCGTTTTAAAGGCTCAGCTTTGAAAGAGTGATTTCACATTACCAGTTGCTAATGAAATAACTACATTCATGCCAAATTGAAACTGGTACTGCACACTAAAAAGTGACAAGGAATAGCTGTCTTTGATGCTATGGCTTCCACTCATGAAAAGGTTTCCTTCTCAGCTCCTAGATATTTTCATGAAATAAGCAAATCCACAGTAGCACAGGTTTGAGAGCCTCAGTGTCCTTGTCCATTACACATTTTTCCCACAATTTGCCCTGCGGCTGCAGAAATGAAAAGTAAAAAAGTGATGGATTGAAAATTCTGTCCTAATTAATACTGTTTTCTCAGTATTTTTTCTAAGCTGATGACCAGATGTTTGAACTTAAATATGACCAGTCCAGGCACACTGAACATACACTCCACTTGAGTGCTTTGTTTGATTAGGGTTTTGTTTTGTTTTCTTTACTTTTCAATACCTCTTGATGACTTTATAGGATCTCACAAAAAAAATAATCACAAGTAATAAGCTAACTCCAGTTTACACACATGCAATGATAACTGTATTAATAACATGGTTCCTTTTCCTACTGTGGTGAAAGAGCATTGAGCATCATGCTTATAATTTTCCATGTTGCACAGAACTGCCACAGAAAGGAAAAGTTACTTAACCTGAGTATTTTATCTCTGTTTTGGCTCCATTTAACACCACATTGCTCATACTGAGATATGGTCAGTGTGTTTGTACATGGTCCACCGGGAACTTCAGTTGACATGATGCCAGTCCTTCCCTGTTCTCAGATAGTTTGACCCCTGCATTTGTAGAAGCCAGGAAAAAGAAAGGCACAGCCCTGGTATCTTGCTGTGTCACAAGCAGCTGGTTATACAGGATTGGAGGAGGACACAGGAACTGTTTTCCTGTTCAATGAACCATATTCAAGCTCTTTGCTGGATAGGAGTGGTGAGCCAGCATTGGGCACTGCTTCCTTAGGAATATTCAGGAATCTGAATTCACTTGGATTAAAGTGGCTTAGGTTATGTGACAGTCATGCGGGCACTCGCAGCAGTTTATCATCCATAACTAAATATTTGATCCCATAGACTTTTAACTTAGTCCTCTCCTTAACACTTATGAATTTATCCACTGATTGTTACCAGTGTTTCCTGAAGAAGATGAAGTAGTTCAGTCTAACTGAGCAGGCATTTCTGGCAGGAAAAAAATAGACTACTTTTTTTTGTAATGAGTAATTTACCCCTTTACCTACTTTTTTTTGGTACAGTGGTGGTCTACAGAGCAGGAAGTAACAACCCCACATTTGGCAGAGAAGGCAGCAAATATAGCTTCCTTAGAAAAACCACATTGGGAATTAGCCATCAAAGCTGACTGTCTATTCAGGCTAGCAGGCAGAGCCCAGCCCCAGACTGTTCACTGTATTGAGCCCATGTGTAGCAGGCTATTTGATGTATACAAAATGGAAGCCTTTTTTTGAGTTCTGAACCTGATCTATAAGTCTGCAGTTAAGTATCTTTCTTTTACAGACAAAGGAAATTTTTCCTGAAGGTTGTTGGATTTGCTTCATAGTAAAGTGGTTTTCATTTAAGATGTCTTTGTGTGTTGACAACCTTGTCTGAAGGTTATTTCATTGTATTCTCCTTGATCAAATGCTATTCACAATACAGTGGATGTCATGACCCAGTAATCCCATTTAATAAAATTCAGTGTCTCCTGACTAGCTAGCAAAGGGAGGTCCTATTCAAACAATTACCAGACCTTAGCATTGAACTTGTGACTAATATAAAATCAGAAATGACTCTTACTTTCCTCCTTCTTTTCACCTTGAGTGAATTTTAAATTGATTAATAGATCTAGATATCATAAAAGTCCTCAAAATCTGCACACATACTATAATAAAGGCAAAAAATAATTTCTGATGGGTACATTAATTCACCTCATAAGGCATCTTGTTAATTCCCTTGCCTATTGAACTATTTAAAGCTGATGATGTTGCACATTTGTCTCCCAAAAATAATTAACTCTTATCAAAATCCACTATGCTTCATTTACTCAACCATAACAAACTTGTTGCTCACAACACACAGTTTGTCTTTGATATCAGAAACATGAAAATAATATGAAAAAAATAGGCTCTAGATCCATAAATGAAATTTTATCCCAGACTTGCAATAACTGCATCTTGGTATCTTGCTTTTTTGCTACTATGGCCTTGAGGGAGTTTCCAGACACGACAACTCTGCAAGGTGGAAGATGGGAGAAATTACCTGATCAGCAGGATACTCTTGGGACTTGAGTAATAATGTTCTCAGTCCACAGGAGAAATTAAGATGCTCGGAGATCCTTTTTTGATGTGAATTTAAGCATCCCAACAGGTGCAGAGTTTTATATGTGAGTTTCATACTTGCACAGTTAAGATCTGATGTGAATGAACCACCTAATGACTAAGGAGATTATCAGCTCTTTACCACCAATACAGCAAGAAACTAGAGGCTGCTAATGTTGCAGTCTCTGAAAGGAACAAAGGCTATTGACTTGACTGTCAAAAAAGGCTCCAAGTGTTTTTGGACAGGGAAGAGGAGTGACATCTGGGTGATCATGACAACAAGTCATGGGTAATTTAATGCAACCTGCCTTAAATGCCCTGAAAAGTCAAAACAAAAAGCATCCTACACTTGCCTTTCTCAAGTATCATGTATAGCTGCTGTGTGTTTCAAACAGCTGCAACATTTGTCTGAGGAAGATGCAGTAGCTGTTTAGTGTCAGCATATTTGTCTGAAGAGTGTTTAACAAACCTTTGGGATGATCAGCACTTTTAAAAACTACCTTGCTAAGGGCCAATTTCTCCTCCATGTCACACACTGCAGAGGCCTCAAACACACATCTAGCATGATTTAAACCTAGATATGCAGTAAGCATAATATGTACAAATACCCAGAAATATACTCACTGCTAAAACGTGGTAGAGTAATACAACTTCAATGGGTTTCAATGTACAGAGGTCACAAAGTTCCAAACCACTTAGAAACTCACTCTGTAGATTTATTGTCACCCTCCTTCCTTCCTTCAGCATCACCAGAAAATTAATGGACACTTGCCTGATACAATCACATAACTGAATGAAGTAGTTCCATCCATAGGCCTGGTACAATGAATTTATATTGACAAGATCACTGTAATGTGACTATATATTTCAATAGTTCTCAAGTTGTTATAGATCAGTGCCTCCAAAAGCAAGCAAACAAACCCCAAAATGTGGATAATAAAACTGCTTGGTTGTCTTCTGCAGCTAGTGGCAGAAAGTAACCTCCTACAAAGTTTTGCCTTTGTTTTGGGATGTGTTAGATGTGAATGTCATTGTACTCTGAAAAGACGATCCTGAAAACAAGAGCTGACATTAGTACATCTTTGGATACATAATCTCATCCTTAAGGCTGAGTTGCAGTAATTAAAGAAACAGGATTTCAATATGAGATTTGTTGCAGAGTCATTTTTCTATCCTGACCTTAAAGAAAATGAGTGGGGCTTTTCTAATGGATTTATATAGGACCTCAGTGCTGCAAAGCATTTTATTAGTTTCATTATTCAGCAAAGCATTCTAGTATAATTGAAGGATGCTTTGGGCCTCTTTCCTTACCTAGCATCACATCCTCAGCAGCTCGCTTGGAAGCTGCAGCCAGCAATCCCAGCTGGACAGTGGAAGAAGTGCTGATAACTATCTGATCGGTACTCATGGCCTTCGGTACTTCCAGAGCTCCCTGGAGAAAGCCACCGCTTGTACAGACTCATGGAATCATACAGTGGTTTGCGTTGGAAGGGATCATCTTGTTCCAACCTCTCTACCATGGGCAGGGACACCTTCCACTAGACCAGGTTACTCAAAGCTCCATCCAAGCTGGCTTTCAACATTTCCAGGGAAGGGACAGCCACAGTTTCTCAGGGCAACCTGTGCCACCACAGGGTGCCTCACCACCCTAACATTAAAGAATTTTTTTCTATTATCTAATCTAAACCTACTGTCAGTTTGAAGCCATTCCCCCTGGTCCTGTCACTACATACTCTTGTGCCATCTTTCTTATAAGTTCCTATCACATACTGGAAGACTGTAATTATGTCACCCCGAAGCCTTCCCTTCTCCAGGTTGAACAAATTCTATCCTCTTAGGAGAGGTGCTCCATCTCTCTAATCAACTTGTTGGCCTCCTCTGGACTTGCTTAAACAGGTAGAAATCAGTTTAATATGGTTGACTTGTAGCTGTCGTTGGCCTGGGGAGGAAGGGATGGGAGAATGACTGGTACAGAAGGCAAGGGAGGTCGGCCAAAATCAAACTGCTTCTTTTGGCTCAGTCCTAAAACGTGATGCTGAGCTAAAGAGAGCAATGGAGCACACAAGATCTCATGCCATGATCCTTGGATATCCACCACTACCATTTAAGGGTGTACTGAGGGCCCCCAGCTGGGCGGGAGGCAGAGAAAAGCCAGGAACAAGTATTTGTCAAGGCCAGCAGACTCTGTTCCTTGAACAGTTCTAATCGAAGCCAACCCCACAAACAGAGGAAGGCATCCCAAATATCCCAGCTGGCAAATATTACATTTTCCTTTTGAGGAAAAAATAAAATACCATCAATTAAAGAATATATAAAATATCATTCAACGTTTGTTTGGGTTGATTGTTATAGCAGCATCGTGTGGCTGATGGATTCCTGGTGTAAATGAGTCACTTGCTGCTGTAGAAAGGTATTTCTGCCTGGCCATTACTTCCTGCTCCCTTGACTGTGCTGACAGATCTAATCAGATACTTAATTGTGTTCTCTCAAAAGTGAACAGGAAAGGCGTTCAATGACCAGTGAAGACATTTCCAAAGGAATATGTTCACTTTCTCCTGAAAAAAAATATAAAAGATTAGGTCTCTTTGGGACTATGTTATTGAGAATGAATGGCTGTAAATGTGGATTGCAGATGATTTACTCCATATCCCAGGATTTGAGGGATGACTCATATTACTGTACCAGACAATGGCAGGACAAATACAAAAAAATCTTCTTCTATTGGGAGAAGGAAATATATAGTGGAAAAAAAAAAGGTTCTTCAGCACACTGATAAAAGTAAATACTTATTCAAAAGAATTTTAGGACTGATTTTTTTATAGCAGAAAAAGAAAAAAGAAATTGCTTACATATCTAGGTTTTCCATAGTTGTTTATGTAGTAATTATGTAACATATACACATTATGTTTGCATTTTATATGTCTGTATGCATATATAAAACCAGCGCAATTTTGAAAACTAATGTGCTGTCTGGCATGTCCTCAAGCCCTGGATCACTTCTGGACAGAAAGAAAGCAAACTCTAGAAATCTGCTTACTTTGGATCTGGCCTCTGACACTCTTTGATAGATAACAGATAACAGTGTCATTTTTAACAGGCCTTCAGCTGAGATAAAACCCTTTATATTAATGGCCATATTTCTATGCTACATCAGAGAATGTAAAAGACAGGGTTTGGCTGAAAAAAAATGACCCTCTTGGCATGTGCTGATATCAAGGAATATTAAGTATTTTCTTCCAGCTCACTGAGCCTTCACAGATTTAAGGCAGACCAGTACAGCCGTCCACAGCAAGGTAATACATAGCACAGCTCTTTCTGGAAGAATTCTGGGAGACAACCAGCCTGAGGAAAAATGCTGAGCTAAATTCAACACAATATTATTGTTCATTTCTCTGCTCACTGAAACAGACTTGGAAAGGAAAGTGAATTTAAGCTCCATAGTGTGTGAAGTATATATTAAATAAGAAGTTGAATCAGGTGAGTATTTATTAGAAAGTACTGCAGATGCTGAGTAACACCACTCTGAGTTGTAAGAATGCCAGTCCATGCAGCCACTGAAAGTAAAACCTAGGAGCTGTGTTTCAACATGTGAAATTGGAAAGGAAAAAAAAAAAGGAGATTAAGACACTTGTAAAAGTGTGTTCTTTAGTGTACACCTACTTGAATGAGTTTTCCCCAGTGTGAAAAGTGCCATGTCATTAGAAGTAATATAGATTTGTGGGCAACTGCCAGCCATGCTTTGTGCAGGGTAAAGGAAAGCAATGCAGAATTATATTCCATCATTCACCAGATTGCTTCAACTCCTTTTACTTAAATAGAAGTCCATCATAATATTACAGAATACTTTAAAAATGTTCTGTAATTAGTTTCCAGAAATAAATTAGCTAACAGTGGATGAATCACAGACTTTTTTCCTGCACACACCAGGCTGATCAACCCTCAGAGATACTTGAACCTGGAAAAGTCACAACTGAAAACAGTGTTATAGCCTTCCCAGCCCTGTACAACTTTCTCATAATCAGGTCCTGGCTTTCATTCCCTCTTGTTGCTGTCTCCAAAGAGATACACTCCCATTGGCGTGATACTTGTCTTGCTTTTTCGGGAGTGATGTGGAAGTATAGCAGAGTTGTGCATGGCTAAGCTGAGCTTCCAGCTCCTTTTGAAGTCAAGAGAATGGCAGACTGTGCATATTAGAGTATTTCTTTTATTGCATTTCCCAAAACAGTGCTGCTTCTGAGCTTGCCAACGCTAAGCAGTTGTTAGTTTAGTGTACAGGAGAGCAGCAGCTGCTGGGTACATGCCAATTCCTTTAAGTAGCAACAGCACTGCCACCCAAAGCCATCCAAAAACACAGCAGAACTGAGGAAAATGCCACAAACTTATCTATACGTTTATATGCTGTGCTGCTGTGGGCAGGCTGCAATAATCACATATGCAGCTCTTCAACACAGGGCTGACAAGAAAGCGACTCCAAATACAGTGTAGCCAGGAGCAGAGTGAATGCAAACTGCAAAATTACTGTCCCCTTTAGGGATTTGCTGCCGGTTTTCTACTTTACTTCTCAAATAACTTCACAGTTGCTTTGAAAACCTCTGAAGCACTAACCAGCAGTTTACTTGTTAATGTCACAATTTGGGCCAACAGCGGAAGCACCAGCTGGTTTGTTTCTGAAAGGCTGTAAAGAAAGGGCTCTGGGCTGGGAGCACACAGCACTTCAGCTTTGCTTTTGGAGAGCAGTGGAGATTGCCTTTTGATGTACAACTGCTTCCATCACATGATACAGGGCCTCCAGAATACAAAACTGCAACCATGATTTTGGAAGTAAAGCCATAGGGTGGGTATAAGACTTTGGCTACACATCTGAATGTGTTAGTTAAGGTCCTCTCACTTCCATTACTGCCCAGTGGTTTCAGAGTTCTGCATCTACCTTTTACCTCAACAGATATTGGGGCAACAAATACCGAGTTATCACATGAGATTCTGCAACATTTGCAGAAAGTAGTTGAATATTTTCTTTCTCTTTTCTTCATACCACCTAGAGTAATGAAGTCATGAAATGGTTACTTTAATCTCACTCCCATTTTGCCCCATCTTGCAAAACAAAGTACAGCAAATGGGAGATCTCACGCTGGAGCACATTTCCTGCACCTTGCACCAATGCTGCCAGTCACCCTCCTCAACACAATGCCCACCACCATTTTGCAGCATGAAGTGCTCCAGTCTTCTGTCCAAAGCCTTTACGCACCATAGAAATGAATTTAGCATTGTCTCCTCTTCCTGCAAGTAGGCACAGAGCCAGTGCTGAGGGCAGAGGGGCAGGGTCAACCTCCAAGGCAGTGTCTCTTCCACTTCCTAAATGTCTCTGCAAGACCTTTCTGCCAGCAGCCAAATTGTTACTGAACAAGAGCAAACAGCTGTTTGCAGCAGCAGAGACTCCTTCACACTGCCAGAACTCGTCATAAAAAACCACGGGACATGCTGACCCCTGAGAAAAGCCCCTGTGCCTGACCCAACACCCCAGACATGCACGAGCCTTCACTGGGGCTGCCCGTGGGACACCAGTGCTCTGTGAGCTTCTGGCACGTGCAAGATGTTTCTAAGACAGCCCCTTCTCTGGGGATCAAAGGCTGCCTGCTGGAGTGCTCTGCAGAAATTCCTCCTTCTCATGGTAGGAAACAGCCGAGACCATGGAGTCTCCAGTGGGATAAACACTCGAAGCAACACACTACGACAGCTCTGAAAAGCCAAGCCCAAACACTACAAAGGCAACTATTCTCCTGAGCACTGGCAGTGGCCATTGCACCAGCACGGCTGCACTCAGAAACCAGGCATTTCAGATTTAGGTGCTAAACAAAGAACTTAAAAGCCCCAACATTTCTGGGGCAGGGAGCAGAGCCAAGAGAGATTTCAGAAGGCATTTATGTGCTTGAACTTAAAGATAGGAAATTGCTATTCATCTGGGACATGCAATTCTTGGGAATACCCAGATTTCATTATCTTGCTTCTACTGAGTCTGAAGATCTTATTCTGATTATTTTGGGGTTTTTTAAGAAGTAATATCACATCTTCTATAAGAATTTAAATTATCTGTGTACCTAATTTGTTTTGTTTATCTGTGTTGTGCTACAAAAAAATGTATTACACATTCAAAACTCACCTGAGTGGCTGCAGACTTTTATGAACGTACAACTGATATGATGCTTCAAAGGCCAGCTGGTTTCCACGATAAAAGATGATCTGAGATGAAAAAAAAGCAGTTTTCCAGAGCTCAAGCCTATTTTGAAATTATTATTAAAAGGCATGTTTAGAACTATGTTAGAAAAGGGTATGCATGAGTACCAAAGACATTTTCCTGTCCTTATGAAGAGCTATTAATAAAGGAAAATTTTTAAAAAGTTAAATATATTACAACCTAAATAATATCTTCCCACTCAAAAAAAAGTTGTTTCACACAGACAGGCTATGGGGTCAGGTAGACATAAAGATATCTGGGTGTCATGATGGTACAAAAGAAATGCTATACAGGGTGAAGTCGGCCATTCATTAAACGGGATTAAAAATGGAAATAGAGTCAAAGAAGATATACAGGAAATAAAAAGGGCAGTAGAGAGTATAAATGCCATAGGATAAGTGAGGGTAGCAAAGCAGTAAGAACAGACCATCAACACCCTATGTACTGTTGACAGCAGCAGAGACACCTGGGGCAAAATGGTCCATATTTATCTTGCAGAACACAAGTGGTATGAGTGAAACCCATAATTACTGGGAGGAAGCTTAAGAGAGCAGAGAAGGAAAATGGGGTGCAAGGGTGAGCAGTGTAGTGTGTGCCCATGGGCTGCACCCCCTCCCTCATTCTCCTGGGGATGCCCCCATCCCCATTGGATGGATGAGTGGGTGCTGGATGCCCCCAGTCACAGCCCAGGTTGCACAGACACAGTTGCTGGCCCAGCTGACATCCTCATCTTATTCCCAGCAGGGCATGGAAAGCCTTCATGGAGTCACTAACCCAGGAGAGAGGAGGAAAATGTGTGTTTGCATCCTGTCCCCCAGCATTTTTTATCCCCTTCTACGTAATTTCAGCCACAAATGTTCAACTAATTAAGAGAAAACAAGACTTGACTTGAATTCCCAAGCTGAGACTGCAGCCTTGTCCAATTTCTTCTGCTGACAGATTTCTGTTTTCTTTTGAGTTTTTTTAATCTTTTATCTGGTTTGAGCTGTCTGCAGCAAGTGAAACAAGTCCACTTGCAGGCTATTTCTGAGGTATTGCCTCTAATGATCCAGTATTCAAGTCTGATTGTTTACACTAAAAGACACCTGATCTTGTTAAAAAGGCTAACATGTGCTGCAGATAAAATCCTAACTAAACCCCTTAATTCTTCAGATGTTTATCTACCGTGGTGTTGAATTTACTGTATAATGTCTGAGGTGTGCTGCCAATGATAGATTCAGGTTGTAATCTCTGCAGGAGAGGCAGCTGAGTTTTTTTCTGTGTGCAAATTGCTGACAATGTTAATGGCCATCAGCAAGGAACAAATAATCCTACTCATAATGCCAGCGCCAGTTTCCTGTCTGTATCACAATCCACTCTTAGGAAAGAGATGTAAACTCAGTAGAACAGCTCCCCCCCATTTATGTAGAAATATTCCTCTTGCAGGTGTTAATCCAATTAAAAGCTCTTTTTTTTTTTCTTATGCAGAGGCATCCAAAGAATAAGATGTTCTACCTAGGGATGCATGTGTATTATCAGACCTGCCTATTTGCATGTCTTTGTTCTTAACTTCTTTAAAAAAAAAAAAAAAGTTATTCCATTTGAATAGGAATTTCAGGCAGCAGAAACATAATTTGCACATATCGTTGAACTCCAGAAATACTGGCCATGTCATAAAACACACAGCTGGATAGATCCTTATCTCACAGCATTCAACCTGCTCACTAGGTGGGAATGCTTAAATCCCTGCCTATCACAAACACTCCTGAGCTTATGTCACTGATCTCTTTTAATACAAAGGCTCACTCTCTCTCTTCATGGTCCATCAAATTTGAAGACACCATACTGAAACTACTGGAAAAAAACACCCTGTACCAATCCACCATTTTCTAGAAGAGAGATTAATGGCATTGGGATTATGCAGCTAAATGAGTAAACCCATCTGCTGTCATTAAGTTGGTTATATTTACAATAAATAATACTCTCCATCAGAAAATAAAACGTCTGGAATTTACTGTATCTTACTATATTTTCTATGCAGTGTTCACAAAAGATTGCCTGTTTCAGGTAATTAACAGTGATTTGCTGAGAAATGGATTGAAAAGGTTGTGCTTTATGACCACCGGCTGAGTTGCAGTGATCTGATTTCTCTGTGTGCCTTCAGCAGTGCAGCAGAAGCTGAAGGATAAGTTGAATTCTTAGATGGTTGCTCTGGTACCAGCAGCAAGACAGAATTTATTGCCTGCTTTCATTCCTTAAACCATATACATTTAAATAATAGAAAGTATCGGAAGACAATCAGCAGTGTAAATTACCTAAAGGAATGTAAGTAAAATGGTTTTGAGGCAGCTCTACAGTAAGTCAGTGTCACCGAGAAGACTGTGTGGAAAACAGAGTGGAGTTAATGAAATGCCATTTCACTGTCAAGTGCTGAAGCACCACTAGTCAAGGACTTGTCAGGACAAACTGTGGTAGCAGTGAGTGAAGAAGCAGCTGGAATGGTGCCAGAAACAGGACCTAACACTGACTGCAAACTGTGCCACAAGGCAAGGTCAGACGTCACTGTAGTTTTTTATGGTGGTCTCCAGTCCCTTTTAACAAAGCACCCCAGGTGACTCTCAAAGCCCTATTTAGCACCAGTAGTAGCCAGCAAAAAGGGCTAAGCACAGGGAAAAGAGTTGTTCACTCTGCAGTGAACTTCCCTCTCTCTGGCAGAGTTTTGGGCCAGGATTTCTCTGCTATATGGACCCCATGGAATCCCACAGGCTCCCACCTGCAAGTTTGGCAGTATCATTTCTTTGATAATATTTGTATTGGCTACTTTGTGAAATAAAGTCCATGAAATCATGATTCTGGGTCTATGTGGTCAGTGAAATACTGAATAATGACACAAACTTCTCCACGTGTAACAACTTCAGGCTTCTCCAACCCAGCACACAGAGACCTTCTGCACACAGCAACAGAACCAGACATCTGAACATGTTTGGACCATGTTAACACAGCTCCCAGGAAGGACTCAAAAAATCTCTTGAGGAATCTGCCTGTTTAATCACCTAAAAATATTTCAACAGGCTGTCCTCTTCTATTCTGGAAGAAAACTGTCCATCCACTAATTTTGGGTGCACAGTCATAAAATGTGCACCACGTCCCATCAGAGAGTTGTCACTACCTTGCTTTTAGAATGAGGAAATTATTTACACCAACTTGATGTGTTGCAGCACCAGTAAGGAGAAGGATGAGTTCTGCAGGCTGAGAAGGAACAGCCCAGTGACATCCTTGTGCAGATTGTTCATTTAATCACTAAACTATCACAGAAGAAAGTAACACTGGCTGTGTCATGCAGCCACATTCCTCAGGACAGAATTGAGTTACTTTAAGACATAAAATGGCATAATTGTGTGCATGCTATTCTAGCAACAGCATTGACAAACGTTATATTCTATCAAAAAAAAAAAAAGAACAAAAAAGAAAACTGTTCATAATGACACTGTCAAATCAGGTAACGAGCAGCAGGAGAAAAAGCAAGAATTGCCATGAACGGCCAAATGCCACTGATGATGAATGCAGGTAATTCTGGGGCAGGAACCCAACAAAACAGGCACAAGAGTGAAAAGGGCATTCCAAGATAATTAATGTAGTGTTTCATTTTTGCCTTATTTCATACATACCTTTCTTGTTGCCTTTCATTCTTTTTTTATCTTTTTTAATTTTATTTTCATTGTGTCTTAATGGATTGTTGAGAGTGTGAAAAGCGAATAAAGTTCCTTGACCACCTTGAAAAATTCACATTATTTTAGCAAATTATGTGCATATATTTTTATAGGGTCTAGGGAATTTCAGCTGTAAATAACTTTTCTTGCTTTTTTCATGCAAAGTTTTACTATGCTTAGAAGCAGGAATGCCTTTGTTGTTCAAGACCAAAGCCACTCCTTGAGAAGCTGTTCCGAAACAATAATATTAAACTACAAACCAAACAAAATGTTGCCTTCCTATGTTTAATGAGAACTTCATTTTTCTTACCTTGTCAAGCCTGACAAAATGCTTTCAAAATTAGATGTCTCTGAGGCCTAGAGACATGCAGGTTGGGTTAGAGCCAGACCTAAGTGAATCAGAAATTAAAATATTTATTGAATTTTAGAATTAGAAATATACAAATTCTTCAAAAATCACCAAAGTCTTTCCAAGGAGTGCATCACATTGTAGCAGTCAGAGGCAGAATATGGCCAAAGTGTAATTAAACAAAATGCAGAAAAAGCTATAGAGGAAAAAATCAAAGATTTCCTTGATAAAGTCCGTGTTTTATTAAATGCACAACGTGTTTTTTGGCTTTAATTCTTTGTGATGTTCACATCCATGGGGTTTAAATCTTAATGCAGGCTTTCCACTGCTGTGTGTTTACAGAGTCACTCACACCTTTGAGAAGTACTTTCAGGGAGACGGCAAAGTGGTCTCAAATTCAAATGGTGTTGTTACTTCACCTTCTCTGTTAACAGGTGCAAATATGTGATCATAGAATCATAGAACCACGGAATGGTTTGGGTTGGAAGAGACCTCAAAGATCAAGTAGCTCCAAGCACCCTGCCATGGGCAGAGCCACCTTCCACAAGATCAGGTTGCTCAGAGCTCCATCCAACCTGGCCTTGAACACTTCCAGGGATGGGGCAGCCACAGCTTCTATGGGCAATTGGTTCCAGTGCCTTACCACTCTTACAGTGAAGAACTTCTTCCTAATATCTAAACCTGCTGTCTTTCAGTTTATAGCCTTATTCTATCACTGTGTGATCAGCACATGCATGGCCTTCCCCATGCTGACGAGGGCTGGGTGGGAGCATAAGTCAGAGACCAATTTCCCGTTACCGTCTCTGCTGTGGCAGCAAGTGCAGGACGGGGTCAGGATCGTGAGGTGTGTGTGGGTGCTGAGTGTGCAGCTCCCCAAACCGGAGAGGTGGGAGTCAGCACACTCCTCTGTGGTGGAGCAGAATGAGTAGCAGCAGGAAATAAAATGTGAAGGAGGCCAGAAACAGCTGGGAACACTCATCTTGCCTCGTGTCTTTTCACATTTCTTTTCACTGCACTGGGAACAAAAGCCCAGCTCCAAGAGAAGGCAGAGCTCACCAACGAGATGAAAAAAACATTGATGTTTTCTAGAATTAGCTGAAGTTCTACAGAGGAGAATGTCGGCACTGGCACATGACACGTTGTCTCTGTGTGGGCTGCTGCCAGCCAAGGGACTGGCATCCCCAGAGTTGCCTTCTCTGGCTCTAATAGGCTCTTTGGCTGTATAGACATGTTTGGATGCTTTCATCTCATATCTGTCCCTGCTCGGGTTGATTTTACAAGGTTTGGAAGCCTCTGCATAACCCTTATCCACAAAACAGGCTACAAACTTCTTCAAATCCAGTAAATCCATATTTTATTCCCCTTAATATTTAGCAGTAGTCAGCTGGAGGCACTGTCCCTGCTCTCTACTGTGAAGGCTGCTTGATGTGCTCAATACCATGCAGCTCTTTGACACTGCCCTACATGACAACACAAATCCATGGGCTATGCTTGGAAGGCATTAATCTAAAGAGAAAAGAGACGTTATTAAACACCATGGGAGCGCAGTAGTTTTAACCCTCTGTTCTCACACCCCATGTCTCCCAGGCTGGTTCTGTGGCAGCGGCCGCAGATCAGAAAGAACAACCTTCAGCAGCTGCAAAGTGTCAGCAAACATGGGAGCTGCCAGAGTTCTTCCCCCTTTCTGTTTTATGGTGGGATACATAGCTGTGCAGTGAGAAAGCAGGACATTCATCCAGCTACTTTTGCAGATGAATGAAGACAGTTCTCAGACAAACACTTTACCATCCAAATATTAGCAACAACCACTACTCAGGCACAGGTCTGGGAAATATTATTTTGATATTAGTGTTTTAAAAGAAAAACTGATGGTCTTTCTGTCATAGAATCAGCATTTTTCAAAAGTGCACACAGGATCACAGCATCATGTGCTGGAACACACAGGGGAGCTCCCTGCTTCTGCTGGCCCCGGCTGGACGATGCTCAGTCTCCACTGAGTTATACACATAACATGTTAAACTCATCAGGTTTGAGGTAGTGCCCCAAAACCCCGAGATCAAGAGCCAGCAGACCAGACATAACACAGATCAAGGGGTAGGTAGTTCCTACCCTGAATATTGCCAGATTAGGTAGCAGTGGGAGCAGTCAGTGCAAGTCAAAGCATCACTGTCCTTGGCCAACCAGCAAGGAACCATGACAGGAAAAGGATGATGACAAACTCTATTTTCCTGTGTGGAAAATCAAAGCAGAGTGAGTTACTGAGGCTTACAGGGGAGAAATCTGTGAGAGAGATCAAAATCATCACGCCACCTCTGAAATTTCCATCCTGAGACTGAAGCAGAGAACCTCAAGGTCTCACTGTCACCAAGAGCACACAGGGAGAGAAACCAGAGCTCATTGTTCAGAACTGCCAATTGGTTTGATACTACACTTCATTTATTTTCAAAAACTGAATTTGCTAGGAAGAAATTAGCTATTGAATAGACAGAAAGGATGATGTTCCCTTCTGGAACCTGAAAACATTATCTTTTTTATTTTTATTTTCCTTATTTTTTTCTTTTTTTAAAAATTACCCTGTTATTGCTCCTTGAAGACTTACTGCTAAATGCTCAGTAATCAAGAACTGATCCTTAGACCAGACTCAAATATCTTATTTGTGCAAGACTGTGAATAACTTTGGCCAAATTCCCTCTTTTTAATATAATTCAGCTGACTTAGAGAGAGTTTATAGCAACATAAATGAGAGGAGATTCAGGTTCAATGCTTCATTTTCCATCCACATCTGAAGTTAACTACCAGCTTTATTCCCTGATCCTGCTGAAAGAGCTGATGATGGTGGTACACAAACAAAGGCGCCTTGACGTGCAAAGAGTTGTGTATGTTGTTGCTAAACAAACATGCCCATGTTAACTTCAGCCTCATTAAAAATACAAGAAAAACATTCATCCTGGGATCCCAGACAGGCAAATGGTACTAAAGGATGTGTTCTAAGCATTAAAAAAACACACAAAACACTCCAAAACAAACAGGAAAAAACACCACTGTAAATCCATGGAAGGTAAATACCCAAAATTATAAACCTTAAAAAGGAAAACATGTTTTCTATGTCCAGCCTAATATGTCTTGATTCATGGATAAAAGGATTTAACATTCTTTTTACTCTATCCACTTTTAATAGGAAAATCCAGGTGCAGATGTGGGCTTCATTCCAGTGCCAAGCTCCCTGCTCTGTTTAATAAAGAGTTTAATGCAATTTAATCCAAAGAAGCAAAGAGCCCTAAGATACCAGCACTAGAGATTCAGAATCCTAATTAATTTTCTGTTGGTCACAGTTGTCAGAGAGATTCTCTCACTTGTGCTTTTGCTAATATGGTTTAAAAAAAATAAAATCCACTAAACTGTATTTGCACTCAGTTGCAATTCCTGGTCAAATTATTAATATTTATATAAGAAAATAGAATATTTCCAACCAGAATTATTCAGTTATCTCCTGCCTCCCCTTGCTTTGTTCCTGCCCATGAGATTGTTCTGTCATTAATGAAGGGATAAGCATAAATGCATGGAAACACCACTGGCTGAGCCTGCCTCATCATACACTGGTGTTTAGGAACAGAAGGCAGAAGCATATTCTCACCCCTGCCAGCAAATCCACAGGAAGACATGACACAAGGACCTTTCTACCACATGAGGAGAAAAAATTTTGGGTGACTTATGAAGTCGAGGAGGTGATTTGAATTTCCTAGAATCATAGAGTGGTTTCGGTTGGAAGGGACCTTAAAGATGATCTAGTTCAAGGTCCCTGCCATGAGCAGGGACACCTTCCAAAAGACCAGGTTGCTCAGATCCCCATCCAACCTGACTTTGAACACTTCCAGGGATGAGCTAGTGACACCATTTTACAGGGAGCAAGTGGAAGCCATGGTGCCCTTGGCCTGGAAGAAGTCACTGATAGAAAAGCCAGTGACCATTGCACATGCAGCAGCCTCAGCTCTCCCTCTGTGTGACACACACCTGGGCCAGGCACTCAGGCTACTCATAATCTAAGGTGAGCAGCAGCAAACTGGCCTCGATGGGACATGCAATGGTGGCATAAAGAAATTCAGCAGCCCAAGAGCCACATGAGAAAAAGCTGAGCAGCATATTAACCACTGCAGCTGGCTGGGGGTCTAGTTTGTTATAGACAAATTCTAAGCTCAGGGAAGAACAGCCTTTTCTGGGCAGCTGTGCAAAAGGTTCTCCCAAAGTGATGAACACGTCTGTAATCCCTGCAAGTCGTGTCTCTCACCCATTTGGAGGCAAACAGCAGCCACCTGCTTTTATGAGACCCCAAACCATAGTCCCAGGGGCAGGCATGGGGCTGGCCACGTGCTCAGCACACCTGGAGCAGCTCATGTGTCCCATATCACCCACAGTGATATGGACATTTTCAGAAGTCCATATGGTGGTTGCATTTCATTCTGGACTAGGGTGAAATTCTGATTGAGAAAAACACTGACAGGGACTCAAATAATGCATCACAAATTCAATATACTCAATACAAATGAACCAACACCAGAACTTCTGACCTCTAGCCACAATATCACTTTTGTAATATGATGACACCATACCAAGCTATTTCCTCCTGGTTCAAGAGCCAAATGCTATTTGCTGAAAGCCAATTCAGTTTGTCTAAACTTAATAAAATACCCTTCTGCAACAAAGAATAAGGATTTTCTTTTTGAAGAAAATAATAAACATATGACAACTTAAACAAACTGCACCCTGCCGAAACCCTTTGAGGCTTAAATATATTGCTTTTTTTTTTCTTCCCCCCAAATCACAGATTTTAATAAATGACAGAAGTAGATCATGTTATACAAGGGATTGTTATTAAGTAGATTGGGAAAAATACTAAATGTCCAGTGTCTGTCTGTTCACTAAAACTGTTTCATGGCATTGATGCATCTCACCTTTATCATTTTCACTCCCATTTAAAGATACCCGAAACAAACTGGTTTCCACTACTACAGCAAAGAAGACTAGCAAAAGAGATCACCTTCTCTTTATTTATGTACAGTAAATTACATGGTCAAAAATAATAATAACTATAAAATCACAAAGCTCATTACATAACTAATTTCAGGAATGCTGCTGGGTTGTGGGTTTTTTTTTAATAATGCACTCTTTCATGAAGATGAGTTTTAACTCAGCTTCACGTAAATGCTGACCTGTTTTATAATGACCACAGTGATGGGGCAGCCCCTGAGAGAGGGGACACCTGAGTGCGGTTGGGCTGTCCAGGAGTTACTCAGCATCAGGAGAGATTGCAAAAACCTCTTAGAAAAATGTTTTTGAGACTTTCTTTTCCCAAAAGCAATGGTACCTCTATGGACTATGAACATCGTTTCTCTTCTTGTTAAAGGGAAGAATTATCCTGATGGTGATGGAAATAAATGTTTTTAGATTACTGAGAGGTTTATACACAACAGGAAAATAACTCAATTTGAGGTTTTACTTAAGATACAAAACCCATTAAAACATGGTCTTTTTCCTGCTGATGCCTAGAGCCCTTTGCCAGAGCTTTCAATGTCAGCAGGACTGTGCCTCTCTTACTTGTAAGGAAAGACTCACTCTGTGATGATTACAAATGGAAAGACTGAACAATACGTGCTGCTGAGAAAGTCCTGTGACTGGGAAAAATTCCTCACATCTCCTGCTGCTGCTTTCAGCATCATCATGTGGGCTATTTCATGTCACAGTGGGGCTCCCAGGGCGGCCAATGTGGCAGGGGCCAGCGCTGATGCTCCCAGCTCCTGGGCCAGTGCTGTAATTGGAAAGAGAAGAGCAGGTTAAGACAAACACATCAGAATGGAGAGCTAAAGGCAGCAAGAGGCAAACCCTTGCAGTGATAGAGTTATCACAGCTTGGCTATTTTCAGGTTGTAATTTCCTGCAGACACACAGGAAGAGTGGGAAAAAACAACTTGTATGTGCTTAAGTTAAAACCACTGTCCTGATCTTTTATGCCTTTCGAGATGAAAAAACAAATCTCAGATTATCTGTGTCTGAATCCAGGAATGCATTTTCCTCCTAATTTCACCAGACCTCCAGAGCTGCAATTAGTTATGGAGAGTGTCCTTGTTTTCTTGGTCCCACCTAAGGATTCAGCAGCATTCAATATCCATGGACACTGAGCATGTCACCATGTTCCCTTTTGGTTTGGTGACAGCATCCCCCCAGATGTCAGTGGGAACTGGGATAGGCTCTGAAAGGAGCTGTGAATCTCTGTTAAGCTAACTTCTTCTCTACAGAGTTTTCAAATTATCACTGGTTTAATCACATGATACTTCACCAAGAGTTCTTTGTAGCAATCTAGTGCACTAAAACACATCACCAGATGAAAATTATCAGCAAAATGCACTGAAGTGTGAGAACCAGCCCACTAAGGTGCTCTGAGAGCTGACAGGGAAGGAAAGTGCTTGTGAAAATGCAGATGAGTGAGTGACTTGCTTGGCTCTCAGGGGTCAGAGCTGGAGGAATAAAAGAAAACATGGAAATTCAGCTGCATCCATGTGTGGACACGGATGGCTCAAATGTCTTCTTCCATTTTGATGTCACTTTTCTAGGCAACTGGTGTTTATCTGTTTAGGAACAGAGGAGTCATAAAAGAGATAAAAGATTGTTTTTTCTCAGGAAGAAACAAGTCTAACCCACAACAGAAATCTTTCTCTATATTTTCACCATAGTGACTTTGTTTTCATTAACAATACTGTACTTGTCAACCAAAAGTCAAGTCAATAACTAATATTTTCTTGAAACATAAGGTTTTGACATGTAAGGTCTTTGCTTTCAGTTAATGGAAACAGGCCATCAAAAGAGAACTTGACTGTGCCCTCCTGGTCTAAGTCACCTCAGAAATTGCTGAAAAACAGTAATCAGGGTGAGTGGGAATTTAGTAAGGCTGTTTGGGGCCAAACTTGGTCCCTATGGTCTTGCAGGACAGAACACAGTGCATTCTTGCAAATTTATTTGTAACATTTTGCCTGTTCCCCATAAATGTAGTTTTACTCACTCACACTTGTGCACTAGTAGCCTAGTCATCTCTCAACCACAAAATTTACCACCAAGACTTGTGTAAAGGTTTGCTACAGATATTCCATTCTAGTGCTTCCTAATAAGAACCACTTTCAGAATTATCGAAAAGAGATAGAGGTGGTTTCATCAGTGTGCTACTGCTCCCTCAGTCATGCTCTGACCTTGGGCAGGTAATTTATCTGGTCTGTGCATCAGTTTTTCCTTCTACAGAAAGGGGGAATTGAATTTTACCTTATAGGGGCATACTGTGAAGCTGCAGAGCTTTAAGGCTGACAGGAGCAGACCTAATAAAGGGACAAGTTACAAATCCCCAAGGCACACGCAGCTCTTGGGTGCATTTCCCAGGACTTTGCCCTTAGAGTGCATTTTATAAACAAGGCCAAAGGGATTTCATTAAAAAAGAAAAAATAAAAAAAAAAGTCTTCTTAAATTTAAACATGACATTAGCTACCTCTCAAAATCATAGCATTAAATTAAAAATTCTAAATTATGAGAGCTTTCAGATCAAAATGCTACACAGTAGCTCAAACAGAACAGAAATAAAAAGGCATTTATAGCCAACTGCTCTCCTGCCAACCACTGCTTTGCAGGCTGGGCTCAGCTTCCAGTCAGCAGCTGCAATGAACACAATTTTTGAAGCTGCAATAAACTCTACTCAGGAACTTCCCAGCACCTGAGAAGGCCCCTGTGATATCACCCTCACACTGCAACTGCCATCCCAGCAGAGTAGCAGTCCTTGCCCCATGTGTGGCATCTTCAGACCACTCACATCCTGAAAGAATAACAATTGGTGAATGTCAGTACAAAAATAACCATCTGCATTGTTCTCACCAGGCTGGACAAGGATGGACAAGGGCAGATCAATGCACTCCCAATAGAAAGGAGAGGGGCAAGAAATATGAACTCAGTTCAATCCAGGAAGACCTTGCTCATGGGTAGATGCTGATTTGGCCTCCTACCTCCATCAGAACCATGTGCATACCTTTACTTCCCCACTCTGCAGCCAGGGAAACAAAATGTTTCTGGGACATTTGTCAAACCTCTGCCCTCCTCCCTAGTTTTCTGGAGGATATTTTTGGTGGGGTTTATTTTTTGGTGGGGTTTATTATGGGTTTGGCTTTTAAAAAAAAAATTCTTGATGAAAGTCTAAAATTACTAAATATCTTCTTTACTTTCTCTCTAAACACTGTTTAATTCTCCAAATCTGCAGTTTAAAAGGCATAAGAACCTCAAGATGGGTCTTGCAGGAGTGAGACACTTTGCCTTACAAGGGCAAAGGGCAGCAAAGGGTGGATACATGTGCCAAATGGGCCATGGCTGGAGTACAAAGCAGTCAGTGAGGCTGCCCAGCCTCCCTGCTGCAACTCACACAGGGAGGGCTCCCCGCAGGGCCCACTGATAGTGGCTGTTGTAACGTGCAGAGTCACAGATCCGTGCTGTTTTCTGTTCTTGCCATCCCACTCCTCTTAGCTCTCCAAGTGTCCAAGCAGATCCTCTCTAACATCTTGTCCCAAAATATTCATTTATGGCTGTTTCTCAAGCAGCTAGATATTATTTCTGTTAATTAGGCCTTTTGGCTGCTTGATATACCAGAAAATTCACATTTTTCTACTCTTTTTCTCCTGCTTCTGAGTTGTTGTATTTATTCAAGATGAAAGCCAGATGTTATATTAATAAGAGAACTGACTTTCCTAAAGGGAAACATTCATCAGGGTAGAAGCAGACATTGTAGCTTTGCTGTGAATTATTTAAATTCCTTCTTTTTTTCTTTTTCTTCTGAACAGGAAATCCAAGAAGATGTATTTGAAAGCAATAGTATTGTGACTGCAGAATAAAAGCCATTTACCCTAATCCCTTTAAAGGCTGGTAATAGGGATTAAAATGTACTGAAGTTTAAAAATGTTTAAACTTGAAGAAAAGACAAATATAAACCCAAAATATTTGGGAAAAAAAAGGTTTGGATAATTTACATAACAAATACTTTTTAAATACAACAACAGATAATTACCATCAAACCACAGAGGCTCTTCTCCCACAGCCAGGGTTTTAGCACAAATGAACCTAAATGACAATTTATGATGAAAAAAACAACATTCTACAAAACAGCTCCTCTGATATTGTGTTGGATGGGTACACTGTGATTACTTTCATAGAGAGGGTGGGATGGGGTGACTTGGGAACAAGTCATTTGTGCAAGGTTAAACTTCCCCATGGTACTGCCCAGCAGGTTCTTGGGGTGTTTCTGACATCTGGGTTTGGCGCTTGTGGAGCTGAGCTGGGTGTGACTCTTGGTCTGGTGTTGGAGGTGCCATATACTCCGTGGGTGCCTATTTTTCATCTCCTCCTCTTATTTCTCTTCACAGTGGCAGGAATGACACCTATAGGAAGAACAGCACAGAAGAAAACTGCAGTGTTTTCTCAATATGAAAATTCAATAGCAAATAAAAAACACAATTCATGGAAAAAACGAAGACTTTGTAACTGACTGATGACCACAGTATTTCCCTGGGAGTGGGGGCAAGAGCAGCCTCACACATTACCCCTCCTCTTGCTCCTGCTCTTATGGACATGTTGCTCACACTTGTAATCTGCATTCTAAAAAGCCAAACATGGCTTAGAAATCTAACTTCAGGAGTATAACTTTTCAAACAAAGACCCAAGCTTCTCACACATCCAAATTAACACTTTGACAATATTCCTGCAATATATAAGCTATAATCCTTAATATTTAGATAAATAATGTATAGATCAGATATTTCTAATATCATACACTCATAAAAACAATCATAACCCTGAAACCTCACTTACCCAGTTTTGGAAAACTTGTTAAAGTGGTAATGAAATTATCTCCTTGTATAGAATGCTATATTCTTATTATTAAATATTTCCACTATGCCATTGCTGGAATATTTTTAAAATTAATATAATCTGTTGTAATAATAAGAAGAATACTAGTATAGCTATTTTACAGAATGTGTTCCAGTTGAACGAGCTAATTAGTTTTTAATAATGAGACCCAGTCAATGGATTTACAAAGCAAGCTACTGGAGCTTAATGATTTCAAATGCTATCACATTTACAAGTTAATGTAGCATAAATTATTCATGAGCATCTTATAAATAAGTGTAATAAGTTATTTCCAGGGCTAGTGCTTCCTTAAAATGAGATTCTTCCAAAAATGCCTTTAGAAACAGAGCTTTGCATGACCCCACATCTATTGTTTTCTGCTATTTTCACATGAAGCTGTAGAAGTTTGGAAGCAGAAGGTCATTCACCAGCCCAGATTTCCTTCAGCCCATGTCTCTACTAAGCCCTGACAATCCCCATGGTTTAAGGGCAAGCAGAGGCAGCAGAGGCATTCAGTGTAATATTCAGGTTCTCTGATTCCCTCTCTTAATGGCACAGTTATGGTTACCAAAGCTGCAGAAGCCACCTCTCCCAGAACCAGTATTATCTTTGGTTTAACAGCAGTTTGGGCCACACAGAATTGGAACAAGGGTCATCTACAACACAGCGCTGTTATCTCACACTGTGAAAAGCCCTTGCCTTGCTGACTCCTCACATCTCCCTCAGTACAGAAACAAATGCCAGGGAAACTTCCTAAAGTTAAAGGCGGAAGAGCTGTACAAAAGCATCAGCAACACCCCTCTACTTCTTCACCCGACCCTTTCTTTCATGGGTAGGTTCTTGCTCATCCAGCAAATCGAGCTACGCTCACCTGTGAAAAGTCAGCAAATCTTACAAACTCTTTCTGACCCAGGCGTTGTCACTCACCCTGAGAGAATGGCAGAGTTTCAGTAGCAAAAGGTGAATCAAGCCTAAAAAACATTAAAAAAAAAAATGGGTAGGAGTTGGTTCAGGAGATATTCTACAGGTAGTTAAGAGTTTTGAGTCTAAAGGAGGGACACTAATTTAGAGGGAAGGGTCTACCAAGGGCAGCAGGAGGGAAGGGTTAGCTTGGTTGTGAGGTATTAAGGTATTTATATTCCTTTGCCTTGTTCCCATTGCCATGCTTGGCCTGGCTCGAGGGATTCCAGCCGTCAACAGAAACACAACTCTGGCTGCAGCTGTTCAGGTTAGGGCTTCAGCATATATCACCATGGATGCTTTTTCTTCAGTGTTCAGAAGAGTTAAACTGGTTCATCAAGAAATTGCTTTGATTTGTGAGAATATTTAAAAGTCAAATCTTCTGGTGCAGAATCATCTCTGTCAAACATCACTTTTTATGCAAAAAGAATCTCTCTTCTAGCAGGGATTTTTTATTTATCTTATATACAGTTCATAAATCTACAAGTTCTAATCCTAGTTTAAGACCAACAAACACACAGTAAGATTAAGGCAGGAATGCTTTCTCTGTTTAATTGCCTGTCTGAGTTACATCTTGGTGAAGTTCCCAATGCTTTGGTTGTTTTCTTATGGATGGTACTCCAAACATTTTCTCCATTTTGTTATTTTGCTTACCAGTGGGAGATCTTATATGACTAAGAAACATAGATACCTGCAGAACTTCAGACTTTCAGAAGAAGAATCCCCACCATTCCATTCAGCTGTCATCATTTAGGATTGTTTTGGGTTTGATTTTACTGGGTTTTCGAAGTCACAGCAAGATCTCTTCAGGCCTCAGAAGGAACTATATGGGTCCTCCTCATATTTCTGATTTGAATAATTAGCTACAATTAATATTTTTGAAGAATGGAGGAAACAGTTGGTTTCACAATTGTTCATTGAAAGCCAGAGAGCACTGGATTTTCTCCCAAAAAAGTAACTTGGCAATATTTATTTATATTATCAAGAAATAAGATGAGGGGGAAGATAGGTGAACTATATTCCTCTCACTCACTTGTCATACGGAGAAGCTGTTCAGTACAAATTTGAATGAGCAGAAGTTCATTAGATGCATCAATCGTAAAAATTGCAACTGTTTCATTATCAAAGTTCATTTGCACAACAGGAGGAGACAAGCTTGACTCAGAGGATTTCTAGCAAAGTGTGTGCCATTTACTGTGAGGGTGAGCTCAGGAACTGGAGTCACTCCTCAAGAGATGTTAATTATTGCCATCAGGCTCTCCAGCTTCCTGTTTCCTTTCAAGTTGCATTTCAGCCCTGCTTTCTCTATCAAGAATATAGCAATCTGGGACAGAAAGGCAGATATGTAGACATAAATATCCACATGTGCATAACTTGCATAAGCACATACACCATACACACACATAACACACACACACACACAGTGTTATGGAAGTCAAAAATGTCTCCCCAACGAGAAAGGAAATAAAAGCAAACATCATTCCACTATTAAGAAATTTATGCTGTTTTTCAAAGGGGACAGAAAGGCACACGAATCTGGGTATTTCCCTATGGTTACCTCAAAGTTCATTCACAAAGTTAAAATCCAGTTTTGCAGCAATAGCAAGAAAAGCAGATGGGTCGGATAGTCTGCAGGAGGCTACAAGGGATGACAGTGGTTAACATTCTTGTCTGTATTTGTGTTAGAGGTATGAAAGGATATTCAATGCATACTCCTCCAAAAAACCCATTATGGATATTTATTACTTCATGACCATCGTACCTGCTATCAGCTGGGGTTTTAGAGGGCACCCCTGTGAGACTCTGGTTCAAAAAACAAATTGATGTGATTCACTTGCAGGTTTCAGAGAAATCATATCCTCACATAGTATGACAAGGTCCTTGATGAAGTGTCAAGGATCATTGTCAGCATTTGGGTATATCTATCAAAGTAGTTTCCATAAACATCTCTAAGGCAGATTAAAAAAATTTACAAGATGTTGGGAAGAAAACCAATGCACATGTTTGTAGACCTTTCTGAGCTCTGTTTTTTCTCCTCCTTTAATTAGTAATTTATTAAACATTTTAAAACCATTACGGTTTGTCAAGCAATTCCATCAAGCTCCATCTGTCAATGAGTCCATGAGTCTTCAGCTCAGTGAAGAACAAATGAGCAATGTCAACAAGGCATTCAGTTAACAGGAACCAGGTGGGGCTTGACACTATTTTCAAGTCGTGCGTCATCGCATTGCATTCTTGAGCCTGATGTGACTTCCTGGGAGCAGTGCCAAGGTCAGGCAAATCATTATTTACAATTAGTGACATCTTGAATATTGCACACTTAAATTTCTCTTGTCCTTGTTTCTTTTGAACTAGCCCCTGTCTTCTTTTGATTCTGACTGTAAGCTTGTTGGAACAAGGATTTCCAACTATTTACAGTTTGAAAACAGGCCAGAGATCAGCCACCACCCACGCGCTCACCAGGAGACAAATGATGGCTTCACAGACACATGAAACAGCGCTTTCTTCTCCCCAGGGAGTGGTTTGTTGTTCTCAAGCTGTCACCCAGCATAAGGTCACCAAAATGAATAAGGGATTCATTCCTACAGCACAACTCAGCTCCTACCTGCTTTTCTGCTGTTCCTCAGTTGTTGGGCTTCTGCATAAATTAAACTCTCGGCTGCCTTGGTAGTTCCTCCTGCCTTCTCCTCACTGCCCTGCCATGTAGAGCCCAAGTCTGCCTTCCAGCCCCTTTCCAAACCTCCCTTAGCTGCCTCAGTCTCCACTGAAACCACCACGATCCCCTCACAGAGACAGACCCAGGACCCGAGCACAGTCTCCATCTCCCCTCTCCAGATTCAGGGCATGGCTCCATTTTGCAGATTCCTGCTGCGTGATATCTGTAAGATGCAATTTTCTTATGTAATCAGCCATTAAAAAACTTCACCAGCAGTACATCCATCTGATACAATCTTGCCTCAAAAACCCAATCTTGTAGCTCATCCCCTTTCAGAAACCTTTAGTGGACTGCTGCATGACATTTACCTGCCACCAGCAAAGCCAGCCACCCCCACTGCCTCGTCACTCACCAGTTCCCAGCTCCAGGTAGACACATTGCAGCTTCACAGGCAGAAATCTGTGATTTTTCCCCTTTGCCTCCTTTGTTGATTTAACATCTTATAATAGATATTTTTAAGAGCCTTTTGGTCTGAAAGGCTTCCTGAGGGCCTGCACCATTACCCATTCGCTGTATTTATTCTGAAGATGTCAAACCATCACAGAAAAATTAGACTCTTAATTACCACAACAGGAAAATGAGCTTTATTATTAAAAAAATGATGATGGTGTCTTGTTGGAACACAATTTAAGAAAAATACAGAACAAGGAAACATACCAAGGGGACATAGAATCATAGAATCATAGAACGGTTTGGGTTGGAAGGGACCTTAAAGATTATCTAGTTCCAAATCCCTGCTATGGGCAGGGACACCTGTCACTAGACCAGGTTGCTATGAGCTCCATCCAACCTGGCCTTGAAGACTTCCCAACATCTCTGAGTGTAATTTCCCTAATGTATCTGGTCAAAGATGGGCCGTTGATACATGTTTTCCTTATAACAAGCACTACTTAAAAAATTTCTCCTTATTATTCTTCCTCAAAGTCTTCAACAGTTTATCATTTTGTAATTATTATGTTATCTCCTGCATTTGCAGTATATTGAATCTCTCATTAGTTGCTTATACACCAGGAATTGGTGTTGCTTTGAATTTATACTTTGATATGATAATTTGCTATCTAGATATTATCAATAAGAGCTGGAGGAGGCACCCTGAACTGGGTGTAATTTGATGAACGATTTGTGGTTCTACTTGCCAGTTCTTTAACCACCAATCTGCCTATGCAGGCCCTTTGCCTAATAGCCCCCTCTGCCACTCCAGTGAATTACATGTTGGTGCAGAGGAAGAAGTGATTATTACAATTCATTGCTTTTAAGTCAGGGTGTCTAAACAGTGTCTATAGCCTCTATGGGAAGAGATGGTCATAAAGGACTTGTTTACAGCCCTGAATGCCCTCTTCTCTTGGAATTTATTAAGTAGGTAAATAGCACAAATGCTAGCCAGAGTTTGTGTTTTACGTACTGTTCTAATTCAGTTGTAACTCCACTAAAAATATTGTCAGCGACCTTTGCTAGTTCATAGTCTGTATCTGAGGGAAGAAAAGGGACCTTGTTTTTCACTACCAAATTCAAATATTTATTTAATAAAAGGCTAATGCCAGACAGGCTTCCCTGCCAGCACATGTATCAGAACTATTTCTGAGCAGAGGAGTAGCACCAGTTTGCTGTTTGCCCTGTCTTTGAGAAGATAGTCAAATTTATTTTCGCAGAAAACACAAGCAAAACTCAGCCATTCATCTTAACAAATGTTCACCCCAGGGTGATGGTCCCTGCAGGGACCCTGTATCTCATTTTGGTTTAGGAACAGGTCATCCCTGCCAGCCCTGGCCTTGGGTGCAACCTCTGGGAGAACAGGCACCACTGCCAGCACAGCAGTCAGAGGGGGAGCACTCTGGACTCAGTGTAAGTCTAGACTAAAATAATTAAAGTCCCTTGTCAGCTGCATGCAAAGAATGTCACTGTCACCAAAGCCAAATTCCCATAGTTTTACAGCTCCCAAAACAGGCTGCCAGACTGCACCTGGGGCAACATTTCTATGACCCTTCACCAACACTGGTTAAATTCAGAAGCAAAATTCTGAAAATGGTTACTTCCATGAAAATTGGAAGTAACCATAAAATTCTGCCTGTTCGTATTTTCAAGACAATTCCTGTTTGTAAAAGTTCCCAGTTCCTGGACTCCTTGGCTTGACAGCTGCTTGTTTGGTTGCATAGCAACTTTCTCTCTGCCTCTGCTTGCCAGAATCAAAGGCCACATGTTGCATAAAATAATTAGAGTTTTTCTTGGCTCAGAGGAATCGAAGTTCAAGCAGGCTGGCTGGCACCTTGTTCCTTGCACTGCTCTCTGACTCCAAACACCCACCTTGATGATAAGTGGTATTTGTAGCACTGAAATCACAGACCTACCATCTGCCTTTTTTTTTAAAGTATGGTCCTTCCTGTCACTGGCCATCTCCTGCTCTGAAACTAAAGAGGAAAGAGGCCCCTGTACAAGAAGATGATTATCCAGTGTGAAATGGGAACATCCTTGTTCGAAAATTTGGTTTTAGAAAATTTGATTAGAAGACGCAGTGCTTTCCTGTTCTTCCCCAGTGACATGTATGATGGCTATTTAACACCTCATAACAATGCAAGACCTGACTGTGAGAGTAACCCCCTCTCTTGATGCCAGTCATGAAGGCGCTGGCAGTCAGCTCTGCCTCCCACGAAGTACACACACCAGCCCTGGCTCATGGCCTGGCATGGCCACAGCTAGATGCCAGCCCTTCAAAGTATTATTGACAAAGCTTTTGTCTATTGGGTTGGCTTTAGGATGAGACCAGCTGCACTTTAGCACAAGGCTGAAGCACAGTGAGCTCTCAGGGTGCCCCCTTGCAAGGCTGTGATCTGGGAGGCTGGTGAGGGAATTCTGTTTTTATGGCCTTTCATGCATTTCTGCATACCTGTGCATTTCCTTCTGGGAGTGTACCCCAACAGTGAACACAGCTTTTCTGGAACAGAGACCCAAGTTGTGCCCCTCATCACTGCTCTGTTTTATGCTTTGTCCACAAAATCAGTAAGGGTAGGCAATTACCCCAAATTCTTCCCAGCTGCCAGAAGCATAACCATCTTTAGGAGCAGTCCAACTTTCAACAGAAGAAAAAAACAAAAAAATCACTCTAAAAAGAGATCTTTTTTACAGGATCTTTAGGGCAAAAACCTGCATATGCTTAAAATGACAAATGGCTGCCTTTTATGGAAATATACCAAGGACCCAACCCTGCTGTCCTGTATTCCTGCTGGTTTTGGGAAATGGGTCTATGGATTTAATACAGTCATGGTGTCATTTAATTGATGCTGAAACTTCCTCACTTTTTTTTTTTTGCACCTCATAGTTTGCAGAGCACAATGTCAGCAGAAAAGAAATCACAGTGAATGGTCACTCCATCCCTTTGCTGTAACTCTGGATCACGTGGGCAATCCAGCATGGTCCTTGCTTTGCTTTTGGGCCAAGCCATCCATCACCAGTTCTGGTGGTTGCTGCCAAGCAACAGAAAAAGGCTCTGCCCTAGCAAGGAAACCTAAGAGCTCCCATCAGCCATGGTCAATCCCCACTGCTTTGTGGGGGGTCAGCTGGCAAACACAGCTTCCTCAGCTGTGGACATGAGCAACACACAAAACCTCAGTGGTTCAGGGAAAGCTGAACAGTGGATCAGCCAAAGTGCCCAGCATGCAGATTCTGAGCATCCCGCTGCTCCCTAACAGCTGAGACACAATTGTCTCCTTTGTTCCCCTTTCCAAAACCCCACACTCCCCAGTTCTTCTCTCTGAGTACAAACTGGTTGCTCAGATGTAACCCACGGGAGGGGAATCAGCCCTATCTTACACCTACCTCTATTCTCTGATGCAGGTCCTGCACCAGCTTCAGAGTCACACTTAATCTACATTGATTTAAATGAAAGGAGAAAATCTGTCTGTTTTCATCATTCATCCCTTTTTCTAGCACATAAAAAGCAGCTTACCTTGCTAGAAATATGTTGAAATCCCAGATTTAAAAGCCCTAGGAACTTCCAAAAATGATCCCAGTGCTGGATTTGATTTGAAATGTGCAATAAAGAAAAGGACAAAAGCTCAGATCTTTCTTTGTAGTCTCTATACAACACTAAAATGCATGTTTTTGAAGACTCTGTTTGCATTAGCTTCATCTTAAGTTTTTGCTTTTTTTTGACAAGAAAGAGGTGTAGAAACTGTACAAAACCACAACCATCAGGGACAGTATCCTCATGCAAGGACTGTTTACAAACAGCATCCTCACTATTTTCCTTATTGAAGACGGCACAGAAAACGCAGTAGAAAATTGCACTGTCAATTGCACTTATTTCTACTTGCTTTGAAAGAACATATGAAAAACTCAGATTTTTACTGTAGACAGACTAAAAAAAAATCAAATCATTAATCTATTATCTCTCATCAAATTGCAAGAAAATTCAATTAGACCATTTCATCATAATTAATTCAAATATATATCGCTCAGAAATCCACTGCACCAGGATTTTTATACATACATACACGCACAGGTACAGAGGAGATCAGCATTAGTCAAAGGCACAGGTTCTGCAGACAGGAGCAGGTGCCTGGTCAGTGGCCAAAGCCTTCTGACAAGCCCTGCTGCCACTGCTAATATATAAAGAATTAATCTCCTTCATAAACGTCCTAAATTCATAGTGTAAAGTGCCTGATGGCAAGACCAAACCTTACCAACACATTGCCTGTTGTTAGCACGACCACACACAGATGTTCCAGGTTGGTTTCCTTTCCCTGGGTCTCAGTTCCATTCACTAAGGGCTGAGGGCTCTTTAGTATTTCTTGAAAAAAAGATCAGCTGCAGTATAGCAACACTGAAAAAAAAAAAAAAGAAAAAATTATAAACATTGCTAATATAGGCATTATATGCATGCTATGTACTTTGTCAACAAAGCTGCATTAAGAAAATTAATATTACTGCCCAGCTAAGAGCAGGGAGAATCATATGCCATCCCACACCCTCCTAACATTTCATCTGTCCTCATTTTATTCCAAAATTAGGTACTCCAGTTGGAAAGCAAAGCTCCAAGAAGCAGCACCCAGAGTTACCCCATGGCCTTCTGAGAAGGACATACCACCTGAAGCCGGGAAACCAGAGCCAAGATCTGGCAAACATGTAAGGGAAAAAGGGTTTTTCACCTAAATCCAAAATAAGGAGTTCCAGCAGTTTCTTGCTGGGTTATGGTTTTATGCCCACCCAGCGAGGACAGGCAGCTCAGCCCTCTGGCATGTGGGGATGTGACCATCCAAAAAAGCAAATCTAGCTGCGACCTCCTGCCATACCACCACAGGCACAGGGAACCAGCTGCCCCTGCCTCCAACTCCCTCCCCAGGGTCTCTCAGGATCATGTTTTGAAGCGAGTGACATGTTTTGGTGTTTTGCTAATTCTGCATTCTTTCCATTCTGCATTACTATGAGCAGTCACAAGCTGCTTTCAGGTTTTGTATTTCAACCTAGCACATAATTGAAGGCTTTACACATTAATGTTTAAGTACACCCAGGTCACCTCCGTTCAGCTGGGGAGAGGGAGGACTCCAGCCCCTTCTCTTCTTGGCATTAAAAGGGAGAAGTCACATGATGGGGGGCTGATTGCCTCTGCCCCTAGAAATACCCAGGGGCGTGTAGACATTTGAAAGGACAATTGTTCTCTTAATCTTTTCTGCTACCATTTCCCCTTACATGCCACAACAAATTCCAGTGAAAAAAGTACTCTCAAGCTCCCCTATCTCATAAACATGTCTTCAACCCTGTAAAGATTAAATTTGAAGAGGGTAAAGGCAGACAGGTCACCTACTCACCTTACAGCAGGGTCAAATCTCCACCTGGAGAAGCCCAGCTGTATCTCAATGTAGAACAACAACTGATGTGCCATTTGTTACCTTCTCAACTCCTGTAATGTATCTTTCTAAACAATGTCTGCAGACTGAGGCATATATTTGTGCAGGGCATCAGTAATATGTAAGTTATGTGCATGCATGTCAAGCTACATACATGTGCTAATTAACAAATACTGTTCTTAGACAGAAATAGGTATCTAAACATTTTTTTAAGTTTTAGTGCTTCCTGCCCCTGATATAAACCTATTCAAGCCAGGTCTACTTTTACATTATATTTTTGGCTGGTATTCAAACACCTCCACCATCAATATGGTCTCTTTGCCAGCCATATCTTGACTGCTTCATTTGTTACCTGCCTTTGGCTCTTACAAATAGGAGCAGGGTTTACAGAGACAGCAGGAGCCTTCACACAAAGCCCCCCAACATTCCTTGAGTGCTATAATACCATGAATTCACCAAACACGTCTGTAATCAATGTGTCTGCCATTCACTTGCAAAATAAATTGAGCTAAAGTTGTCCAAATAGCCTTAGGTTTGACATTTCTGAACTTTGGAGTTGCTCAATTTTTCAAAGCCAACATAAAAAAAAACTTGAAGGACAAGAATATTTGTCACCAAGGGGAGGTTTTTTGGGAAAAATCCCCAACATCTATGTTATTCTATGGCTATTTTCACATCTATTTCTACAACTCAAAGTAGGAGGAGTTGCAACAAACGTTTCACTGAAGCAAATCCTACTCAAGATCAATAAATTAACTTCCATAAGTTTTGGTCCAAGTTGATGTAGTTTGGAGTGGAATTTTTAAAAAATAAAAATGCCAGAGCCAATATACAGCTCTGAGCAGACAGAGGGCCTATCATATTCTTATATTATGCTTCTGTTGCCAGAGGGAACCTTTTATCATAACTGTGCTGGTGTTATTGCATTCATTAAAGAAGAAAAAAAGAGGGAAATTATATTTCTCAGCTGATGTTTCCATTCTGATGAGAGGTCCTGCACACCATGGGAGTTTGGAGTCAGGCTTGTGACTCCCTACTACCAACAACAAACACAGGTACCTAACTCATCCCAAAGGCAATACTTGAGTCCTGATCCTAACTGATGGAAATAATGAATATGTGATGTACTGGTAAATCTTGTCTGTGGTGCAGGAAATCCGCCTAAAATTTTTCAGGAGTCCCCATACAGTAAAATACCTTGGCAATAAATTATTTCAAGTCATAGAAACAAGACAAAGCAATGAAGATGCTGTAACTGAACAGTAGAGAAGAAATTAGTTTCAAAAAAACATTAATTTCATATAAATATATATACATAATGCACATAAAAAATACATATAAAATATATATTTGTATAAAATTGCATTACAGAGTATGCCAGGCGCACAGGTTTATGTGTAGAGTACAAATGCTACACAACTAAAAAAATATTGCACAGTGGTTTGTTGCTTTTAACAAGTTTGTTCTTAAAAACACAGTTCATAACCTTGAATATCCACATTTTGAACTAGAATGTTTATAGAAGGTTTTTTATATGGTAGTTTTCTCACTTATAAAACTATTTGTTTGTTTGACATATCTAAGAAAAAATATTTTCTTCAATTACAGTCAAGAATGGGTATTTTTTCACTAATTGGCAAGAGTTGTTAATCTGGAATATATTAATTTAATTGGTTTGGCAATTGTTTGTGAGTTTGCACTCTGACAGAAATATGTATTTTGCATAGCACTATGAATACAAAACCACTATCAAGTTGGCTGACAAAAGTATTCTCCCTGTTTTAAATTGCAGAATTTGCATTAAAGTAGGTAAGCCCGATAAAAACAAGCCATGAAGGGATAAAACTGCCTTGAAAAGGAAATATGGCATTCAATTAAGCAATTTCTTTGTCTCTAAAATACTCTAGTTAGACTCTTGTGTTGCTTGGCCAGATTGGGTTGCTGGGTGTGTACACCACAGTTTGACAACCAGAGAGGTACAGAAGGAAATGTCCTGATACTCACTATCACAGAAGTACTGGCAGGCCATATATCTTAAACAAACAAATAAATTTGTAGTGAAATCTAAACGAGGCTAATTCAGGGGGATTGAGATATCTGACAAAATAGTATCATATTGTCAATACAGGCCTTAACCCTTCTGTTGGGGTTTCCTGTTATGTTTGGGATATGAACTCCACTCCAGTGGGAGAGGGTGGAAACTTTCCACTCCTTTGTTAGCTCTGCCTTGGGCTTTGCAAATCATTGAGACAAGGCAGGTTTGCCATCGGTGACAGCCCACTACTTGTGAGTGAAGAAAACCCTCCCTTTCTCTGGTAATTAGCAAGGGGCACAACATCTCACCTGAGCCACCTGGGGCTTTGGGGGAGCTGCTCAGCACCCCCCTCAGTGTTCAGGGGACTGACAACCATGGGAGGTAGCACTGTACAGCCCAGTGACTCCTTCCCTGCTGCTGCCTACTCCAGCACAAGAATTTGCTATGCAGCTCTATTAACTACAAATTGAAGGCATCCACATATTCAGGATAGCTGCAACATTTTCCCCAGGAATGTAGGAGATATTTGACATTACCAACTTCAAAGAGGGGGAGAGGGAGAGAAGAAATTTAATTCTGCTTGTGTATGAGGTAATGTCAATTCCTTGCAGTCAGGAGACTGGGGCTTAATTGATATCATATGGCTAACAAATGTATTCCAAAACCAGCCTCATTTGATTGCTTTTTAATAACTAATAACTCTCAATGGGAGTCCAAAATATGTATGTATAAAAAAGCGTGCTGGAGCTGCCTTTGCTGTCTGCCAAGATCACTGTTACTGAAGCAGATTTGTACCTTTTGCAGTGCTGGAATAGATACCAGCAGTGGCTGGACACGTACACTCTGCCTGCCCCAGCCGGGAAGCGTCTGGAAGAGCTGCAGTGAGGTTGGAGGGTCCCTGCCAGCGGCAGTGGTTGTCCGTCCTCGCTGGGGTTTGTGTCGAGCCGTGGCTGGAGGGAGGATTGAATCAATCCAAGTGTTCTCCTGTGCCTGCTCCACGTGAGTGCACCTGCCCACGTTGATAAAACGACACCAGACAATAATTCTGTCATGAATCATTTTTCTCGTGGAGTTCATTGCCTTCCTGAGTTGTGGATCTCAAAGCAAGGAACCGTCCTCTGTGATGGGGCAGGACACTCATCAAGGGTTGGGCTCCTCAGTCCCCTTTGGTGGCCCCATGTCACCCTCCCTTGATGCTCAGAGCTTCCCTGCTCGCTCCCCAGCCACGGCCAGCAGGGCACTGGCTGTGCTGAGCAGAGGTACCAGCAGTGTCCCTTGGCTCAGCAACAGCACAGCTGCCTTTAAGTGGACTTGGTTTTATCTGTAATTTTTTGATTTTGATTTTTACTTTGTTGGGGTTTACGTTTGTTTGGTTTTTTTTTGTCCAGTGAAACAAATCTTGAAAAAATGCTGATCCTGTCTGTTTTTCATTCTGCCCCTGGTCAAAGACTCTTCTTGCTGTGGTTGCATCTGGGTTAGTGTCAAAAGGAATTCAGATGGCTTGTGTCTATAACCAGTCCTAAAACTGGGCAAACAATACTTGGGATAATTGGAATGTATTTGATTTTTATTGCTTAACAAGAGGATGCAGGAACAGGCTTAATTCAAATGAGTTTACAGGAAGGGTATCAAAGTGCATACACTGAAAGCAATTAATGAGGGACCTCTCCTGGGATTATTCGAAAGACTATTAGGAAGATAGCAAATTATGAAAAATCATGATGCAGGGCAGAAAGAGGAAAACAATAACCAGGCTGGATAATTAATGATAAAAACAAAATTATATTCTATTTGAGAAGAAAATAAACACATTGAAAGGGTCCAGGGGTGCTTCTGTAAATAGAGACTGATGACTGGAGTGCTACCACTGTTTCTGTGAAGCACAGACAATGTTTCCAAATCAGTAGAAAAATTGTGAGCTTTAAAATCATTCCTCAGAAAAGCAGAGGTGAAATGCTAAAAATTACTATTTTGTGCTGCAAAAGGGAAAAATAATACTGAAATGTCTGTTACCTTGCTATTCCCCCATTTCCAAACCAGCAGAGGTAACAGGCACATCAGAACATGTCTGTCCTTCTCCCTATTTCCTACAGAGAGAGAATGAGACCAATTTATAAATGTCATTCCTTCAAGCAATGTCAGGAAAGGTTGTGGACTGTTATGATTAAAAGAAGTCGTGACTTCGTTTTACACATATGCATGTTGATTTTACTTCACCTCTGTAAAGCTGCCATTGATTAGATTTTCATCAGGACTCACACTAAATTGCGTAATACTAACACATTTATGGGAAGATCTTTCCTTTGACTTTCCACTTTTCCTGTTTCTCCTTGTCCATCATTGCTCAAAATTATGATATTTTTCATGTTGGAGTATTAGGTAATCAAAAAGCACAGTTATTTTATAAACGTCCATTAAAAAACCAAAACAAAACCACCCAAACGACGGAAAGGAACACTTACTGTAATGGAATATTAGCATGTTATTCTGAAAATGGGTACTTTAGATTTCAACTGCAGTAAATACAATTCATCAAAGCTCACAGCTCTTAAAAACAAGAGTGGCATTATTCAAGTTAATGATGAAGCAACATGGCTGGCGATTGCAGCAGATGATTTTGGGCTGCTTCTAGGTAAGATCTGCTATACCTTTATACAGTATCAATAGACTTACAAAAACAACAAAAAAACCACCCAAACCGAAACCAAACCCAAATAAACCGATGTTGGTTTCCTGTTACAGGACTGGTGCTGCTGTAGGAAAGAAGGATAAGAAATGGGGTTGATCTTCAGGTTTCAGTCTTACTGAAGACTGCAGATGCTCAGCACTACGTGTGACTAGTTCCTTGTGCTGTTTAAAACACAGATCTCCCAGCCTCCTTTCTTCGATACAAGTGAGTTGTTTAACCTCTATCATTTTATTCTTTGTCTCTTGGGCATAATAATATTAGTAATAGGAGTAGTTTACAGCCTTGTGGGTACCTAAAGAGTCAATTATTAGGGTTTATTTAATTAGAGGCTGTGTCCTGCCCTCTTTGTTGTTACCTTTCATCCCAAATGGTGCAGCAGATCTTGGCAATTTTGTTTTTTATCCCTGTCCTTTCTCTGCACTTTCTTAACAACATCATTAATGCTGCAGACTCAGATCCTATCCTTGGAAAACTGAGGTAGTTTCTTAAACAGCTCCTTGCTCCAGCTTATGGAGCTGCTGCATTAGTTGTCACTGTGGGCAGGTAAAGCCACCTTTACCTTCAGTAAAAGCCATGCATGGCTCCAGGTGCCAATCATAGGGATCAAAGTCAGATCCATAGGGAGTTCTCTAGCCACAGCCCTCTCCCCAGTGAGACACAGTAAGTGTATGGATGTAGCAACATCACAATCACTTAATTCTTTCCATTTCACAACAAAACGATATAACAATTCTCGTGACTGAAAATGCAAAGGCACTCATAAAAAAGTCTGTTGAGTTTTATGCCTCATAAATGTAAACCGCAGTGCACTTTAAGTTTACTGTGAAAACATACCTCTTAAAATCTGAGTTTGTAGGACACAGAACAAATAGGATTTTAGAACAAAAGTCTGGTTTCTATTATCTTGAGAATTCTACTAATGTTAATTAATTATTCTTGTTTGCCTTTCTTTGTTTTCAAGTCTTTTCAAGCAATATATTTCTGAAGATCTGCTGTTTTACTGCTCTTCTTTGATGAATATTTTATCACATAGTAATCAAAATCTTGTAAGGCAATTGTACAGCTTACAATGGTTACACAATGAAACATAAAGCAAGTAGGAGAAGCAAAGGCAGAATGCAACATTATTAAACCTTTAAACGTTCAGAAAAGCTGGAGTGACACAATTTATGCTAAAGCAGGCAGCATGTTGCTATATTGCTCCTGCCTGCCACTTCCTTGGGTGGCGAGATTTGGCTGCTTGTGTTTGATCATATTGTTATTGACACTTTCAGAAACAAGGGCAAAGTGAGTGGTGGTGCCAGCAAGGCCCCAGCCCTGGCTGATTTGGAACACAGAGCTCTGGCTGTGCAGCCCCCAGCGTGTGCCTGTGCCTCTCTGAGGTGGGCCATTGGTCTTGATGGCACTGCAACCTTCTACCTGCCTTACAGTAGATTTTATTTATGTCTGTGATGAAGAGCTATTTGAAAACCCCATGGTGGGTTTCTGGTGTGAGTGTAAGGCCATTGCCCCTCAGTGGCTGTGCTGGGTGCTGTTCACCAGCTCAGTGCCCAGACACCCTCCCGTTGCCGGGGGAAAGCATTTTCAACAGACATGATTTATTTACAGGCTGACAAAATGTAGGCCTTAGGGTTGAATATTAATGCAATAACCCTAACTGTAATAAACCAGCTGCTTCTCAGAAGTGCTAATCTCCCACAGCTTTCAATGGCCCTAATTTTTTCCCCCCATATTCTTCACTGTTCTAAAAATCAGAGTGCTTTCATTTCCCTCTCTAAATAGACTTGTGTCAAGTAGCATTTGTTGTTACTATTTTACAATTTTCAGGATTGATTCCTGTGTTCTGCTAAAGTCAGAGGCTTGTAAACTGTTTGGGAGACTATGTTGAAATTTTTGTGTTTTGGGGTTTTTTAAAATATTCATAAGAACAGCACTATATGCAGCACTCCCCTGAACAGTACACAGGTACTACAGATGTGTTATCACCATTAAATGACACCCCCAGGGAAGCTTCAAACAGTTTAAATACAAGAACTCTTTCTGGTGGAGCATGCTGGCATGTTTCTATGGTGTGTGTTAAACAGATTTACTTTGACCATTGCTGACACTCGTCTTTTAAGTTACGAGGTGCAGATAAAGTGCTAGGAAAGGTTGTGCCCACCTTGACAGAAAATGTTCCTCTTCTCTTGGCACCACACTCTTTCCTTCAGCCCCAGTTCCCAGCTGTATATACTTACACCTGTGAGAGCTGATTGCCCTGTATTGATATACTTCCAAACAATGATCCTTGTACAGCAAAGCCCTTCCAGTCTTTCCTGTTCTCGTATGGTCTTGGGTTGCTGACTCAGTAGGAAGTAGAAGGCCTAGACCCAATGCCTGTGGAAAGATGGTCAAAAAAAGGTGAGCAGGACTGTTTCTTTCCCTGAGGAGATGACAGGGACGGTGGCATGAGGAATATTTTCCCAGTCTTGCTCCAAAACATGTTGCCCATCAGTCTCCAGGTGCTTGAGGACATATTTCTTGTACTGATGCTCTTTGAGCATGAGAAACTGCTAACAAACCACCAGGTTTTCAAATGCTCTGGATGATTTTCAGTGTTTCTACTGGTGCAAGTCTGTAGTCTCTCCGGTACCAAGGTAGAGGATCTGCCCAAAATTCAAGCACAATTCTAAGAGAAGTATTGACAGTTTTAGTTCAACTCACTGAGTGGCTGCTCCCTATTACAGACAGTACATAGCAGAACTTGGAGACCAACAGGAAGGAAATAAAAATCAGCCATGATATGCTAAGTTTTCCATTTGGGGTAGACACAAGCACAGGGAGATATATTCAGCTGCATAAATACTGTCAGAACAAGAAAGAATCAGGTGATTTTACCCATTATCACTGTATTAAAGTTAAGAATTCTTCATGGGGGAGCAAACAGATTTTAACAGCTTTAAAGATTTACTACTGATTTTAAAAAAAGTTGCACAGCATGTGCATAACCTATTAACTCTTTGCCACATGTTATCTTAGCATTCAATAGTTTAATAGGGTTCACATATAAATTAGACATAGGAAAATAAGAACATGAGATGGCCCTAATGAGGTAGGTAGGTTTAAAAAGATGTAAACATTCAGATTTCCTTGGAGCACAAGCCACTGCCAAAGATCCAACAATGCACAAAACGGAGCATTGCTCTGCCTGGGTAATACCCAGTTACTGAAGAGACTCATATTACATTTTACTGTGTCTTCTTACATTTACATCTGAGAAAAAAAAAAGTATTTCCTATCCTTGAAGTGAACACAAGAATTTTTGGCTGTATACTCACATAAAAGTAGAATTGCACAATTTGCCTTGGGTTTCCTCCTGGCATCATTCTGCCCATGCCTGGCACCCCTAAGCTGCTTCCAGACAAGCATTTCTGATTCACTGGAGTGAGCTGATGGTGAAGCACAACACACTGAGCCTTGAAGCTGTGGTTAACACGAAAATCAACCTGAGCCCTGAAAATCAGAGGTGGGACTAAAAAAATCAAACCTTTTTTCTGATCTCCTTTGCAAATGTCCCTTGATACCTGCATGGCCACCAGCCCATCCAAAGATGTTGTGAGAAGGAAGCAGGGACAGAGAGCTGGAAGGAGCCTTTAACCCTGTTGCTCTGCAGACTCACCAGTCCATCTGACTGCAACCTCAGACAGGGCTCATCTCTCCATCTCTTGTCTCTCTGTCACCAAAGGCATCCACCCTGCCCTGAGCAAGACAGCGCTCAGGGAGGGGGAGGATTGGTGACTGCTGGCACACTCAAGGACAGCAGGCTGGTGGGACATGGGCAGGAGCCAGCTCAGTACTGTTCTGCCTTTGGCTGTAGCAAATGCTGTTGGAACACGCCTGGCCACCAAGTCCACCAATCAAGGAAGCACCAGGTAAGATGAAGGTGGGAAGGGGAGAGAGGAAAGGGAAAGTAATATCTATTTTTAGACATTAAAAGCAAATATGTCGTCAGAGAAAAATACTTGATTTGAGGTTTGCAAGCGAGCAATTATATTTTTAAAGCTGGCATGAAGCCTGCCCTTTGTCCCACAGGATCTAATCCAATGCCAGCTGAAATCACTTGCACTTGTACTTTCACATAAGTCAGTACTTTACATAAAAAACTCACAGCACAAAATTACCCAATAGAACTGTTTGTAATAACTACCTTTCTATAAAACGTTGAACAAATAAGCCTCCATATTTTTAGGAGCATTTAAAATGTTTACTATAAAATTTTATTATGTATTAAACTTAATTACCCAAATTAAATTCTCAGTTATTGTACCTGTGCATGCTGTTTTATTTTTCGCTTCAGTAATGCCACATAGTATAGCTATTCAATCTTATTTTGAAATTTTGACTGGATTTATTCAGGTATTTCAAGTTGGTGGTGAACTAATGGTAGAACCTGGTTAAGCTTTAGTATTACTGACAGGAACCACACAGGCTATATACTGCCAGTCACAGTTGGCAACACATCCTGGGACTTTTTTTGAAGAAAGGCTACAGTGATCAAATAAATGGGGCTGTCTACTAGGTTCTAATGTTGAATCAAAAGCAGATTTCCATTTTGGAGCCAAATCTTTCTCAAAACCAGGTTTTCAGAGATGAAAACATTACATCACTTTGGGGGCAAAGGGAAAGGATACAATAAGAAATTTTAAGGCAAATGAGCCTTATAGTTTGCCAAGCATGAGATTGCTGACAATTAATTTTATTTATGCATTTATGGAACATCTTTTACATTCTTATATCAAGAGAATATATCTCTTCCCCCCACACCCTGAGTCTCTACTGTATCAAACTACTGAAATAAGTTATATTCTTATTATTTCAATTTGAAATCTGAGTTCCCTGTTTCTCTAAATGTTGTAGCAGGCATGTATTTTCTGGAAATCTCACTGATGAGCTCTGCTAGCCATTCAAATGATACAAGCATAATTCACTGCAAATATATGCCTCTTTCAGAGACCACTTCATTTATTCTTTGCAGTAGCTGAAAAATCCAGGCATGAAATCATGTTTTCCAGCTATGCTTTTTGTCATATTTATGGTCTCTTTGGTAAAATCAAAGGAATGCACTTCTGTGTAATGGGGCATAGTTTGAATGGGGCACAGTAACCATCACACCATAAAATTTAGAGTTCGGCTGCTTGATTACAAAAGCATGTCCTCAATGCAGCCTTTGCACAATGCAGCTGTTTAAATCACTGGGAGTTTAAAATTGGAGTCACTTGAGAACTAAAATTGCATGTGATGGCAAAATGGAAGAAGATATTAAGTCTGGGCTGCCAATTTCAGAGCAATTTCTGGAAGTCTGAGAGCCTACCGATAAAATTATGGAATGTAGAACATGCAGCAGTCATTAAACTCCTTTTCTTTTGCTCGCATCGTGAGATTTTCTATCTGAACACTTCACAGTGGGCCTCCTTGAATTTAGAAACAGGTATCAACAAACAAGAACTGGGTAGTGATTTTTTTGAGGAATGGAGCCTTTAATTTCTGCTGGTTTTCTCCTGAGATGTCCTCTCTATTACCACATGTTCATTTATTACTCCATTGGACACAATCTTGCAATTTCTACTTGGTTTAAAAACGTTCATGATGTGACAATCCCATGTAAATTTTCAAGTACATATCAACATGCTAATGCAATGATCACTCTCCATTTCCTCAAGGTAATGAGCCTCGGGAAGGCTCTTGGAAGACCTCACTGCAGCCTCCCAGTACTTAAAGGAAGCTGATGAAAAACAAGGAGAGAAACTTTTTACACATGTAGATAGCGATAGGACAAGGGGGAATGGTTTTATCTAAAAGAGGAGAGACTTAGATTAGATGTTAGAAAGAAATTCTTTACTGTGAGGGTAGTGGAGGCCCTGGTACAGGTTGCCCAGAGAAGCTGTGGATGCACTATCCTTGGAAGTGTTCAAGGCCAGGTTGGATGGGGCCCTGAGCAACCTGGTCTAGTGGGTGGCATCCATGGCTTAGATTTGACAGTGGAGCCATCTCCTATCTCATCACCCCTGGCGGGTGGACAGGGAGCTGGCCTCCCCCACTATGTTTCTCTCCTCTGGTAGCACAAGGCAGAAAGACCTGGTGAGGTAACATCTCATCATATGCTATTAGCTACAATAATTACATTGTTATAATAAACCACAGCAGCTTTTTTGCTTGTATTTTTCACTCTCCTCCACAGAAGCACCCAAATCACGTGAACTGTAATGGATGCCCAGGACAACGTGCTGTAACTCAATAAAACTCAATAAAAGCAGGTTTAATAGCACGCTTTTGCTGCTCTTCCTAATTACAAATGATAAATAGCCCTAAATCTTTTTTTTCTCAAGGTAATTCCCAGTTTTCCAGAAAACACATAAGACCAGACTTCTCTACCTAAATATTACACACTGAAAACACAACCATTTAGTTTTATCAGAAATACATAAGAAAAACGCTGTGATTACTGGGACAGAGCTAATGTCTAACAATTCTCTCTTCAGGGTAATATTTCAGAGTCCAGGTCTAATGCCAAAGCATCAGTTAACTTGCCATGCAGAGAGGCTTCTGCAGGGCAAAAGCCAGTGCAGAATCTGTCCTCCATTGTTCCTTGAAGTAATTGCCACAGGAGATGCAGTTTAAGAATTATCAGACAGCATGGCAAGTCTGCTGCTTCTGGTTTTCCTAATCCTCAGCCCTATTGCCAACAAAATGTCAGCAAATTCAATAGCTTCCAAAACCCTGTGGTAACTGTGTGGCACCTGCAACAGCACAGGGACGAGCATCCTCCTTCCTTAGGATCACAAAATTTAAATTGGAAATGAGTGGAAAGCTATTGCTGAACCAAAGCATCACAGGCAAAAAAAGGGTCCAACACCACCCTTTTCAGCTACTGAATGGTTGTAGATACTTTTTTTCCATGCTTGTAGCTATTGTTTCTCTCCTTTCTATTAAATCAGGGTATATACCACTTCAGACCATTTTCATTTCCACCTGCATGAAATTTACGTACATCTTGCACGGTCTGACATCACTTAATCTGAAAGATTAGAGTTAATTCTCTGTTTTACCTGATTAACTCCACTGAATTGATCACACTTATTTCTCTCTCCAGCTAAGATGCACACAGCTGCTCATCTAAAGCATACAAATTATCTCATAGCCTAGTTATGCTGCTGACACGAGGTCATGAAAAATGTGCCAACAAAACAGAATCCCCAGTGCTCCAGCAGACAACAACGAACCTCATATTTCACTATAACTTGGCAATTAAGTCAGAAGAAATACCTCGGGAGAGGAGCCATTCTCCAGGATTTCAAGCAGAACAAACCACTGCTGCTGAATTAGCTGAGACCCACTGCAGTGTGCAGGCAAAAGGCAAACTGTGCTGAAACTCTTCCTTCTTAACCCTTCTAATGGCATAAATTAGGATTTCTGTAAGTAAGGCACAGGGAATGCTGTGACCTGCTGCATGAGACTGTGCTGCCTTAGGAAAGCTCAGCACAAGTCTGCATCACTTCGTCCTGCAAACAGATGAGGTGCTGTCAGCCTGCCAGGCATGCCAGCCCATGGCTTGGCCAAGCTGAGAGCACCCCACAGCCAGCGAGGACAGGGCTGCCCTGGCCCCATATGTCTTCCTATGTGCCCACTGGTGGCTGATACCCCAGAGACACATGAGCCAACTAGGACCACCAGTCCTGTCCCACGTCCACCAGTCTCACCATCCTGACATCAAGACATCAATGACCTGAGGCAGTAAAAACTAGAGGCACACCAGCAGAGACCTGTTATGAGTCAATTAGTAAACACTGAGAAATTATTGTTGGTTAAACTTCTGCAAACTGCAGGAAGGAGCCTTTCCCTCTCTGCTTAGCACAGCCCAATGCATTACCATATATAGACTTCCACAGCACTGGTAGGGAATAATATATTTTTCTGACAGGTCACACAAAATTAATCAGAGCACACTACCTGCAGAAGACACTGCAATGGCCCAGGGAGAAGAGCAGAGCTCATTGGAAGTGACAGTGACCTCTTCACAGGGACACCAGGGACAGGCAGAGCAGGATGGCCGAGTTGGGTCAGAGGAGTGGGTGTAGGGACTCCACAGCTCCTCTCAAAGTAGACCTGTGTCCAGCTCATTCCAGGCTACTCCTTCGCTACTGAATAGCAGAGACTATTAGAAACAGGGAAGGGAGGCACAAATGCCTTTTCTTTGTGTGGCCAGAGCTGACTGAAAAAGACACAAAGAAATATACCCGAAAACCCCAGAGAGAATCAGGTCCTAAACCATTTAGGGGAGCCTGGGTAGATGTGAAGCATGGGCTATTAGTCAAGCACAGTTTCAGATTTCACCTGTTTCTGCACTGGAATAAGTCTGACATATTTTACGAATACAAAAATATCCCACAGTTGACTATCATCATTTAACCTCATTTTTCCTTCCTAGAGGAGTTTCCTTTGAAGTGCCTCTGCGTATTTCATTATTGTCTTGGGATCTGGAAAAGCTGTTGTTACTTGAAACCACCAGATCTGGAATCCATTAAAGATGAGACTGAGCCAGGGAGCACCGGCATGGTACTGAGCACTCAGCCACAACAATTTAACCCAACTGTGCAAGAAAACCTTGATTAATTATATCCTCAGTAATTATGCCTAAAACTATTTCTACTCTCTAAATGAGAGGTAACTAATTTGAGATAACTAACTTGAAATAGAAATAACTCATTTTTCACATGTACATGACCCATATCAACTGTATAAAATTACAATTTACTTTCTAAGAATGAAATCCACTCCTGTCCATCGTTCTCAGAAAATCTATACTTCCCATCAAAAAACATACCAGTGACATGATGCATTATTCATAGGATAATAATGTTTCCTCTCTTTCCAAGAGCAACACAATTTACAGGAAAATAACGGAGAATGTAAAGCACAATGCAAATCAAACACAATAGATAAAAGTTATCACCTAGCACTATCTTCCCATTCCGATTGAGAAATCAGGAGAGATGCTGCAGTCTGCACAGTAACAGCCCCCTAGTAAAGGGACACACTGACTCTGCACCATGTAACATGTACAGTAACTAAGAGTCACTCCTCTGCCATCAAAGCTGAACTATCTCTAACGGCATATTTTCAATAGGTGTTTTCACCTTGCCAATGTAAGCACAAGTCACTGTGAGCAGTTTTCTCCTCATGAGAAAACATTAACAGCCTTTACACATACACCTTCCACCAGAGACATTAAAGAAACCAAAACAAACACCCCACTCCCATCTTTCTAGCAATAATTGGAAATCATGCCCACTGCCTACAGGACCTATTTCTAAAATGCTCCCATGCTGTTAGCACAGTGTGAGGATTATCTTCAAATGCACTCCCAAAGGCTGCTCAGTAGATAGAGATTGTTACTTTGAGTATTTTTAACACTTCCTCAATTGTGCATTAGAAACCTGATCTTCTGCTTCCAGTTTTTCTGAAAAGAACTTGCAGCAATGCTAATTTCTTGCTGAGATGCGGGATTTGAAGCTTCTCTTTCAGCAAAGGAAATCAACCATCTGATGGAAAAGGAGAACGGACAGAGTTGGTGCCACCCGAGGAGCCCATCAAGCACCCTGCTGCTAGCACGTCCCACATGAAAGCAGCAACCCTCTGCTGCTGCACCACCCTGTGAAGTCCCAGCACTGGGCAGGGTCCAACCCACACAAACCCAACCACCTCCGGGCACTGGCCACACCAGAGTATCCCTTACCCCGTCACTACTGTGGGAGCTGAGCACATCACATTCCAGAGAAGACTTTCTTAGAACACAACTGTGCCAGGGAGCTCTGCTGAACTAAACTGCAAAAGCTCTCCAACATCTTATCCTCACTCCTCAATCTTCCCTGAACTGTTCAGTTTGGGGAAGCCCTTCAGAGAAAGATGAACTACTCCCCGTTTTTCACGTCTCCAGTTCATGCTCAGATACTGAAAATCTCAGCCTGGCCATCTCCATTATCCCCCATGTCCCTGCTGGCTGTGGCCTTGCTGTGTCCTCCCACCCCTCCCCACAGCTCTACCAGCCTGCAGCATTCACACATTTGCAGCACAGACTCAGCATGTGCATCACATCTGTGCTTCCAACATATTTCACAACCCTTTTTCAGGGAAGGCACTGCAGCAGACAGGATAACATCTCTCCAAATACACAACTATTTTCAACGAATTATTGTATCTTCTTTAACAGCCCTCACCAAAATTAATTGCAATCCTAACTGAAGAAATTCTCACGGTACTTACAATGAACTACTGCCATACAAGAGAAGTCTTCCCAAACTTCAAGCTTAGCCTCTGCAACTCAGCTATAAAAATCCAAACCAACAGCTGAATCCAACTGTCTTACACTTTCCCATAGGTACCAGCAACTCCTCCATCCCAGCCCAGCATCCTGCAAGCATCATGCCATGCCCCTGGCACAGGCACACAGATGTCCTGTGGGTGCAGCCACAGGGGCACAAGTGTCTGGGCCCTGGGAGGGCCCAGGGAGGGGGAGGGACAACACCCATTTTCCCCAGCCAAAGATGATCAATGGTACAATGAACGAGAGGAAGCATTTCAATGGAATTAAACAAAAAAAGGAGCTTTTAAAAATCCCCTGTATCTGTTTAAAATTACATTAGGAAAAAGGTATAATGAGTGCCCCTATTGACAGGAAAGGATATGTTCTCTTACTGTAAACTCTTGGCAGATTGGACACTCCAGTCTACAGGATAACAATCATACATTTATGATATCACTTCCCAATTACACACAAATTAATAATTCACTGCCACAGGGAAAACTGAGCCCAATCATACATCATTCTTACAGCAGCTAATTGGGCATGGAAGGGAGAGCTCTGGTGGTAAATGGTAAATAATGCATACAGTACATCAAATTTTGCATGTAGATAGACAAGTTAATTTGCTTCCCACTAACAAAAAAATTTTTAATAAGTAAACCATTTATCTCAGGACTAACATGCAAGATTGCCTTCACATATACGCCTACTGTTACATATGTCTATCGGACAGAAAACATTTAACAAGTAACATGTTTCAAGATCTGTGTGTGTGTACATGTGTACATATATATATGTGTATACAGACAAACAGAGAACCTTACAATTCAAATAAAATTAAATGTGAATTCACTGATATTAAAGTCTCAAAACTTGCAAGAATAACATATATATGTAAAGTTTTCTAAGAGACTGATATGGGATTGCCTCTGTATCTCAATCACATGCTATTTATTTGTAGGTTTTAGGAAAATTAAAAGCAATTCATTGGCAAAATCCTTTTTCATGTAAAAATGAAGTCACTCACTACTGGAAAGCTAGGGAGTGAAACCAGCTGCAGAGGGTTTTTTTTGTTTGTTTGTGTTTTGGGTTGTTTCTTTTTCTTTTCCTTTTTTTTTTTTTTTAAACAAAACATTCAGCTGTTCTTAGGGGCTTTTGAGTTTAAAACATGAAAGACATGAGTCTCTGCCTTTCTCCATCCCCATGGGCTAAAACCCCACGCACATCTAAGCAATTCTCATGCAATCTGTCCTTGCCAGTGCAGAGTGTTGCTCTCCCCATAGCAAAACCGCTCCTGAGCAATCATACACTCACAGCTCCAGAGAAGATATGGTAGGTACAGAGGAAATTCAGATTTCAGAGCTTGAAAACTGAACAAACTTACTCTATATGGAGTAAGTTACTTACTTTCTCTTTCTTAAGGTAGTTAGAAAAATTATGAAAATCACCTTGACATAACCCCAGTGACGTTACATAGGGATGTTGAGGTGTAAAGATCAAAACGCTCTCTACATTTTTCACACTTCTAATAACGCACTTAGATAATCAAAACTTTTCCACTCTTGCCTACAAGCAGAAGAGGGAAAGAAATCCTTTACATGTTTTCCTGGCTGACACTGAAGGAACTCATCAACCCACAGCGGGATGCAGTGAGATCCAAAACTGGGCTCTTTGTAGTTGAACAGAAAAGCCTTTAGCCAACTGGAAGTGACTTCTGATGGAAACTTCATGATTTTTCTTTTCCAACAGATTAATTGAAGGAAAAGTTTAACTTGATGTTTCATTCCAGTATCTACTGGCAACCAATAACCAGTGATAACTGCTATGCTTGCAATTCAGGACTGAAAGCTTTTCTCCTTCATGCAAATGGCATCACACATTTGGTATTGATAATGCCGAGAGATTTGGCAAGAATTCCATATTATCTAAGGATCCAAACTCATGATACTGATTATTTTTCAAATCTCATGTTTTCTAAGACAAACTGCAGTTCACATTCCCTCATATTCCCTTGCATGTTCGAACCCTTAGAAAATAGCTGGTTCATGTTTCAAAGGGTCTGACTTTCCAATAAAAAGGACTAGAATGTCCTCCTTCATATTTTATTTTTATCATACAAAATTCTCATGTAACTCATAGCCTCCAATTGATGAGGAATTATTGCAGACACCACAATATCAAATATCCTTTCTGAGCACTCCCCAACTCACTGTAAATCAGTACATCTGTAAAACAGAAATGTAGACTGTCCTGTACAAGAAAAGACAAAACCAAAACTGTCAACAAAGGTATTCCTTGCTTAACCCACCCCAGCAGGTGACTGCTCCCACTCAGCAGAGCTCATTTCAACTAGTCAGGTGGTGGGAGGGGGTGGTATCACTGCATCATCCTAATAAACAAAAATTATAGATCATGTCCACCCTCAATAAAGTAAAAAAAAAACAAACAAAAAAAAAAACCACACAAAAAAAAGCCAAACAAAAACACTCAAACCCCAAAACAAAACAAAACCTCACAGCAATAATTAACCTAAATATTTAAAAGAAAATAATTTTAGAGTGCTAATGGTAATACTCATGAAAACTGATGCAATACTTAAATGGAAATAAATTAACATTTTCATTCCACTAAACAAAATGAATACAAAACCCACACCCATAAAACCACAGAGATTACACTGGAAAGACAGCTTAAAACTAAAAGGGTTTAAATCATACCTTTTTTTATTAAAGTATGAATGCATTTATGCTGGAGAACAGTTTACATACATTATAAAGCAACAAGCATATTTTCAAGAGGTGTGGGCCCTCCTCAATATATCTCCATGCACAATGTACATGCTTTACCACTGGACTCACACAAACACTCTCACATACAAACACACAGATGCACAAAACACAGACACAGAGTTATCTGCCTGGATTAGCTTTCTTTTAAGGCTTCTGTAAGGTGCCCTAGTGCCCCTAACATTACCATAATTACAAACAAAGTTGTACAAAGGAGCAGAGTTACTTGCAAACTATTGATCTGCTCTCAGCCTTAAAAAATATCAAGTGAAACAAGTTTTTCCTTTTATTTGAGTTTTATTAAACATCTGCATTTAAGAAAGGCATGACTGCATATCTGCGAACAAGGAAAGATACGGGAATCTTAACATGAGGTTCTCAACCAGAACAGATGTTCAAACCTGGCTCCTAAGGGACCACTTCCTTTGATCTATACAGTAACACAGCCCTGGCTGTGTGATGAGACACTGCCAGTTCCATCCCAGCAGGGTCACTTGACCAGCAGTGTCCGGTAACATGGACTCGTGGCTCCCGTGCTTGTGGCACTTCAGACCTGAGGTTGATGAGAAGTCACAGTTCAAACACTGACAGACCCAAGTGTCCCTCAACTAATCCCAGTGGGCCCTCCTCCTGTGGAGCACATCAGGGGAGGAAAATGCACAAATAGCAGTGCTGACTTGCTGTACCCCCAGCCACTGGGGAGTATTTTTGCCCACCCCTTTTTGGTATCCTGCAGTACACAGTCTGAAACTGCAACTACTGGTGTTGGGTGAAAGATGTGGCAGTAGGTATATTAAGAAAATAGGTACAATGAATAAAATAAAGGATAGCATATGATATAATGTGTACATACAAGCATCTTTCATTTTTATCTGTGAAATGTGAATTAACTGCAGAATGCCAGGCCATTAGTCTAAAAGGCTATGTATGGCTGTCTTAGCCTACGTACGGTCAAAGGATTTTTGTGATGCATTGTGGAGAAAGATTCTTCGGGAACCATTACGGCTTTCCAGGTCTACTTGCTCTTGTGCATCAGCATCAGCCTGCAGCTAGGAATGCCAAAGAAGCAACTAATAAAGTTACCTGACCAGTCTTATAAGAAAAACAGGAATGACTGTACTTCATGGTATGCACCTGAACTACAGAGATGAGAAAGGGGCAGCGATGAGTGGGTGGAAGAGATGGGGGACAGACATTTTTTCTCACTTTTACAACAGCAGCAGATTTCAATGTAACATGATTACTTTAATGATGCGTAATCTGTAGGTACCAAATTGCTCTTTTGATTTAAAAAGCTGGTCAGACAAGTGTTTGGCAGTCCTTTCATTCCCCTGTTTCAATTGTTGCTTATTCTTCTATCAGCTCTCATTCCCTAAGCCGTTTCTGCCTCTGCTGAACCGTGAATGAGTCCAGTCAGCCATCGTCAGATTCAAATTCATGAGACACTTCCTCTGACGAGCTGTTCCTGTGGATCCGGCCATCACTTTTCATGCTGTGAAAAGTCTTCTTAAAGGCCTCCATCATGGCATGGGCCAGCTTCTTGGCCTCCAGCTTGCTCTCACACTCTACAGCATGGCAGTCCATCTGGTAGGACAAGTCATCGTTGATCTCCCGATAGACCCAAGCAAAGATGTTTGGGCTGATATTGTGGTCAGCAGTGCAGTAGGCTATACGTGCTACCTGAAAGGTATCCATGTGGACTGTCGCCTCACCTTTGAGGTCCAGATGGTGCAGCCAGACTTGGAAAGGGCGAATTTCCAGAAGGGCATTAGCTGGGTAAACATCCTCCCTGGTGAGAGTGTGCTTCTTCCATAATTCAATAACTGGTTTCTCTGTGCAGCCTGACAAAAATTGCATCCCTGTTGTGGAAACCTTACCCAAATATGTAACCTGCAAAGAAGAGCAAAGACAGGTGAAAACACAGATGGCAGATTCGGGTGTTACTTTCTGCCATCCCAGGGAACTTTTCTTTATCTGGAAAATAAAAACATCCCCCCTCCCCTTGAAAACTCCCCTGACTCCCCTTCACTTTCAGTAAAACAGTTTTCAAACTGTTCTTCAAATATTTTCTTTTCAGACGCTGAATTCACCATTCAAACACATAAGTTAAAAATGGCCAGTGTCTGAGTTTCAAGGGATTTCACTTTTGTCAGCTCCCCCAGAAAGCCCACCTTTAGAGCCCCTGACTGCCTCTAAGTTCATGTTTGCAAGTGCAAGTGTTGGTGGAGCAGGGCCCAGGTAGCTTTTTTTTCCTCCCTACTTTATTCATATGATTTATTTGCATCATATTTTGAACATTACTATTAGGGAGATGGAGACATTCTCAGTTTGATAATGCAAGGCTGCAGCGGGGTCAGAAAAGCATGATCGCAGCAGAGGATTTAAACAGTTTGAATGTGTGGGGTTTTTTCAAAATTATCCTGGTTTTCCAACACTTCTGCTGTTTCTACTTAAGTATTAAGCCAGGAATAGCTCAAAGCTGTTCAAAGAGAGTATCTTTCAAGAGGGTTGCGACATTTATTACATCAATTTAAAAAATATGCTGTTAAAAAAAATCTAGTAATAGATCTACCTTAGTTTAATCATATCATCTCTCTGCTTTTCTGTCTAGCTCTTTTGAGAAAATCAAATCCCAAACAGCACAGGAAAGCAAAGTGGTTTTAGTGCCCTTACTGTATTTTGTTCACCAAATATCAAATTCACTGAGAGGTCCATATCAAAATTCTGTGTTAAGCCTGTGCAGAAATATTCCCCTAAATCTGTGCAGCTGCTAATAAGGATTCCTTTCACTTACAGTTGAATGGGAGATTATTTGATCTGGGAAAAGGGGATTTTCTCTAGAAAAGACAGGTCAATGGCACACAAGTACAATTATGCAGATTATTACATTTATCGCTGTTGTCAGAATGGTGCAGTTAAGAACAACTATATGAAAGCAAAATTGCTTCTTATTTGTGTCTTGCAGAAGTAACTGCCTGAGACAGAACCTTGTGCCTCTTACTTGATGTCTTATAACCTCCAGTACATTTTACTCAAGACTTTTGGAGCGAAAAATTAATCACATACACTTTCCAAACTAATTTCTTCAAAATTCTGTATTAAGCACACAGTATCAGTTATTTTATTGTTGTAAATGCATTAAGAAATGTAGAGAAAAAAATATGGAATTTCCACATTTAAGCACATTTAAAAAATCATAACCACAAGAAATATAGGATTTGTAATCCATGCAAACAAAATTTTCCACAAGAAAAATATTTTGCTGCAAGCTTCATAGGTTTTGTTAAACTCAGAGACCTAAATTAAGCTATAATTAAGGAAAAAGCTTACCAAACTTTATTGGAAGTCTGTGTAGCTTAATCACGCCTGCCAAAAAAGCAATTTCATAGCACTGACATTTCAAAATGGGAAGTCTTATTCTTTGCCTATAAATATTCATGCTTTGCACAGGAAATATGCTAAGTCTTATAAAGCTTTATGGGGTTTTTTTTTGAACAGTGGGAAACACAACAGCTAGAACAGTTAACAAGGCAAGACCTACCAGTGTTTTGCCTTTTTTATTTTATTAGTGATGAGAGTTGAGTTCCCTCAAGTACTGTAGAATAACTTAAAAGAAAACCTCAGAGCTCACAGTGCCAACTAAACACATACAAACAGCACACGCAGGACTAAAGAGGAATGTGTCTGCAACATATATCCACAGTCATATTGCTTTGAACAGATCAAGATCATTGGGCAAATTTGCACATTCAATATATTCTCCAATATATTGTGTTTGAATGGTGAATTCAATATATTCCAAAGGTTCGCTCAGCATTGTTTCATATTCACAAGTCAACTAACAAAAAACAAACACATACTGTAAATTGACATTTGGGGTCAAATTCAAAGCCCATTGCAACATCACAAGTCCTTCACTGACTTCAAAGAGATTTGCACAAAGGCTTTAAACTCTGAGAAACAGAAAAATATCCTCTTGCTCATACACTTTGTCACTGCCCAAAGACAGTCGTGAATCCCTGGCTGCAGGAGTGAGTTGCCACCACTGCAGCATTTTGTCCCCCAGCCACTGTTTGTAGAAGACCAGTGTCAGCTGGGCCCACAGAAATAAGCACCTCTCATGAGTGCACAGCAGTCCATGCAGGGAATTGTTCATTACTGGCTTGCCCTAAAGAGGAAGCTGCTGACAGCATGTGAGCTGCCCTGAGCAGCAGCATGAGGGCTGGAAGAGGAGAGGAAAGCTAAGGCAGCCCCATCCCAGTTAGGCAGCATTACTACAGGCCTTCCCAGGCAGTCGGCACTGCTGAGCAACATGCTCTAATCCACCCCAGCACACAGCATCAGCTTCTGAGCACAGGCAACTCCCAAGTGATGCTCGTAACACCTCCAGCAGCTGAGGAGCAAGATCAGAGCAAGTTGTCACACAGCAGCATAAATTGAATTTTATGTTCTTCTCTGTTCCTTTGCAGACACTAACTGCAAACCCCTGTTGGCCATCAATCCATGTGTGGCCTGCTTAAGGGTGAAGTTGCAAAAAATAATGTACTTCCTTAAAGTAAAGTGTTTTTATTTTAAGAAGAAAAGCACTGAATTACTCTGAAAGCAGCCAATGCAAAAGTAACTAATAAGGAGGATGGGATGATGGCTCATTTACAAAAATGGGATATACTAGTCTGATTTACTGTTCCAGTTTTGTCACAGTATAACTGTGTAGGAACCTTTGGAAAGTTACTTCTTTTAACACCACTTTGCATTTTCATTATATAAATTTGATTTTCCTTTGAGGACATATCCATAAATATTTATAAGGTGCTTAGCCATTACAACAAGCAGTTCACAGGAGAGAGAATAAACAAAGCCTCTGCTTTAGAGTCTCTTCTGTACTGTGTCTTACATAGAAACATCTACACCTACTAGTGCTGTTATTTTTTGTTTCTTTTTAAACGAATAATTATTTTTTTCCTAGTTGAGATACAAGCATTTGACAAGAGCAGCATCACTGAAGCTCTTACTGAAGACAGATGTCTAACATTTCATTGCATCATGGTCCCCTGATAAAAACAGAACAGGGATACAGGGCCTGGCAAGAGAGCTCAAATATTTGACCCATAAAAAGGTATTTGACCCTAAAATGGCAGTAACCTGCTCAGAAGAAAGTTTTCTCCATGATTAAGTATCATCTACATGTTATCCACTAAACATTAATCCTACTGAAACTGTCCAATTTATTAACTTAGACATTAACATTTGCAGAATTGCAGGGACAGTACCAGTACGAACTAAAATCAGCAAAAGTTGGATTTTTAGGTTACTTCTCCCTGAGCTCTCAGTTACAAGGTTATTCCACAAGCAGTGCTCCCTCCCTGCATTTCAGCTCTTAACACATTTCACAGTGTTCCCACCTTTGTTTAAATGCCCAGAAACCACTGACCACACACATCATTATAGTAAAGTTATTACAGTACAACCATCTTGCTTTTCAATTTCCAAGTCTGCCAATCAAAGGTCAAAGAACAGATGATTCTTCCCATTATCAGATGGAGAAGAAAACTATTTCAAGGCAAAAATTCCCAGCGGTGGTCTTTTCCATTAAAATTGTTGATCTCTTATCAGTGTGAAGCCAGCAGGGAAGTACAAAAAAAAAAAATCCAAAACAGAATTTCATCTTAAATACTCATAAGAACCACACATGAAGGGCACAAAAAGACATTAGTAGTAGCAGTAGTCTTATTGTTGTTGTTGTGATTGTTACAGCTATTATTGCACGTGCAAACACACACTGGAAAAGTGCCTAAGCAGAATCAACTGTACAGCCTTACTAACTAGAGAGTAATCATTGTCAAAGACAGGCCAAAGCCACAGGGAAGGCTGAAACCTGCATCTGTGATAATACAGCTCTGACCACCAGCCAAAGTTCACCAAGACTGAATAATGCTTTTCCTTCCTCTGAAACACTGGAAGTCACTTGGCAGCAAACACTTGTTCAGGAAAATTACTTATTTGTGAAAGCATGGCATATCCTATAGCAAGTGTCATCCTACACACAAGTAAGGCCAGTAGCTGTGGGCCCTCCCCTCTAGGGTTGTTGAGAATTGGACCAGGGTGCCCAGGGAAGTGGTGGAATCGCCATCCCTGGAAGTGTTCAAGAAACAACTGGCCGTGGCACTTAATGCCATGGTTTAATTGACAAGTAGTGTTCAAAGGTTGGACTCAGTGATCTTAGAGGTCTTTTCCAACCTTAATGATTCTATGATTGTAGCATCAGTTCAAGGCAGAATAGCTACGGGTTGGTTGTAACAAGTAAATTATGATCAAGTTGTTGCAGCCTTTACTTGCCTTGGACACTGTATTCTAAGGGAGAAAAGTAATGCAAAAGCCAGCTCAATGCCACTGTGTTAACCTTAAGAAGTAAGGGCATTTCCTGTCATATCTTCTGTCCCACAAATTTCTGGAAGATATACCTCACAACAATTTCCTGTGCATATTAAAAATTATCCACATTCTTTCCAGCCTTCCTGTGGCAAATTTCACTCACTGACAAGCCACTGTCAACAACCATGACATAAAATGCACTTGAGGTTTCAGCACTTGTATGCTTGCAAGCATTCAAACCTTTAGTAAAAGCCAAGATGTTCTGAAGAGCTCCTTATTTCACCCTAGAGACTTGCCAACACCAGTGTCAGTATCTGACAAAACAGTCCTCAACAGAAAAATGCTGTGCCTTTGCCCTTTTTTTAACACAGTTACACCCATCTGACATGTAGAGATGCCTCATGTCAAAGAGCATGAAGAGTAACCAATGAATAATTTCATGCACTGTCCTGGAAACACAAAAGCATCTGAGTACTTTGACATTGTTGTTTTTAGCCCCTTCAGTCCAATAATGTATAGTTAAAATATCTTTTAATAACTATGTTCAAGAACTTACCAGCTTCAGAAAGACCAGTATAGCAGCTGCCATAGACATTTACACTTCTAGCACAGCATGATTTGTCAGAAGTCACAGCTCCTGCCTGTGTCGATCTGACTTCAGATCCAACTCCTCAATGGACCACATGTCCATACTGCTCCTACCTCACAAGCCTCACTAAAGTTAGGCAGCTGAATGACCTTTCCTCCTTCTGTTCCCTATTCCCAGGTCCATAGACTATCATTGTTCCAAGAAAGCAGATTCAAGTTGTAAAGATCCATAATTACTGTATTACACGAGGACAGATGCTCTCTTGGCACAGCAACTTGGCATGGGAACATGTACACACACAGGACTCCGGGCTCTTGCACTATTCAAGACTGTGATCAAAAGACCATATGCAAAATTAACTCCTTAGTTATTTCTTTAATATAATTATTTCTTCCACACCAAATAGGGCGGCTCTTTGTCAACAAAATTAACAAAGAAAATGAAAAAAATAAAACAAATAGAGCACTGAACTTGAGTCAGCAGGTATTTACTCTGCATACTTGCAGTCACCAGAGGATGCCCTGGAGGATCTTGAATCTTGTGCAAATCTTAGTAATAGATCACTGTCCCTTTTGTCCATCGGTGTTTTAAAGTAAACATCCCTTTAGCCCCAAATTTGGTCTAGATGAAACTGGTTATTTGATAGAGACAGCAAGATATTCCTCACTTAAAGGTGAGGCAAGCAGAGGTGATGAGGCAAGCAGAGCTAATGACATATTTTCTTTCTGAAAACAGAATTTCCTCTGTGGCAACTTCAGGATACGCAGCAATGAAGAAGTGACTGGAAGGGTCTGTGTCAGGATGCACAGGTCAGCAAGTAAATCATCACAGAATCATGGAATCATCAAGGTTGAAAGAGACCTTTAAGATCATCCAGTCCAACTTTCCACTCAGCACTACCTAAACCACTAAATCACATCACCCAGCACCAGATCCAAGAGCCTCAGACACCTCCAGGGATGGTGATTCCACCACCTCCCTGGGCAACCTATTCCAAAGCCTGAAGTTTGTCAGTTTGTCCCAGCCAAGGAAGAACCACCAGTCTAAAGATTAAGTAAACTCACAGAAGTATTTAAGAGGAATGCAGAGGAGATTTCAAGAAGAGTGGCCAAAAGCAAGTTTGGGAGGACGTGTGCATGTCTTATTATAGATTGCAGCTGAAACACAAACACGCAGACACTCTCTGGGTTTGCAATACAAAAGCAGATGCAGGACGAGAAAGTCCAAGCTTCACCCAGAGTCCACGCTGTATTGTTGAGGCCAGAACACAGTAAGCTTCATCTCCACAACATCATGAGGTCTGGAAAACACTGCAAGAAGCTGCTACTCAGGAAACCTGTGCTCAGGCCTCACTGCAATGACAGAGTGCCCAAAGCCCACAGTGCCTCCTGTGCTGGGTAGTTGTGGTGAAGCAGGGCTCACCAGAGGGTCACACAGATTTGAGTGCTGAAACTGGATTTTTTTATCCACAGTGCAGTTGGGATACGAGTGGGACAGGCCTGCAGCATGCTGCCCAGCAGCTTGTTAAGTCCTGGCACAGCTTTCATTTCACTAAACCCAGATCTAGCTGTAGAGTCATTTTCAACATCATTAATTAACGCATCCAGCTCTAGGCACGGCGGGAGCACTGTGTGCTGCCCAGGGTGCCTGTCTCACCACGCCACTGCACCAGCTTAGCTCCCCTCACCCTAAAGTGCAGTGACTCAGCCCCAGACTGGCAACTTTGGGATTTAGTGCCAAAACCTGCTTTTTGGCCCTGGAGAAAAAAAAACCAAAACACAAAAATATCCCAGACATTCCATTGGATCACTGAGTAAATACCATGAACTGCATTCAAGAAACATTTGCTTAAGAACCAAAAAAATAGCTCAGTTAAGTAAAAAGGCTGCACAGTTTCCCTTTGCCTGTCACTGTTTCCTCACCCACACTGCCCATGTCCAGCCAAAGCCTTCACAGCACAAACACGAGGGTCTTTGTGGGAACAGCAGAGCTCCTCAGCACACAGAAATACTCAGTAAATGTAGTAATGTGGCTTATAGAAATATGTGAAAAAATGTTTTATTTTTGAGACAAAATTCAGAGAGAGAACAGACTGAGCTGGGTGAATGTTTAATGGAAAATAACCATCAACTCTGACAGCTGCCCACTGGATTAGGAGGGAGAGAAAAAAAGATCAGTAGTTGAGGTCTGATTTATTCCAAGGAATCAAAGAGTAGCTCCAGAAAAAGCTGGAAGCATTAGCACTTCTTCAGCAGTTAAGTCAACAGCCAGCATCTGACTCCTTTAGTGGGAACAAAGCTGAACCCAAGTCTTAAAACAATGCTAAAATTCCCCCTCAAAAACAAAAACAATAAACAAGCTCAGCAAGAAATGCATTCAACTCTTCACATCTTCAGAACTCCAAAGGAAAAACAACCACTGGGCAGCAACTGCTCCGTCCATCTGGACCCACTGCTCCGTCCATCTGTCCCCACGCCACACTCACAGCAGCCCTTCACAGGTGCCTTTACTTTCCCATGTGTTCTCAGCTGTGACTGTGCAGCAGATCCTGACTTAGCTCCTTCTCTGGAAGGGTTCACCACACAAGTAAGGTGTAAAGTGATAGAGTAATCACTTTGGATATAATTCTCCAACTAAATGCCTTTGAAGGATGCAAGAGCTCCGGTTATTTTTAGCCCATCATTGTCCTTTCAGGTTTTACAGCCTCCATGCTTCCAGGTAGCTGTAACACATGAAGGAGAAGGAAGAGTTGGGGCACTGTGGAAATACCTTTTCTTGAAAAATGCTCATTCCCAGTAAAAGAAAGACACATTACCAGTTTCACTGCTGCTGCTTCTGAGATAGTTTAGGAAAGTCCTTTAACATGGCAGCAGGAGAGTTACTGTGGCCCAGGGTGGATGTCCCAATGCCCAGTCCCACATCTGCCAGGGCAGTATCTCAGGCATTGGCGTTTTTTTGAGGGCAGAGCTCATCCATGAAGAACCTCTCACTCCTCAGATACCATGCAGGACAAACACCCCAGGGACTGCAGACAACGGACATCAAAGCACAGGGTACATCTCTGAGATCCTGTCCCAGCTCTGAGTGAGATACCCACAATCACACAGAAATCCCAGAGCCCCTCTTCATGGCCAAATAAACCTCTCATCCTTCCAGAGCAGAGTTCTACCAGGCCTCCCACTTGGGGAGGGGAACAGAAGACAAAAACCTCTGCCATGCCCACAGGAGTGGAGTCCGCCTTACCCTGTGTGATCAGCCCCATTACCAACAGCAATCCCACTGCCTGCAAAGGAGAGGGGAAAACCCATCTACATTTGGCAAGTTTAAGATTTAATAAATAAATGTACCAAAAGACAAAAAGTTACCCTTGACAGCTTAATTTATAAGCTCTGAGAGGAACAAAAGCCAACAAGAAAAAGCCCACTGAGTCCACAGGCCAAATAGCCAGTGTGGGGTAAATAAGGCAGCAAGCAAACCTCTCCTTTAGAAAGACAACCCTGAGAAACACAACAATCCAGGCTTTTCACCTTTCATCACATCAGGCTGCTGCTTAGTAAGCCTTTTTATAAACTGCCCTCAGTTAGATCTAGGAGCATCTAACTTATATCCAGTGACCAGGAGTCTCTGCCTCATTGCCAAAATGGTTAACCAAGCCCAAACACAACCTCAGCAAGAGCCACCTCTGCTCTCTGTAACCTCCCGTTAGCAACAAAAGGATCGCATCTTGCATTTTATTCTCCACTGGACAGGAAGCTCTTTTTGTGGTTTGGCTTGCAGGGATGAATCTGAAATGAAATCAAATGGAACTGGCAAACTGCAGTGAGCTTGCAGTCAGAGACTCAAGTCCTGGTGTGAGTGGAAGATTTACACTGCACTATTTAAAACTCAAGAAATCAATTTCATTCTAGCAGTGATTTAAAAACGTTGTAGTGCAAGACATAACTGAATGAACAAATACATCCATCACACACAACCTCAGCAGGGCTGCTGGACACACTATTGTACAAGTCGATGATTATTTTTATTCCCAAATATTTTCTTAATGTTGCTATTTAGATCACTTTTCTCCTTTGTCTCCTTTCATTGCCTCACATAACTTCCTTTCTCTGTATCCAGTTACCACTCTGTTGAAATTAATTCTTGGATAAGCCAGTTCATTTCCCATTTTCTTTCAGGAGTCTTCACAGAGCAAGCAGAGATGTGGATGAAGCCAGTGAAGAGAGAAAAAAAACCAATCCACTCTGTAGGTACTATTGCAATTACTTGAAGTTTCCTTCACACAAAGTCCTTCCAAAACCTTTCCTCTAATACCTCAAAAGCCTCACACTGAGAACATCCGTTCCACCAGCAGAAAGTGGCGTAAATTTGCATGATCTCCCCACAAGCAGACACCAACTTTCACATTCATATTCAAATTACACACAAGACTTTTCACTACACATTCTTTATTTACATGAGGTTGAAACCGAACATGGAAATCTGATTAAGCACCTCATCATGTTTCAGAAAGCTTTTTAGTACTGGGTTCCTCACAGCTGTTGTCTCGTAGCAGAGGGAAAGAGCCCACGGGTGGAGAGGGGAGTAGATTGTTTGCTTTTACTTTGTTCCCCTTCCTTTCCAACCCACAGAAAGTTCACTTTGGCACCAGTCCTACAAAAACTTTGATTGTACCTAATGGAGCACGCAAACGGCCAGTATGGGAATGGTTGTATCCTTCGGCCACGTTTTCCACTAAGGCATGTGCATTTTACATACTCCCCAAGACTTGGGACACTGAAGTACTCCCAGAAAGCCACACAGAGTGTATGTTTTTCACCATCTTTTATGAGTAAGAGATCTGTCCTCAAGGTTCTCTTCTTTGCACATTCCCCATGAGATCTTTGTATTTCCCCTTTAGTTCTTCCTTTTAAAAGAAGACGCCAAGTAATAAAACTGAACAAAGCCTCTGTTACTAAGACATTCAGTTAAGGAGACCAAACATCTCAACTGCACTCACTTCCTGGCACAACTTGACAACACCTGAAATTAAGAGCAAAAGGGAAGGGAGCCAGCTTCAGGAACCACTGAAGATGACTACAGATTTGGTTTGTATTTCAATGGAAGTGTCAGGTCTACATCGCAGAAAGAACAGAAGAAAAGCAATGATAATAAAACTATTTCAGTTCTTCCTCCCCTGAGTGCTGTAAGATCAGTAATACTCAAAAAAAAGAAAAAATTACAAAACAAAGCACAAACACAAGAGACTCCCAGAAATGGCAGCACTTGCTCCTTCTGCTATTCTCCACACACTGCAAATGAAACACATTCCCTGAAGAGCATGAGGAAACAGAGAAAAATCACTCCCATACAAATATAACTGTACCCACATCCACAAAGTCTCTGATGAAAATACCCTGTCATTACTTTTGCATCTCCTTAATGAATCACTATGGGAAATGAGTTCCATGACTTAGCAAAACCATTTGAGATTTTTCCAGCTCTCACGAGTTTTAGCATCTCCAGGAAAAGTCTTACTTGAAGGTTGGAGAAGAAGAAATACAGTGCCTACCCTGGGTTGGGCTCTTTCACTGCAGCAATGAAATACAGACTTTGCATACTTCAAATTAATAAAAAGCACTAAATACATTATTAAGAAGAGAATACAGTTAAACAACTCTTTTTATTGCTAAATGAGCCCTTAGATAAATATGCCTGATTTATTATTTGTTTGTGTTATCAAATTCTGTATCAAGGCCATAGCAACACAGGCTTCTCCACAGACAAGAAAGAATACAACCTCACTGCTTCTATGGTTTATGACACTATATTACAATTTAACCAGAAATTTCTCACTCAGCAACAGTATGTTACCATGCTAAACAAAAGATTTTTAAAGAACAAATATGTCCCAAAGAGTATAATGATGGAAGACAATAGGGCCATCCAGTTTTTAATTCACTTCCAAAGCCATGGTTCACAGTGCCTCCAAGGTCCTGTTTTCACAATGGATTTAGTGTTTGCCTCTGTCTTCAATACAGTCACTTTCTGTTTGGATAATGTTTTTCCAGCCAGCATAGAAAGACCTGAAAGTGATCCTTAGCCTTCATCAGGCTGTCTGGGCTCTAGAGATGGTTATCTCCTGGGATTTCTCTCTAAGCATCAGGAGGCTTTTTACAGTGTTACAGAGGGAGCCCCCTTCCTTTCCTGGTTAATTTAGCATTACCTAAGCACCTCACCCAGAAATGCCACATTGCTTCCAACCCATTCTCTTGGCATATGTTTCAGCTCTAGGGTGAGAAGCCTATGAAGCAGCCAGAAATACAGTCCTTAACCACCTGAAGCAAAAACTGGAGATTTCCGTGGTGCTAATTTCAGCCAGGATGAAAGACCAAGCCTAGGATGGGAGAGCCTGGAAAGCAGCACTCCAAAGTGGAGGACTGTCTGGAGGAAAGAACGGGATGGGGGCAAAGGTCCTCTTCTCTGGGGACAGCTCTACTTACCAGTGCTGCAATTTATGTCATCTATTACAGCAGCTTGCCCCCAGTACAATTCAGATGGCTGCAGGTCAGACAAATCACTGTTCACACTAGCACTACAGCAAGCTCCTAGAAGTTCCCTTCATATCCACAGTTCACCTCTCTGTATTACAGAGGTCATGGCTTTTACAAAGGGCAGAAAATTAATTTTCATGGTTTTCACTGGCCCTGAAGTTGACTTTGCAAAGACAAAATCTATACTGAATAGCCCCGATGTTGATCTGTTTGACGAAGACCAAACCGGCACAAATTTCAGGGATCTAAGGAAAAAAGAAACTACTTATGATGAAAATAAATAAACTCTTCACTGTTTTTCTTGACATTTACTGTCTTTGTGCAACAATGAATACCTGCAGTTAAAATATAATAATCAATAACATTATAAAAAGGCCCCAGTCTTGCAGTTCTTAGCCAAACAAAACTGTCATCTGGATTTAAAAAATTGCTCCAATTTATGTTTGCAAAGGATTTATGTATGTGTATGAATAGTTAGAAAGAAAGGATATAAAGACAGAGAAGAAAAACACAGTGGTGGGATCAATACTGATTCAGAGCAACAACTGAACATGCAGAGTATCAAATTAATTTACTCTCCACAGCTGACGTTGCTTTAGGAGAAGTCAGGGTAAAAGAAACACAACAGCAGTTCCACTCATTCCTATTTTCTGCCTTCCTGTTTTGCATAATAAGCTCAGCCAGGTCTCCCCATCCAAAAATCAACATATTGCTAACTATGACTGCAATACATATCTGCTAAAAATCTCAGAAGTCTCAGAAGTTGTATGATTGTTTTCTATATAAATCATTAACATTTTCCACCAACAAGGAGTTTCACAGTTCTGAAACAAGAAAATACTCAGTCTCATTCATTACCGTCCTAGAGTTACAATTTTTCATATAGTTCATAAAATTATTTAATAGAATAAGCAGATCTTGTAAGAGCTTAATAGTTTCTTGATCATATCAAACTAAGAGTCCAATCAGTGTATAATACTTTCTCCAGCACTTTCCAGGATCAGATGGACAGGAAGAACAAAGAAGTAGAGTTTGAAGTGACAAAGCACATGGCCAAGACTGGAATAAACTGCCCAGAGGGGAAGGTTTCTCTTCCCCAAAGAGCAGGAACCAAATATTTCCAAGCATTTCAAGAAAGCCCATGGGTTTAGAGTGCTCTCTGCCTTTGCTTTGAGATTTGACAGACTTTCAAAAGAGCACAGACAGCAACATGTGTCAAGCATTCTAAGCAAAGCTGACCACTCTTTCAGTATCTAAAAATGCAGGCAGAAATTTAGCAAGAGAAATTGTTGTGTGCATTAACAAATAAGGAATTACTCGTCTTTTAAAAATTCTGTAGCTTTCTCCATGTAGCCTGAAGCAAGCAAAGGCAAAGTGCTCCTGTTCCCAGGGAGCCTGATACAACACACAGTTGTACTTTTACTCAAGGATTACAGCCCTTGCTAAGTTTCTGTTAACAGTCTCATTTCTTACCAAAGCTGTTATTATTTTGGCTAAATAGTTTTAAATAGAAAATAACATACATTTTAGGTTTATTTATGCATGAGCATAATTGAAGTATGACAGCACAACAGAAAGAAAACAGTATCTTGAGTAACAAAGAATTTTATTTATGCTAAAAATATAGATATTTACAGTGCAAGCACACTCTGCTATTTGTGCCCTATTATCTGCCTTTAGCCTTCCACACTTTTCCTCTGCTGTCTCCTCATCAAAACAAATTGGTACCTCTTTTGGGGCCAAAACCAAGCAGAAGATTCTTTAATTACACTGCAAACCCACAAAGAGCATTGAAGTTCAAGACATGTATGCAAAAATCAAATCTGAACAGACCAACTTAGCTATTCCTGGGAAGGAATCTTATTTACAAGAAGACATCCTGCATCTAAACCAAAGTCATGGTGGGGGCAGGGGGGCGGTGGAGAAACAACACAAAAAACTCTGCAGTGTTTCTTACTCCAGGCAAGGGCAGCCAGCACACAACGTTTCTTCGGAGGATCTTATTTACCTTTTCTTTTCCAAGGATAAAAAGCGGAATTAAAGGTTAGTCCTCATCTGAAAACACAAGTACTATGGTAGACAATATAGATCATAATTTGTCCTCATATTTTGTCATTAGCAAGGTAAGCTTTTTAATTTAATTTTCAAAAGTAGATACAGAACGACTGCATCTCCCCTTCTCACAAAAGCACCAAAGAGATTATAAAAATCTCCACATTTAAACTAACTGCAGCAAAAACAAGGCAGCCCCTCCCATGGCAGCAAGATCATGCAATATGCACTGGTGAACTGCAGCACAGCCCTTCTGGGGTTGAACTGGTTGACACCCAGAAATGGCACTAATGCATCACAATGCCTGTCCCTGCCTTAGGTTCCTAAGAGCCCAAATTGGTCAGCAGTGCAAACAGATTCCCATCTGCATCCTTAAAGTGACACTGTGTCATTTTAACGGGCTATGTTATACACACGTATGTACTACAAAATAGTTCCACTGAATTATTTATGACACCTTTCTTCTTAAAGAAGTATTTAGCAAGCTGTATCATTAAAATATAACCAGCAGCTACCTACATGCCCCTGTATACCCCAAATTTGGAGTTTAAAAGAAGAAGTGATGAATGGTATTACTGGGGGAAACTGCAAGGGCAATTTTTGAGCAAGCAGTGCAATTAATGGAAACAGAAACTGGGCACTAGCAGCCACAGTCAGAGTGCTACTCTTGCTAAAAGACACAGCTTTCCAACGACTGTAGAACTTGGGGCACTGCCTCATTCACAGCATAGTGCAGAGCAGGTTCTGTTACATAAACACCTGAGAATCAGCAAATAAAAGGACAGGCATACATGAAGCAAGATAACTTCACTATTTTTTTGCATCTGCCTTCTTTCCTGCCTGCCATTTGCACTGCTTCCTTTCTTTGCTCCCAGGAAAGTACAATCCCAGCAACGGACAAGTGCCCCACCAGCACTGCCTGCACCAGCCAGGTGATGGAAATAGGTGTGAGCAGCTTGGGACAGAGCCCAGGTAGAGTGTGGAACTACAAAAATTACAGCAAGTGGGAAGTTTATATAGGGAAGACTGGAAATGTGTAGAACAGAGAACAAGCCACAACATGACCCAGAGAAAGCTCTTGAGGGATAAGCAGTTGTTTCCAGGGCGGATTGCAAACCAGAGCACACCCGTCATAGGGGTACGCGGATGTCCCTGGGTGATCCATAAGGTTACTCCTGCGCTCCTTACAGTCCCTCATATTTAGTTAATGTGATCATGAACCAATGACTAGAAGGAACACTGTAAGGTTCACCCAGACACTTTTAATTTAGGATATTGGGATGAAATTTTAGAAGGTGAACAGAAGAAATTCCATGGAGTGGTCCAAAAAAACAGTGCATCTCAAGGGTGGGTCATACAGCAGAGGATACCAGCCAGAAAGGCTAATAAAAACAGAGAAGCTGTGAGATCCCAGCAGAACTGCCACCTGTGCTCTTCTGGAGGTAGTCCAAGAGGATGACAGCACAGAACCACATGCCAAAGCAAAATCTACTCTCCATTATATGAGGCTGTTGCCCTTTGGAAAAACACATGACCAGCATGATTAAGTTTAGAGAAGGCAAAAATCACTTTGGCTACTACATATAGATTGGGTTTGGACTTGTATTAAAAACTGTCTGGAAGAGATCAGGAAACCAAACATTTCTCTTTGATGTAGAGTCCAAACTGCTCTGGAGTTTCTTGTTAAAAGGAAAATGCTCTTTAGGCAAAGGACACATAATGTCCTTTACACCTTCAAGCTAATACTTAAAACTCTTACACAACAGAATGTCAAATATACCAAAATCTAATTAAATCAAGGCTGTAACGGCAAGAACAGGCTTCATCTTGCTTACGTTTTTCTCCAATTCTAGCAACTAAGCTGGCACCTTGTTTTTGAAAGGAAAATTAAGAAAACACACACACTGTAAAAACAGAAATTTGTATCCAAGGGTGTCCAGCAAGCATGGAAAAGGAGATAAAGCTCTAGGCTTTGCCAAATGGCACAATCGTCTTCGGGCTGGAAAAATTCTGAAAGAATCAACAATGGACTAACACAAATCCTTCCATGTAGATGGCTAAAGACACACAGAGTGGCTTTCATAACACTTAAAGACCTTGCCTTAAGTATGTGTACAGTCATTCTCCTTGATCACTCCGTGACCTGATAGAGAATGCAAACTCTCGTAATATCAGTTTCTTCCAGTCACTTATGCACTTCTCAGCAGATGATTCTCAGATGAACAAAGCCCTGATCACCCCCGAGGAAAAGATCGCATGCACAGCACTGCCAAAAGAACCAAATACCTCCTATTCTGAAGTCCCACTGAATTCCTGTTTGAAAGGAGTTATAGCTCTTTTCTTTTCCAACAGATGATCAGTTTGAAGTTACTAAGAAAATACTGGGGTTTGTGATGTTTTGATTTTTGGGTTTGTTTTTTTTTAATTAAAACCTAAGAAGATAGACAGGTGTCCAACTCTTTAATAGCAAATCAATGGAGAGCAGGAACTCAGCAAGGTCACAGAGCAAAACTGCCCTTGGGGTCCCCAGTGCTCCATGTCAGCCCATGTGAATTTACTGTGTGCTTTGGCAGCAGAGCACAGCAGTGGTCTTCTCCACTCCCCTCAGAGTGACTTCATGTAAAACAGCAACAGCTGAAAGGAAGAGGGAATTTTGACACCCTTGAACAGGAGAAGGTGTAAAAGCTGGGCAGGAAGAAAACCAAGAACAGAGCTGGGGGCCCTGGTAACACACATGAGGTAAGACACACTCCTGCTACCAAATGCCACAGAGGGAAAAAAGTCCTCCCCTCAGCAACAGCAATAGTAATACCTTTCAAAAACTTTGAGTCCTATGATATAGTCTTGTTTGATCTATCAAACCAAGACAAACTAGCCAGTTAAAAGACTTGAAGCAACTGCAAAGCCCAGGCTCTTGTTCATTATTTGAATACCAAGTAGTCATACAGATGTCAGTCTGAAGTATTTCATACTACCCCAAGTTATTTCTAAGCCATTGCCTAAGAGGAAGGTTGTTTGGACTTTGACCTGCTCTGCACTTGGTCACCAGCATTTGTTAAGATAAAAATGAAGAATGGTTTCTCATCTTAAGCCTTTAGAGGATAGACTATTTCTGCTGCACTGCTGTTAAATCTGTTTTATAGTTCCACTACCGGGAAAAAGGAACATCACACTTAGAAAATTATTGCAATTATCAGCCATTAAGGATGCAGTTTATAATGTAGTACAAATCCCTTCTAAATTTTATAACTTCAGCTTATGTTTCATTTTATCCCAACTAAGCAACAGCCTAGAAAGTAATGGCCTACTTTGCACTTGAGTACAAACCAAAAGTATAAAAACATTTTGGTTTTAAAGTGTTTGCATACTAATCCCTCGAGTACTTAATGTCACCCCATGGGTATCCATGTACAGACACAGCGACTGTGAGATGAACCTACATAACTTAAAAAGAATCAAAGATTCCTGAAAATATCAAGTTGACAGAAAATACCATTGACATTTGCAGGCAAGAAAAAAAAAGTAAGAAAGAATTCTGAAACTCCGAAATTTCAGTCCTGGTCTGATGTGGCCTCCCATCACGGGAAGCTGACATTTAAAAGACTGTTTAGAGAAAGCAGGGTGATGTCTGTGCCCAAAGCCAATCTGAAGCCACACAGATGTCGGTGAAGCCGCAATCATTTGTCCTGCCTGGGGCTGTGTGATCACTACCAGACACCATTTGAAACAAGGAAACGATCTGATGTGGATGGGGCCGACTTTTCCCACTTTTTCAAAAACAATTGTTAAACTTAACAATGCTCTGTGACAGACACGGCTCCAGAGGGAACCGTAATTCTTCCTTAGCTGCAGAGATATCTCATCTTCATTGGGAACTACAGCTCTATCAAGTGCATTTATTTAGAAATATTGCTAAAGTTCTTCTTGGAACAGCTGCCTTCACAGTTACGTATGCAAAACAGTAGGCTGGAGTTACCAATTAATCTCACAAAAGAGAATTAGGTTGATGTCACATAGTTTGAATAGTAATTATAGTATGAACTAGAAATTGTTCATGGTAATAAAAATTGTTACAAACAATTCTAGATCCACAGAGTATGATGGATGATTTGTTATGACACTGAATAATGTTTTAAATATTGCATTTCTTAAATTCAAGCACACAGCACCATATCCAAATTTAGGGTAACTCAAATTTGATTCACACCAAAGCTTTGCTTGACCTATAGCATCTTGGGTACAGCCAATCACCTACAAATGGTTTGGTCAACAAGGTCAATTTGATATTTTATTTGAATTCTGTATGAGTAAAAACAAATCTTGGGAGCTACTGAGAGGTTTTAGTCCTATAAACAAAGTGCAACCTCAATGTGTCAAAATGAATCTTGGAAGCATCACTAAAGCTGGATGAAGAAGCTAGCACTGCCCAAACTGCAATATCCAGTTATGGATGCAGCAATGGATGCAGCAGCTTGAACACCTGCCTCCAACACCAACATCCTGCACCTTCTAGGGAAAAAAATATTCTAGCAACCCAACCAAATACCATTTTCAATGGATATTTTTAAGCTTTAATCTACCTTTGGCAACCTGCTATTTTTTATGATTCCTCCTACTAGTTCTCTGGAGTAAAAACGATGGAAATATGTTGGTTTATTTTTGTTGCTGCTAGACAGCTAATCAAATTTGATATTTATATTGTACTGGGATAATGAAATGTCAAGACAGATATTATAAAAACATTTCTGAAGATAGTAATTTAACCTTCAGCAATTCAACTTGATTCAGTGGTGTCTGCACACTTGCAAATAATTTTGTTTTACATCCCTGAAACCTGATGGCAGAAATAAACCCTTTCCCTCTTAGGTTGCTGCATCTGGAGTGCCACTCGGTGGCCAAATACAGACACTCTCATTGAGCAGATACCAACCTAACACCAGTCAAGCCATCTCATAGAGTTTGGGATATACTGGATTTGGAAGCAGTCACTCTGCCATTACTCATGACAGCCTAACACAATAAAAAAAATTTGTATTCCTCATATAAACTGTGTTCATGAGACTCTGGTTTTAGTCAACACATCCTCAGGGAAGTAAAGAACCTCCAGCTCTACAAGCTTATCCTCTCACATCTCACTTCACAAAAAGTGCAGCTTCAGAGCCAGGCTGTAACAAACATGTCCTCTGTGCATCAAGCACCTGCAACCCATCCTCACCAGCGAGTAACTTTGAATCTTTAGCACTGGGAAGCTTGTATTTATTTTTTTTTAACCTAAAGAATCAAGTTTTTTTACATAAACCGATACACATATTTTAAACAGAGAAGGAATCAGAAATAGGGTGGGGCAGGAAAATAGCAGCTTGTAAAACTAAGAGCATCTTGTTAGGGTACCACTTGTACACTGCCATCACAGGAGAATAAATTTATTTATTTCCAGTACCTCATCACTCCAAGCCAGTGCTGAACTTGCATCACTCTGACCTGGTCAGTCTCAAGGGCAAAGTACTCCCTGTACCATCAGAAAACTTTCACTTCCTCTTACTCAGCTGCCTCCCAGACACTGAGATGCAACAGGAATTTTTGTGTTCCTGCTTGTTTTTTTTTACAGCAGCAGCACTCACATTCAGCATAAGCACTACACAGTTGGAAGGTGGTAAAGAAAAGATGGAGAAAATTAATTTATGCATGACCGACATCTTTCATCCTTCAGAGGATAAGAAAAAATTCACTCCAAAATTTAAGAACTTCCTTACAATCACCTGGGTTAGTTGCACTGTTTCTTTTGCTTTTGGATAATACAATATACAGAAATGGAGAGCAGAAGTGAATATCTTGGATGAAGAATCTTAACTATAAAAAGTGATTTCATTATATTAAAAAATGTAAAACCTCCATTATTATTTTTACTGTAAGCTTTCCAAATTGCTAGCCAGCCTCCCAGAGCGTTTTTACCTCTTGTTTTCTCTCAAGGGTAAATGTCTCATGGTACATTTAAGAAATTTAATCAGAGTTCACTTTTATATTTCTATCTGAACAAATCCCAATTAGATCAAATTAGCTAAGTATTCAGCATTCCTCAATAACCCATCCATACTGGTTTAAACAGATGAAAAAATACTATCTTATCATAACTTGACATCAGACCATAAACAACTGTCAAATATAACACCAGGCAGGAAAAGACAATGCATTCTTAATTCAACAAGACATTAACTCATCCTGCATCAATCCACACCACTGGGCAAGGCTCCTGCCCTGACTCATATGTGGGCATCAGTCTATGGGAACAAGAAACTGCCCGTAAAGCGAGAAGTTGCTCCATGGGAGATTAGTACCTGTGTGAGGAAACCTCAGAGTTTGTTGGAAGGTGTGTTTACACTGCTCACTTCAGCTAAGCCTAGAAATATTTACAGCGATACAAAGTAAGGTCACTACAATTGTGCCTGTTCTGTGGCAGCACAAACATCTTTCTTTAAAAAAACAAACAAAAAAACCCACCAAACAAACAAGGTGAAGTCATGGGGGGGGGGAGGGCAGGGAACAAAAAAAACCTGCACAATTTTTGAAAGAAATCTGGGAGTTCAGTGTTCCCTATGATTTCATTGCATGAGGGCCCATGAGAAGCAGCTCTGGTACAAAGAAGGCTTTTTGTAGCACCATTTTTTTAAACCTGAAGTTTAGAAACAGCAACGGGATGCCGAAACTACATCATCCTTGCACAGAGGAGCTACTAGCACGGTCATAAAAGATGCCAGTATTTCCACTGAATCAGCCACAAAGCCTTCATCTTGTTTTGCCCTCAATGTTACCAAAAGCAGTATATTCCAAATACCTTTAAATCCCTGTGTTCTAATAAAAAATGTGATTTGACCAGTGAACATCTGCAGGCAGCTGAACTTTGTGTTATTCAGCATTTGAAAATGACAAAAGGGACTTGATTTGCTGAGAGCAGATGAGCTACTCACCGGAGATATGACATATGCCACAACCGCATTTCAGAAGGCTGAAGTCCAACCCATTTCAAAGTGGAGGATGACAGCAGTAGGCTGGGACAAGCCTGCAGAGCTCACTGCCATGGGAACAAAAAGCTGCTCTGAACTGGTCAAATGCCCAATGAGTATCAGCAAACTGAGCACGACAGCTCCTTACACTTTTCATAGGACTTCACCAAAGTGCTTAAGCACAGGAACCCACCACATGCTCTCTGTATAATAGAAAACATTTACTTTTGTGAATGATTATAAACAGAAGGCTCTTGAAAGAGCTTTACTCCCCAGTAGAACCCCTTAAATGTTTACATTCTGAGGGCTGTTGTGCAGTAAGGCCTGTTCACTGTGGCAGATGGAGAGCTTGCTCACAGCACATGGTTGTACCACACCTGTCACAGCAGTAGCTCGGCTTTGGAAAACAGGTCCCCACAGACGAACTTCTGCCTAATCTACCCCTCAAATTCATTTGCAAATAAGCCACCTGTATTTTTTCCTCTCAGGACACAGCTCAGCCATCATCTCAAATGCCTCTGAGTAGCCCCAAACAGAGACTGAATGCAACTCTGCCCTCCACATCACAGCCTTCTGGAATCAGCAGAAATAATTCACTGCAACAGATAGATCTTAAGGGGGGAGGGGGTTGTTTTTTTCCTCTAGCAACTGAAGCTGGCTGTCAAAAGAAGCTGCTAGTACAGCCCTTCCTTCCCTCCCAAATGCAGTTCTTATCTTGGTAAGCAAGAAACCTAAGATGAATAAAATGAAAATGTGGAAGGAATGAAATAGGAACATTTGAGTCACTTCCGTGACATGACCAAAGCTTTTACTAATTATGAAAGTGTGCAATGTCCATTTACCAAGCCATTTTTCAGCTTTGCATTTAGAGAGAGAAGTAGATATTTAGCATAAGCAAAGAAAAATCCTAAAAATTCACAATAGGTGGTTCCTCTTCTGAGACAGCTCTAGTTTATCATTTTTTTTCTTTATTGCTATTTAATGACTCATATCATGCGACTCTTTTCTCATTCCTAATGTCTGCTGCTGAAGTCTCCTCTAGAGAGATAGTACTTAAACGCCTGAGGGAAAGTCAGAGAGAAAGATAACTGCAAAAAAATCATGGGAGTCATCATTTCCTAAGTCTGCATTGAAACAGATAAAACTTCCATTGCCAAGATTAGTTCATACAGTACAATATATGGGGAGACGGACAGATCTCTTTACGTGGGATGAAAGGATGAACCTTTCCATCAGATATATATGCAAACATATATGAAATAGCTTATCTGAAATAGCTTATCTGAAATCAGCTGTTACTTTCAATCCACAGACAGAAATCTGAAGTCTGAAATGAACTTGCTCTGTGACTTGGCAGCTGGAAAAACCAACTGATTGTCACAGAGAAGGTGCATCTTCTTTTGGGACAAAGCCAAGAACTGCAAGCAGAAAAAACAGAACCAGATGTTACCGTAGCATATCACAGCATAGAGACCCATTAGTTACTAACTAATTTCATGCACAATAACCTGCTAAACTAAAGCTGCAACTGTCACAAATGGTCCCATTCCTATTTCATCGTTACAGGTGATTTGATTCACCTTGGTTAAATATGAACAATACTATAATTATTGAACAAAGTTGTTAAGCCCAGCTCACCACTTCCATACATTCCTTAAAGAATGCACAGCAGTCCTAAACATTTTGATATGGGCTGTTTTATATCACAGCAACTAATATAGTTGCCTCCTGCTCTCAAAGCTTTAAGTAATAAATCTGTTTCCACAAGTGTGTATAATCTCATTGCTGGTCAACGTCTCTGACAGCACAGGTAGGTGAAGATGTTTTATACAGCACATAATGAGGAATCAGAGATCTATCCTGTGGAAATCAATAAAACCCCCTAGGCTTGCAGAGATTCCTCAGGGATTTCTCTGGAGAATCATGGCTAAGAAAACTGAGGATATTGTAAAATCAATACTAGGGCATTTTTCAAGTGGGCAGATGACTTAATTTATAGCATTGCTATGACTTAGTAAAACATGCATTATGACTAAGTAAAAATAGAAAAAGTCTTTTTTAAATAAGCCTGGCTCATGCTCTTTGACAAGCTCTGCACAGCTTTTGACACCCAGCCAAGAAAACTGGTATGACCAGGTCACATCCTCCTCTCCTGCCCACCAGCCCTGCCCAGGTGCCTCCCTGCTGCCCTTCGACACGTGCTCTGCAGCACAGCACCCACCTGCCCTGGCTGGATCCCCACAGTCTGGCTGCAAGGAACTCACTGGGGGGTCACATCCTCTGTGCTCCCCCTGCTATGTGCCGCAGGGCAGAGGGGCATTTCCCAGGCAGCAACCTGCAGGTAAACTGGCAGGAGAGCTGCCTACCAGCAATTGCAGGCCAAAAGAAACTCTGCACAAAGTAGGAAATATTTTCCATGTTTTCTATCTTCCTCATGAGACTGCAGAAGTTACACACAAAAACCTCTGGCTCCTACTGAGAGAAACTAACTCGGTAGATAATGCCTTTAGAAAGAATGACACAGAAATAGGAATACATTCTGCCATGGGCTGTGGCTATAGAGGCAGACTACAAGCCTGTTCATTTTCAGGCTTGAAGAATTGCTATAGGGAATGCATTGCAGAGGTGAGCACCAGGCTTCCCCCTTCTGCTGGGACAAGTCCCTGTGCAAGGACCACAGCCAGACCACATGCACTGCACTCCCGATGCTCCAGTCACAACATACTCCCTACACAGTAGTGAAGGCAGAACAGAAATCTACTGGGATTAAGACTTTTCCTACAGCCTACTACTCAAAATTTTAAAGTCTAGCTTGGTCTGACTGTGGTTATCTACTTCCCTGCTGCCTGCTGTGACTCCCAGAGCATTGACTGGACAGAGCTAGATGTGGACAGAGAATAGAGTGTATCCCTTCCTCCTCCAAGCACCAGCTGATGCTGTCTGTCCCAAGCAGCCAGCTGAAGCTCTACCCCTGCTAAGCTTCCAACAGCATAATTAAAGGATTTCCCAGCTAAGCAGGAAAGCAATTTATCCTTGCAATTATCAGAATGCCTCACAAATCTTCCAAGAGCCCTTCAAACAGCACCAGATTTGCACAGACAGGAAAACTGACTCCACACTAGCAAAGGTGGAAAATTCAGGGATATGTTACACTGGCACTAATACAGCAGAGATGGGGTGCCCTCAGGAACACCCTCAGTCCTCTCTGGCACTAGGGAGAAAACCACCAATGCTTGGAAGCTAAGCTGCTGGAGATGAGCTCCTTGAAGCGTAGGTCTTTCATCACAGATGCCTATTTGATAACCATCAGTCCCTAACGGAAATAATGGATTTCCATTTCAATTGATAAGCATCATTTACTGTGCATCAAAAGGACCTCTGTTGGTAGAAGGGATTAGAAAACCAGAGGTTGCCTCAAGAAGGCCTCAAAGCTTTTTCCTGATGAATTTCTTCTCCCAAATCCCTGTTTTTCTTATTTCCATCTACATAAACAACATTACTTTATCCACCAAGTTTTGCAAATTCAGGTAACTGGTAGGAACTCTCCTTAGGTGGGGGAACCCAGGCCCAGGGTTAAATAATGTTTTACCAACTTTATAATGTCATTAAAAACCAAGGAAAACATTTGTGTTTGCCATGACTTTGATGTGAAATGCATTTAAATGAAGCAGTTTAGGCTGAGCTTGGGGCAAAATTAAAAACCCCACATGGGACACAACCGCACAGGAAAGCAAACTCACTGAGCTTTGCAGAAATCATTATAGAGATCCAAGCAGAAAAACCACTGTTAACTTGATCTAAGAATGGCTAAATTACAAAGACAACAGTGAAACATTATAGTCAAAACACGTAATCATGAAAGAATTTAGGATTTTTCCTTGAGGCTGCTGCCCGGGCCCCCAGTGGGTCTGTGCACAGAATTTCTATTGTCTTCAGCAGGAGACTTTTGTTTGGAAGAATCACTAGCTAAATGATTATTTCATGCCATTGAAACAGGTTTAAAGTGTTTATATACAGCCATAAACACAAATACATGTATATTTTTTAAAAAATCTTCAAAATCAGCCATTATAACAAATTTTCCCTAAATCATTACTAAAATAGAAATTAATTTTCTAGAAATAAAAAACAATTAAATATATATTTTTTAATGTACTTCAAAATTTCTTCCAGAAGTCAGCTAATCTGCTAAATACTCCCACTTCTACCACTTTTCTTTTTCCTGAATCTGTTAGAAAGAAAGATAGCCTACCTCCTTTCTAACCCAGTGAGCCAGAAAGCCATCTGGCCATATGCAGCAACACCTACTCTGATATCAGAAATCATATTCCTCTTCATTTTGAAATACAATATTAAAATAATACATTGCCATACCCTTACTGTGCACAGCAGGACACCTCTTCAGACCAAGAGGCTCTCATCCAGCAGTGCTGGCAGCAGCCAGTGGGGCTGAGCACATTTTTTTCTACTTGTCACCTGAGCAAAAGAATAATCCAAAGGGACCTGTCTGCCAATCAACTGCAAAGATCCCAGAAACAAGGGTTCATCTCAGTCCGCACTGAGAGTGAAGAGATTTGTGGCATTCCAGTTATGGTAGTTTTGAATCTGTGGAAGGGTTTTGATACTTTCTGAGACTACTGAGAATGTTAAAATTAAATATTTAATTACTATCAGTATTTTGTTTAGGAACTGCTCCTTTAAATAAGACAAAATTATAGTCAAGCCAACCAGGGTTTATTCATTTAGATAACTCAATAATATCAACCTGGTGCTTTGGGATGAAGCAAATCCAATTGTGATCTATGGCCACACTTAAACCATAGCTTGGGGAAATGAAACAAGAAGAAAGGAAATAAAAGGAAAGGAAAAAAAATACTAAAAACTGAGAGTTCTAAATGTGGTTGCAATTGGTTACCCCGGTCCAAAACTGCATGCCAAAGAACACAGAGGACTGACAGCTCATGTATGCAACCTGCATTTTCCAGTAGCCAGAACATGTTGAAATAGGAATAATATGGGGCACCCAAAAAGAATGCACGTTTGCATTAGCATACATTCATGTAGCCTGCAAACACCACCTCTTCTGGGTATATGATGGCCATTTATCCTACAAAGCAAAAATCCTCAGCAAGAGAAAAATGAAGAAAAGGCCCAAGAATAGGCACGGATGCTCTATCCATGGGCAGCTCTAGTCATGTGCACAGTGCCATATCCATACTCCTGTCCTTGGTTATATGTAGGAATAAAATGGAGAAAGTATTCCACATGCAACAAAAATCCATAAGTAAAAATAGTTAGTCAAAGTCATATTTTTTCTAAAAATATTCACTGTAAAAACAAATCTGTTTTATTCTGAGTATTGTTAAAACATAATGCAGTGCAAGATAAAGGAAATTAGAACAAAATCATGGAAAGTTCAGGATCTAGAAATAGCAGTGTAATTCCATTCCAGATTTTGATTCAGTTACTGCCATGGAACAACTCCAGGTTTACACCATCCTGTCAGACCACAATTTGCCACCGTATATATGAAATATTCCTCTGAGTCAGTGCAAAGAAACTCTACAAAAAGCCTGAAGAACTCCAAGAATCTTTGGACAGCAAGAGAGGCTCAAAGAATCCTAAGCAAAAATATTTTGCTTTGTCCAAGCATGCACATGTGGAAAAAGTGCCTCTGAAACAACTGCAGTTTGTGAAACATCAGCACACAGAAGTGCTGAAATTACCTCTCCACCAAAAGCAAAGCATTTGCAGCTGCCATACCCTGTTCTGGTCAGATAGAAACCTGTGTGCTGCATTCCCTCCTCCTCTTCTGAACTTGGAGAGGAGAGAGAAGATAGAGTCATGACCCTTCTGTTTGTTTTTGGCTTTTCAGACCACAGTACATCAACTGCAGTCTTTCTGGGGAAAAAAAAAAAAAAGAAAGAAAAGAAAAAGTTGCATGTCAAGAACTGAAAACTCCTATTCTTGACAAATGATTGCTTCCACCCTGTGGCACAGGGAGTGGAAGAAGGACTGTCTCCTCCTTACTAAGGTAGTTCCAAAAAGCAAGCTGTATTTTAATTAGCATTTTCTGCCCAGACAATATTTTTCACTGAGCACTGTTCTCCCCTGAAAATCTGCCCAGGAAGAACTACCAAAAATTTAGTGGCTTAAAAACAGGTTTTCAGGACCATGAGATATGACCTTATAAACCTTCTGCCTCTGGCTTCACAGTCTGTTTGGGTGCCAACCTTATCAACAACAGTGTTCAGCAGGGACAGACATGGAGACAAACAGCTCAGCCCTCCCAGCTGGTGCGAGCCAGGAAGAAATACCTCAAATTCTCTGTAAAGCCCACAGCAGCAGCTGCCCTCAGCAGTGCACTGAGGACAGGCAGCCCCAGCCTCTCCAAGATGTGTCACTGCATGATGCTCTCAGCTCTGGTGCCTCAGGACTGCAATTCTGCAGTAAATGAGTGATCTCTTATACAAACTTGGAAGGTCATGATGTTTCTCTTGCTTACTGGTTTGCATGTCCAGAAGAAGAAAAGGCCACTTTCGCAGCTCTGCTCTCAGTCTGAAAGCAACATGAATGGAGAATGGACAAGCTCCAAAGGAGAGGGGCAAAGAATGGCCTAACAGCCATTTTAAGCAAGCAAGCAATCTGTAAGAGTACAGGAGCCAACTAAAAGTCAGTAGACATGTCAGACTTGAAGGGCATATTCTGCTCAGCTCCAGTTCCTTCAGGCCCTCTCCCAACCCACACTCATGAAAGCCAACTCATGAAAAACATGAAGCAACATGACAGTGTGGGTGCCCTTGCTGTCCATCCCTTGTTAGTCCGTTGATGAGAGTTATCTATAATCCAACACGCCCAGCTGACAAGCAAATCAAGAAACACAGCACAAGAGAAAAGCAAAGGACACTTTCTCAAATGAGACAGATGTGCCTAATAACAGCAGTAACAAGAGGAGACTGTGTATATGTGCTCCAGGTTAACAGACTTCTCTGTGAACTCTTTCCTGCCACTATTCATATGTCTGTAAGACAGGAGTACAAAATTAACCTGAAGGAAACAGTCATCTCAAAATGATGATGTCCTGTCAGTTGTCATGTAGCTGCACAGCCCTTTCCCTCTATGTTAGCACTCAACAGCTTCTCTCCTGTTCTGTATCACATCTAAAGCACATGCATAACAGGCTTATAATTCTGTGGAAAAAATTGCTTTTGTTTCTATAAAATCCTACATGTTTTGTATGATCCTTTGTTCATTTACCCTTCATCATCAGCTTGACTCTTTGTTGTGCTGTTTGAACTAAGGAGGGGGAAGAGGGTGGAAGAAGAAAGTCTGCGTTTGGCTCCAATTAACCCTTTCCAGAGAAAAGAGCCTGAAAACAGTTTGGGTCCTGCTGCAATAGGTGCTGTGGAATTAACACTGTAGGAGTCCTAGAAAAAAAAAGTTCTTTCCAGATCAGCTTGGCAACTTAGCAGCAATATGCATCAGTAAAATCCCCACACCCTTCCACATAATCAGTAGAGGTATGTCTGCCTCTGGTGTCTCATGTTAGGAAGTGTATTATCGTCTGAATGACAGGGAGCAAAAACAGGTTTTCATCTGGGTTACTTGTTTAAACTCCTATAATTATTCCAGCAGCATTGACTGCAAAAGTGAATGAAATACACAGTGGTGACCCTTGTTCACAGGCCTTAGAGAGAAACCAGCTGACATCTACGAAGGATCTTCTTCCCTAGTCTAATTCCCACAGACTTCTTGAAACTGCATTACTGAACTCATACACTGTTTAAAAAAGGTATGCCTGCATGTGAAAATAAAACCTTATTAAATCATTAGTCACACAGAGTCTTAGGACATGGCAGAACAACATAACTAAGTTATGTGTAGCTGTTTCATAACTGGACACTGCCTGTCATCAAAAGGTGATGCTTTGGGTCAATAGCCAACTTCTTCCATGCACAGCACAGGGGCCTCCACCATGCTGAATAGAGCTCCATGGCAGATCAGGAGGACTGTCCCACCGTGTTCCCCTTGAGGGGCTGAGACAGCACACCCCTAACCCACTTGCCCATGTGGGGGTAAGGGTTGTGACAGTGACTGGAGTTAAAGCCACAAGGATTATTTTTAAGTGTACTTGTTATTCACAGTCAGCGTATCTTAACTTCTCTCATCTGCATGGAATTATTGTCCCTTTAAAATTTGAAACTTAGTACATTTTATTTCAAGATGACTTTACAAGGCCTTCTATGTGATATTAATTTCAACAGCCCTCTAATATTGCACAACAGTCATATGATCCAGTGTGTGTGTTTTATGAGACAGACACGACACATGAAAATTAAAAACAGGTCCTTTGTCTGGAATACAGAGAGGAACTTCAGGGGAAAAAAAGAAAAAACAATGAGCGCGTGCCCAAAGATCAGGGTGGAGGGAAAAGGGGAGGAAAAAACAGGATGAAACATCAGAGTCAGTTCATCCTGCCCAGAGTGAAAACAGCTTTCATCAGTATGAAAGACAATTAATTTGCATAAATTTACAGCTCAATACAATAGAACTGTGCTGCTGCATTTCAGGACTGGCACTGGAAGTAAGGATTGCTATGCCTATAGACCAGTCCGTTATCAATAATTTACAATATTCCCTTCTGCAAGCAAAACTTTGTAATTGCCTTGCATTTCAAATGGCATTTTCTATATGTATTAAATCCAAGGAGAGAATCAGGTTTTAAATGCGCGGGGTTTAACGTTTATTTTGTAACACATAATCTAAGCACTCAGTATGAACACAGAGGTATTTCCTATGGTCGACAGTATCCTTCTACATGTTCTGCTAGTCATGGAGGATTCAGAGGTATTTCAAATATATCAGCCCTGATCTGAATGCACCTCTCATTCACACTCACCCTCAACTATTTACAAGACCACCAGCAGTTGCAATCATTTCGGTCTGTTTAACTTTTAATATATTTGTATTGCCATGTATGCATCATACACTATACTGGGAACAGCACAGGCAGAGCAGGACACCACTACCTGAGGAAGAGTGCACAGCAGACAACAGTCTGTGAGTTTTTGCGGAGGTCACAGCTGGAAAAATCTCTTTTGCTTTGTCTGGCCTGACATTACTAGCTGAGACAAAGAGGCTCCCTCTTTCAACCAAGTGCACTTCCTCAGTCAAAGGGTTATAAAATTAGGTAATTTTACAAAGTTAGATAACACAGCAGGTGTTATATTTACAGCAATGTGAGCATGAACAGAAAGACCTGAGGTAATCAAATCTCATGCTTGAAGGATAAGAGGATTCATAAGATGATCACCAGCTGAGATCAGGCACAAGCTACTTTATCCTACACCCCTTTAGACACCAAGCAATTGGCCAGGTGAAGGCCCTGTCTTTTTGTTTATTTTCAGCTTCTCCTTCTTCAAGGCATCCATTGCTGGAGGTCAAACACAGAACAAGATGATGACCCAGGTCCATTTGTTTTACCCCATTCAAGCGAGGTGTGGATGAGATACAAATATCTCAGCACGCAGAGACTTTGGGGAGACAAGCCTGGACTAGCCAAAATGCTTGTACTTCTCAATATATCTCAAACACATACCATAGGCTTACATGAAACAAAAAGCACTCCTCCAAACATGTGAATGATCCTTCACTTTTGTTCCCTCTCTCACTGGTAATATCCCTAGAGATAGTTAGTAACATTCTTGAGGTAAACATCTGTTCCATTGTATGGAGATAGATTGTTTCTCAAATGAGTTCACCTCTGTGGGATTTTTTGGAACATGTAATTTTAAATTAATACCATCACATCCATATGCATTTTATGACAACCTCTCTTGAAAAACATATTTTTAAACATAGATGTTGATTTTATGAGGAACTGAATGCCAAGAAGTAAATAAGTATAAAGATATATAGCAAAAGAATAAAAACATTTCCTGTGAGTGAGAAAAGTCTTTGGAAACAAACTCCTAAGAGGCCATTTTTATAACTTCTGTTCTACAGACTACTCAGGATTTGCAACACAGAGAACAACAATGGGCTATGCCTGTATGTGCAGTTACCCCAGCTGTAGGTGCAAGGGAGTATTTGCACCAGTAAACAACCACTACTGTGCCTGGTTGGCCTCTTTGCACACACAAATATCAAAAAATAAACAAATACCTCGAGAAGTATCTGATCACCATGAATTTTTAAACTGCCTTTCTCAGCTTTGCAGCTTCTTCTTTTGATACCTTTAATAAGCAATTTATCTTTGTTTCTTTTAATAGCAAAAAAAAAAACCCAGCCAAGGTCAGCAATCTGCTTGTCAAAGGTAAGCTATTTAAGGGATAAAAAAGGAAAAAACAAACAAGAGTCATAAAATGCAGTAGTACCCTTCAGCCAAATCCAACTACTACCAATATCAAAGGAATATTCATCATGAACTTCAATTAGGAATAAAAATTGTATCTAAAACCATGGTTAAAAAAAGCAGCTTCTACACAATGATAGAGCAGGGGAACTGACTGTATGAAAAGGAAAAAAATGTAAATAAATTAACTTAATTGAATCTACATTCATTGATAACCAAGATCACCATTAAAATGCTTGCTCCATACTCTCTGCTGCTGCTAGGGCAGAATATCACAGAATGATATAGACTGGTTTTTCTCATCCCAGAAGAGCAATCAATCTCTATTCCATCTAAAGAAAATGACAGTGAAATAAATGCAATAACCAATTTTCTTCATGCTACTCTGCAAAGGGGAACAAAAGGTCCCCAAGATAGTATTATTTCCGCAGGCTTTTGAAGAAAAAAGGAAAATGATCCTTATAATGTTTGGAGTTTATTTTGGTTTTTTAAAACAAAATAAATTGGAAAATTGTTTGTTTAAGCCAAACTTTTGGAGAACTTGTTAAAGGACCATTCATAAATATGAAAGTAACATCTCCAGCCAATGCTACTTGCCCATGACAAATCTATATTGCTCATAGTCCTGCAAAAAATGTCTTTATCTGCTTTGAGGCAGGTGCCCATTTTAGTTGTCTTGAAGGATGCTAATGATATCACCTAGTAAACTGAAATTGTTCTTGTGTGGATACAATCTTTCATGTCTACATCAAGCCCCCAGGAACTATATGAAACCTGATTAAACTTTGTGCTTAAATGTAGGCTAAGGTAAATATAACATCATCTGTCTTATCAAAAAAATGAAAAGAGAGGGAGAAGGGGGCAATGTCCACTTCTGTCATCCCTCCATGTTGAAGTGAAGCAGGTAAATCAATTATTCTGATTCACCTTAACTTCATTTCTCTCCACAAGGAAACCACGAGGATTTACTCATGGTATCAGTACCAGAGTACTGCTATATATCCAATATAAACAAGCATAATCACTCTCCTAGTTTTTCTGTACAGTCTTTACAAAATAATGCAGAGATGGCCAGGGTCTGTATCCTCAATGCAAAGTCTCAAATCTAAATGCAAGAAGTGGTTGGAACAGAAGATTTGTACGCACACACTTTTAACACTGCAAAACCTGCAACCATCCTCGCACCCATCTCCTGCCCAAACCACTGACGGGTGTGCAAGATAACTGGACACAGGGAAAAATCAGGCATATAGGCATTATTCACTTTATAAGGGCATCAGAACAACAGTGGCCAATACTATCTTACCCTTCTTTAAGGTTTTGAAGGGAGAGAATGAAACACTGGATAAAGTATATATATATTATCTGTGAGGAACACATGGTGTTTTGGGGAGTTTCATTTTCTACTAAGATCCAATCTGACAATTGGGAATAGCAGCCTGAGCCATATCTTTTTTTATATGCTGAACAAGCATCTTAAATATCTTATATACATGTTGATTATGTCAAACTATTCCAGACATGAAAAGACCATATAGCTTGCTTTGTGCTACACAGCAATGGCCACAATCATTTATATGATCTGGACCCTCAGTGAAAGAAATTCAAAACAGATTTCACTTGGTAGAATATGAACAATATGTTTCCTATATTACACGAAATGCAGCTGGCTTTATATGTAACACTCCTCTCATCTTGGAGGAACTTATAACCGTGCTTTATATTGCAGTGGTGGGATATCAGAGCAATTCTACATGTTTAGTGCAGTTGCTGTGGAGTTATACTGCTATAAAATGGATAGAGAATTTGCTTATGCATATACAGCACTCTATTAAAAATATCTTTTAATATCTGTATAATCAGGCAGCACTTTCACCATCACCTGACACGTGCACCCTAATACTTTTCATGTTATTCAGCTTGTCAGCTGTGGGAGAATTAATTGAAAAGATAGCCCTGAGATGTGAACCAACACACCAGCTTAACCAAACGCAAGGGTTAAACCACAGGGCATCTCCAGCTCATTCACAATGATGATCCTCATTTATACCTCCTGTCAGCTGCAAATAAAGAAACACTCTTTATACCTTGAGGCTACAGTCAGGAATGACTACAGAATAATTTGTCTATATACTGTCTGATTTCAACAGCAGCGATGAGATACTAGGCAACCAGGCAGTTTTTTCCTATTAATTCCCTGCTCCCCTTTCAACAACCTTCCTGAGTAGGAAAAAAATTTGTACAAGTCCTCATCACCCTGGAATCTTATAGAGAAAGGCTCTGTACTTTAGGGATGACATTTCTGACACCTCCCTCTCAACTACAGCCTGCACTCTCTCACACTTCCTTCCCACCCCACATGTGACATGGACTGAGCAAGACACCGAGCTCTCATCCAAGGGTCAGATCACACCACTGAGAAACTACTGGGTTAGCCACATATTTGCATGTTTTAATTGCACTTTCCTGGCCTTTAAAGACTACGATGGAAAACAGACAGCAGCTTGTTTTAAGTGGGTGCACACTTCAGAGAAATAGTGAAGGACATTTGCTCATTTTACACACTGGGTTGAATTTGGCACGCCTGCATTTTTGCACAGTCATGCTCTTAGAAGAAGAAAGCATTTATTAAAACAAACAAACAAACAAAATAATCCAGTCTCTCTTTTTCCTTGAGAAGACAGCAAGGCTTTCTCTCATGTACTATGAAATGTCACTCTTTATCTATGCACTTATACAAGAACACCAACAATTCACTTGAAGTAGAGAAATCAATTAATATACAAATTACTTAATCCTTTGTAGTTGTCCTTCACGTAATAAACAAATCTTATGTCTATCCTCTACACTGTTTAAAGGATGTTCTAAAATGTACTACATAACCATAGCTGTAATTTTTATGTTTTATTTTAGGTTCCCTTCTGAGAGAAGGTAGTGCTGCCTTGCAAAGACAGATAGGATGGGACAGAACTGATTCACTCTGCAGCTACAGATAAGTCACTTAAACCTCCCCGATTTCCAGTCTGCCCATGTGTATAATGGTGCAGCTCTACCCAGGATTGTTAGGAGGATTAACTAAGTGACACTGAAAGGCTTTGAGACCTGCTCAGTGAAAATTATTTCTATAAAAGTGCATATGCATAAAGTGCTAATTGATGCCAGCTGGCCTTTCATCCTGGGCAGCAAAAACAGCTTCCTACCACACACATTTCCTTTAGTGGGCACCAGCGGCATATTTTTTCCTTTCTAAATTCCTGGGGTTTGCCTTAAAACACACAAACCATTTGATTTTCAGGAATACTGCATTAAGAGATTGATGCAATAACGTATTTCAGCGATTACCTTGATTAACCCTGCACAGGCAATAAGTGTAAACATTGTAACACCCTTCAAACTGAGAAATGAGCCCTATTTGCAGTGCACAGCTCTAGATTCAGCAATTTACATCTTAGAGAGTCTGCAGTGTCCTGTTCATTTCCTATACAAACCTGACAATCGATTTACAATGGCCCTAGAAACGAAGCAGAAAGCTGCTGTTCCTGGACTGGCCTTATATGACAAGGCAGCGTGAAATAAAGATATATAAGTAATTATTTTTCATTTGATTTTCCCTCTGTGCTGCAAGCAACTGTGTTTTCTGGAGCCCCTCCCTCAGCTGCAGAAATTTGGATGTGCTCCACCTGTTTATGTTTGCTGATAGACGCCAGAGGAATTTTCACTTCATCTGCTTTACAGATGCTCAGACTCCTTTCTCAAGACACATCATACAAAAATGTCTCCAAAATAATTAGCAGGATTTTAGTCGGCATGACTGTGATGGCTGCATGTAAGGTAAAGCTCAGACAGCTCTTAAGAAATTGAAGCTCTGGAATGAGTGTCTGGGACCTTAACAGCACTCATTTAAATCTTACTGCATGACACATTTATAGTTTTTCATGTAGTCAAAAGGGCAAAGGGGTTGGTATGCAGAAAGCTGCTACAATGTGAGAAACATCATGAACTTCTCTAACCTCTTGTACTTATACGGACATGAAGGTAATTGCTAACAGAGAACAAACATGCAACCTAACTCAAGGAGGGGGGAAAAATTACAGAAATATCTCTGTAATCATCATCTCTATGTCTCGCTTCAAAATAAAACTCACTGTCTTACTGAGGAACTAATTGGAAAAAATAATACCATAAAATACGTTGCAAAGTAGTATTATAATATTTAATTGAAAGATGCCCCTCCTTTGGCCATTTCCCTCGCACTGCAAATGTCAAGTGGGGCTCTTAACCATCCCAACCCTGCTCCTGCCTCCCTGCTCTTCACCTGTCCCCAGCAAGGCCCCCGTCAGCCAGTCGTCCCATACAGAGCCACAGGCAGAAGATGACAATTTGACTGCAAAATGAGGGCAGGCTAACAAAGGCAAAGAGACAGCAAGAGTGCCGCATGATGGTTCACAAGGCTCACTCTACTAAGTCCAGGTGATAAATTATCCAAACTTCTGTGGTTGCACACTAGACTCTTAGAGAGTCCTCTAGTGTCACAGTGGGGGACTTTAATTGAAATCCTTTTGTCTAAAATTATAGGAATTTAATTTCCACTGCATAAACTCTTGATGAGAGTATTTTAAATGACCACAAGTCACCAGTGTCTGATTTCAGACCTATGGTGACATTCGAGTGTCCTTGAGAGGGCCAGCAGGGAGGATTTAAGGAACAGGATGGCTGCTCTGGCCAAAGCCATTTTGGGGCTTTTGCTTTCTTTTGTTTCTTTTTGGAGGCCGGAAGGGCTTACTGCCATTGGCTAAGTTATCAAGATGACAAAGGCTCAGAAAAGCTGTGGGTGCTCACACCACAGCCCTAGGGCACAGCCAGCTGCCCATTTTGGAGATAGTGAGGCGTTTGGGAGCACACACGGGAGCCTCGGGACTTGTCCCATACTGGCTCCGTCCCCTTGCTGTGGGCACTGCCAGGGCCAGGGGCAGAACCCTGAGTCAGAGAGCAGAGGCCAGCAAGGGTCCTTGAGGCCAGGACAATGTGGACATGTCCTCACTCTCCTCCAAACCCAGATGGCAGCAAGGACCACCCAGCCCCAAAGGATCCTGGAGGTGGAGAACACACAAAAAACATTCCCACTCCACTCGACAGGACCAGGAACCACCAAAGAACAGCAGACTCGTCATAGCCCCACCACAGCCCAGAGGCAGAGCCCAGGGAATGGCCTCGGGTGCAGGGAGGTGACAGCCATGCTGGGCCTGGGGTGAGCATCCCAGGGAGGTACACAGACATCCCAAATCTGTGGTCTGTTCAATTCCTATTTAATTTATTTACTTATTTAATCCAGGTTCACTTGCCTGTGACCGTACCATGTACAGAACCTGAGAAGTTGACACAACTGCAGCTGCTGAGCAGGACCAGGACAGAGAAATCCCACCACATGTTTTCCTGGCCAGCTCTTATTTAGTGCCCCATGAACAAAACCGTACAAAAGGAGTACATTTGGACCTTAAGTAAACATGTACAAGAGCATTCTGTGGTGCAACACAGCAGTGTCAGGCAGCCACAGCCATGCCCAAGGCAGTCAGGGCTGGGCGGGCAGTCACATCAGCGAGTTCCTTGGGGGCTGTAACCACTCAAAGAAACTCCACGAGAGGCCACACAGCACCACCCAGCCAAGTAATGCTCAGCAGCTGCTGTGGTGCCATTCAGGCCCCTTGCCCCCAGTGGCAGCCGGGCCAGGAGCTGGGATGCAGAGGCGTGCACAGCCACAAAGGTGGAGCGGCATGGAGCCATCACTAGAGATGTGCCTCCCACTCCAGCCAACACTCACCCAATGCCCCATGTCAAACCCCCCTTCAGAGCACAGCTACAGCAATACAGCTACACCAGTCCTTTGTTTGGGGACAAATTCCACCCTGAAGATACACACTGTCTGCATAAAATTGATAACATTGAACAAAAATCTATATACACAGATTAGGAAAGTCTTGCAGAACAAAAACCTTAGAGCGGCTTATCAGTAAGTCACTGGTAATTACAGTTATTGAGTTTATGCTAAGTATAAGAAAGTGCTATAAACTGTTCCAAACTTAAATTATATATACAATATATTTCTTAGATGTATATATATCTATCTTAGATATATTTCCCACTTGAGAAGGCAGAGTGACACCATTTATTTGGCATTATATGAAGACCTTCAAATGCAACTCGAGGCAAAGCTCTGGAGTGAAAACACACCTTTCTTTAAATCATTATAAGCTGTTTCATAAAAATAATTTCAAGAATTACTTAATATTTTTAGCATTTCTGCCTAATAACAAATGACAAACAGCACTAGTTCCCATGTGTTGTACTCAATTACTTTGATTTCATTAACAGACTGCTTTCAATCATTAGGAATTCCAAGCCACATGCCAAACTAGAAGGCCAATTTCTTAGATGATATAACTTAACATGGCAGTTCAGTCAAAGGAAGCATGCCAATTTATACCATTGCAAAGCCAACCCAAGAACTGCATCCCATTAACGATGATTCACATAGGGATTCTGACCACTGTGGTTACAAATAGCTGACAAAGCTGAAGTGCATTATTGCACTATTTGTAAGAATGAGTCAGACATCAGCACAAGGCAATTACTCCCAGCCTACAAATAACTCAGTCAAAAAAGGGGCTTCTATAAAGAACTGGAACCAATCTGTTTTCTGCCCATCCTGTCCCAGAAGATACTCAGAATCAACTTCAATGACATTCTCAAAATAATCACAACACACATGCATTATCTTACCTTATTTCATTTTGTATTTTCCTTATCATCTCTCTCAACTTACTACTCAACTATACCAAGCTTTACAAAGATCCTTCTCTAATCTTGGAGATATTAATTTAATTTTGTTTCTGGCTTGAAGTTTTCTTTTCCCCCTCCTATTTTCTCTCTGCTAATGAAAAATAAATTGGGGGATGGGGGAAACACACAACAAACAGTGAAATAAAACACGTTCCTGAGGATGAAAAAAATCCCACTGAATAATGACTCATTCACAAATCTTTCTCAGCAAACAGTTCAACAAATCTTCAGTGAACTTTCTAAAGTGAAGTTATAAAGATATTTTCAACTTGCTCTTCTTCCAAAATTTTCTCATTTAAGTTAAAGTAGCTTCCTTCTACTTTTAATGTTTGTGTATGGGCATCTATTAAATGTAAGATCATCTACATCCCAAGTTTGGGATTATAAAGTGCAGGTCACTGCCATGCCATTTAAATCTTGAGAGCACTTTAATCAGAAGATCATGTCATCATGGCTTTAGAGGTGAAAAAGACCTGAAGAGCATAATGAATTAAGACCATCTCTTAGCTGATTAACTCAGTAATTATTTTTCCTCAGTGTGCTATGCTCTAGCAATCAGAAAGCATCCCTGATATCTAACAGGCAAATGAACACCAGCTTTCAAAAAGAGATAGACCATACCCTCAATGGGTATCAAACAGTATTCTGTTCCATCAAAGTTAACAGGACACTACCAATTCAACATTATTTTTTCATTTACTGATAAAACATGATAAACTTAATTCCAAATTTACAATGCTGCAAAATTCAGTTTGTTACTTCTGTGGCAATATGTATCATTTAATAGGATCTTGCTGTGAAATTACTATAAGTGAGTACCAGAGATTCTTGGGTTAGTAGTACAAGGGAAGTTCTTAACTGAGGAGTACTTACTCATTTTCCAAACCAGACTGTAAACTTTAAAATTGATCTGTCTCCTTTCTTAAAGAAAACAAACAAACAAACAAAAAACCACCCTCATATTTCTGTTGCAGTTGTTATCCCTATGCAACCTAGAATCACAGAGAAGAAAGCTTATTGAATTTCCACAAGCCTGAAGTCAAATATTCCCAATAGTTTACAATAAATCAGCAATAGATAACATACATCAACCCTTAAAGTTGCCCAGAAGCATTGTACTGGTTATTGTTATGAACTTTTAATTAACTATCCAAAAAGAATATCCTTTAATGAAATAAAAAAGATGTTATTAGTCTGAGATGCTGACATTCAACCCCCCGAATGGAAAAATTTCTTTCCTCTTCTGAGCTAATGTATTTATACATCACATTACATTGCAGACTATACTGTAACAGTACAAGGATTACTTCTGGGACCGGCTGGAACAGAGGCGGCACACAGAACCTTCTTTTCTCTGATGAAATAATGTATTTTTGACTGCAACATTAATCTACATTCCAGCAGCCTGTGCACATATGAACATAGCCAATGGTACCTCATCTACAGAAGAATAGATGTGTAATCCAATTGCAGCCTCCTTCTTTGCCAACGTCATTTGCTCCAGTGGGAAGCTTTCAGCACACAGGATTGGCCCCAAAATAAGAACTGCAGGATTTGGGCACAGTACAGCTGTAAACAGAGATTACAAATTCCCAAGAAGGCTCATGTTGGCTCAGACTAGCCTGAGCAGTGGGTACCCAGTGCCAAATGCAAACTTTGCAGTATTCTAATGGAAATCAAAGAAACAATATCCATGGCTTCAGGGGAAGAGCCACACAGAATACCTTCACAGAATAAGCACACATGTCTTTGTTGTGAAAAAGCACAAGAAAAAAGATCTGCCAACACCTCTCCCAGCACATTTCATGTGCAACAATACGAGGGAGCAACAGCCACAGAACCAGAAGTTCTTTGATTTTGTTGAGGAATAACTTCATGTGCTATGAAGGAAGGGTGCCTCCTCCTCCTGGGAGTCAGCTCACAGCAGGGTCTGTATTCCCCAAGGGCCAGGGACAAGCACCAGCTTCCCTGTGCTCTCCAGCAACACAAATCACAGCTCCATCCCTACACTGCGACAGCTGCACCAAGATGGAAATATTTCTCAAGGACACCCTAGAACAAAACAATTGACAGTGACTGCAGCATCTGCTCGCCGTAACCAACATAATAAATTTCAATCTAATTTTAATTTTTATGTGTCTAAAGCTATTAGGCCTTAGATATTTGAACCTTATTATGGAAGCAATTAGCTCCTATGACCAGAAGGCTTTGCCTCAGCAATTGTGATGAGCACAATATTTTCTACAGCATAAATAATAAATACCCTGACACATCTGTAACTATCTAGGACCTTACAATTGCCACTGTGCTTCATACTGGTATCCTGGCTTTGTGCCAGACTACAAAAGCTAGAACTTATTGGCATACATTATATGACATTGTATATTTGTGTAATTGAAGATTATCTCCTAATGTATTCTGTAAATTTAGAATTTCAAACTTTAAATATTTCCTGCTGTAAAGAGATTAAAATGGTTTTGAATATTTAAATATTCTTTCAGAGAAAACTATTTTGGTATGTTATCTCCTACAAAGACAGCTATAATTAAACAACAGTTCCAAGTACCCTGAAAAGTGGTATTTCTAGAACTGACAAAAAACCTTCCATTTGTGTTTCAGGATACCGAAGTATTCCGTGGAGTTTAATGCATCAAAGGAATTTCATTAATATATATTGCTTTTTAGCACCTTCATTCAATGCATTACTACTTAATAGAAGTATGCATTTTAATTCTCAGCATCTTTTTCAGTTTTCCCCTATAGTGTATTCTATCCTCAGCATAGTGTGCCCACACCAAAGCCTTCCCCTGAGCTTTGGTGAGCTGATCTGACCTCTGCAAACAGGGCTGCTGGTACAGAACAGCAGCTGAACAGCAGGGGACAACAGAGCTGTTTAGAAGGTGTTCAGGGATCTTTCTGGTTGAGAAATACTACAGAAGTACAAATGATACACAGTAAAGAGCAACTGAGCATTCACCAGCACACAGTGCCTGGTTCCTCAGTACCTCTCAAGTTTCCCAGTTTCTTTTACAAGCAAGGGCGGAAATTCAGAAACAGACAGTGCTCATTCTCCACCAAGCCATAGGGAGCATTTTTAATTTCTATATGGTGGAATTTTACAGTGTGCTCTTTGAATGTCAGTCACTCTCTCCTCCATAACTAAACAAAATACAAATAGTTTAATGCCTTTTTTTACATTAAGAGGTTTGATTCAGGTTACCTCTACTGATAAACACCATTTGCTAACAAAATTAAGGGCTGATGATTTCCAATTCAAGCTTTTGTTGAATCAAAGACAACTAATAAGGTCAAAGCTCTGAAGCTAAAGGAAGTGCTAGATTCCAACCAAAGGGATTTCTGTCTAGGTTAAAAACTTTTTTCCCAGGCTCCACATCATGCATTGGCATCCATTTTTTTCACTGGGACACACTGCATCCACTACATGGACATAACTAAGAAATAAGAAGAAATGTAAGGTACACAATGGTTCTGCAGGCAATACTATAAATGCACCAAGGGGAGTAAAGCACAACATGCTAATTGATACTATGATTTTTCATATCTTTACATTTTCAAGGGAGTTGTGTTGTTTAGGGGTTATTCTCTGCAGATTACTGCAAAGGAAAACGGGCTTGGACACACATATATCTGAGCAAAGTCTGGCTCACCTGGTGCAACATTTCTGCTCCTATTTCTTCAAGCGAGACAAAGCAGTGCTGGGAACTCCACACACAAAGTCTGGGACTCCAAGCCTTGCTCTGAGGAACAGCTGAGGAGAATTGCTTAACACTAATTGTCAGGACCTGGTGGGAGATCTCTTTCTAGGGGATGGGTCTGCAGGGGCCACAATAACTGGAAATCTTCCCATTCAGCCCAAGGATCAGGGGACACAATCCTCTAGTCCTGAGATGGTGCACACACACACACACAGCTATTTTCATTGCACACATCTCTATGAAACTCAACTCATTCCCTAATTTTCCTGACAAAATGTCCAGCTCCCTCCCTCTTGAGGTAATCCCAAAAGGAACCACAGGGAGAAGACCTTGCACTCAGGGTAGTTCCTGCATGTTGGCCACAAAGATACAGGGCTCCCAGAAATCCCTCTGTCCTCCCTGTCACCAGTGCTCTCTTCACAAGGTGATGGTCTTATTCTTTTTACAGAACTCTTTAAAATGGTTTCAGACACATTTTTATAAAGAAAATCAAAAAGTAAACGGAAATAGGCAAAACTGTTTTCCTTTAATTAATATACAAATATTCAGAGCAAAGTTACTTCACCACATGCAGAAAACAGACATATAGTTTCTCCTATAAAAGATAGTTAAAGCAGAAACATGAAGCTGACTACAATACATGATCATTTTTAGATGGGATGTAAGAACTTCCTGAATAACAAAATGCCCTTTACTTGAACCATGGCTTGAAAAATGTCACCAGTGCAAATGCTAAGAAAAAAACAAATACCATCAACATATCTGACAGAACATAGGACATAACTTCCAATGCTCTCAGCATACATCATTCTTACAATGCCACTTGACCAGTAAGTAAATAAAATTATGCCAAAATACATCCAATACAGCAAAACTGAACACTGCAAAAGATCCTATTTAAAGCAGGTTCAGTAAAATATTAATTCAATTGCTTTACCCAATTTATATTCTCCACCTAAGACTCCTGGACTTCAGGAAATGAAGCATTACGATGCTTTTAACAATATTCTGCACTTGCATCTACCCTTCATGTTTCTATTAGCTCTTCTGCACACATTTAAGGTATAAATTCTCACTGATATAAATGGGCTTTCCATGCATGAAATTAAAAAAAATCATATGCAAGAGAGACTCTCTGAAGCTGAGAGCAGCCAGTGCTAAGCCCTGTGCAGTGCATGCTGCCTGAGGGCTCTGCTGTCAGCATGGCTCATCCCACCGTGCTCACAGTGGAGCCCATGGCAAAGCTCTCATTAGCTTCAGAGGTGCAAGGCAGCACCTCACCATCCATACAGTCATGTTTGGAAACGAATGAGCACATGCAACTCTCCATTTTCAACACTGGAACAATATTCGACCAATACAGTCACGTGCAAGATTTCTGCAAGCATTTTACTCTTCCACAACTTCAGGATTTATTTTTTTTTTCATTTCTGTAACACTACATAAAGAAAAATTAAAGAACATACTTCATCTTCATAGCATACTTGTTGGGGCATTAGTTTCACCTTTGGAAATCGTGTCATTTGAGCGTCTGTATCTCTCACCAATTAGAACTATATTTAAATATACTGAAGCTACTAAGATTTGCCCAATGCAAGAGTTCACATGCATCCTTTTGCTTCATTTCATAAGGGGAAAAAGAAGAAAAAAAACAATCTCTCAGTTCACAGTACAAAATATGTAATGCTTAAGGATAACAATAGAAGGCCTTTAATGAAGCAAGAATAAGCTCTGTGCTTCCCACTCACATTAAACAAGGCAGAAAACAGTAGGCTCGAGAGTGATGGTACAGGTTAGCTTGTCTCACTTGTTTAAATTGTTTCTTTATTGATGTTAATGGCCATCTTAATATTACAGGCCTACAAAATGATAATGAAGACCAGGCAGCCAGTGGGAGTTGTATTTACAGCTGGTTAAATCTGCACTCAAAACAATCATTCTTGACCCTTCTGTAGATGCAAAGAGAACATTTTTAATAAGCTTTATAAAGATAAAGTGAGGTGGTTTTAAGAATATGTGCAGCTTCCAATCAGCTGTGGCTTCAGTAGCCAAAAGAGTAATAAATGTTCAACAGAAGTAGGCTTTTTAAACTACTTATGGAAATTTAAGTAAAACAGTAGATTGTTAACTACTCATTTCTGTCATCTGAATTTTACCATCCCAGAAAGTCTATGGACGTATTTTCAGCCCTTTAGAGTCAACAGGACAGCAAAAACAGGGAAGAACACCTCAGTCTCTGGGTATTGAAATGAGAGACAACCTTCTGGTTGCATTAATTTTGTCTGATTCAGTATCAAGACACACAAAACCAACCCATTACAGTAACACAGTAGCAGTGCAGTAGAGGGGAGCCATTTGTCTACAGGTCAGTTGGCCAGAACAAGAATTTAGGGGCTGGGGAGCAACAAAGGGGCAGAGAAATGAGGCTGATGTTGTTACCACCAAAACTGTGCTGCATAGGCTGCTGGGCTGCATGAAGCTGGAAAGATGGCTCCTCAATTTGGACATTTTCTGAATGTTGAAGGGCCCCCAGACACAGTAGACGGGGAGCATGCTGTCCCCTGAAAGCTAAAGTGACAACATATTTGGCCACCGCCATGGCTGTGCTGATTAGGGGGGGGCACTAGGGTGGCAGAGGTTGCATAGGCCAGAAATGCTGGGCAGAACATCTTGGGAAAGTCTGATCTAAAGGGAAAAAAAGCCAAAGAACAACACACTAAGTTTTAAAAGTGCAATGACCAACAAAAGCAACAACATAACATTACTAAATTTGCTGTAGAGACATCTAGGGTAGAGTAGAAATGGGGTATTTTGCAAGTAAGAGAGTCCTGCTGCAAGGCCTTTGCAATCAAAATTAACAAGGCAGAAAACCAAAAATAGGCAGTAATATCCAAGCAGACATTATTCCTAAATGACTCTCTTACACAAGGAATTAGAATCAGGCTTAGCAGGGCAATTTTAAAACAATGTTTTATTTCTTTAATATGTATCCCAAGGAGAAACACTGTATTTCTATAGATCCTAACAGAATCACAATCACCATTACTCCCTATTCACCCTATAAGCTTATTGCAAGCCTTTCCATTGCAGACTAACTTCCAGGCTCTGCTATGCTGGGGTACATCCTATTGCTCAAAGCATGTTGGGACAGTTTCACATGCAGGAAGAATTATTAGTGGGGCCCACAGGTGATGGAATTGTCTCTAATGGTGGAAGTGAGTTTTGAGAAAAGAAGAAAAAGGGGAGAAAAAGAGGAGAAAAAGAGACAAAGGGAAAATGAAAATTCTTGGCAGCAGCAAGCAAGGCCAGGAGAAGAGCAGCAACAAGGGTAACAGGCTGCTCCAATGGCTTTCCTGAAGGGGCCAGAGCTGCAGCTGCAAGAGAGCAAGGGCAGACACAGGTAAGGAAAGGCCCCTCAAATGGTTCCCAGTTCTCCCAGAAAACACCTCAAATCCAGTTCATAGACTGACATAAGTGTAACAGCACCAGACGTACCCCAGAGGTGCAATGGTCAAAGCTGTGTGCCCAACTGCTGACACTACACAGTGCCAGGGAAGCACAGCTGCAGCACAGTCCCACTGTGCTCACCAGCCCTCAGCCAGCCTAGTACAGGAACCACTTTCATTTTTGTCTCAGGAGTGAAGCTATTAAGCTTTTCTGAAAGACCAAACTCCATTTATTTACATTACTTCTTGGCTATTTTTAAATCTGTATCAGCATGTGCAAGACTTGATTTTAAAACACCATCACCACTCTAATGCCATTGATACAAATTTTTAAACAAGACTTTCATCAATCTTTACCTAAGACACACCATGAGAGAAGTTTCAACATCATACCTTCCACAAAGCCTGAATTAATAATTTCACCAAGTCAATCCGACAGGCAAGTAACAAGTATCATTCCTGCAAACACCATATCATTAAAATATATTTTCACCCTTAATAAAAGCTACTCTTAAAAATGCAATTATTTGCACTGTTTATGCTCCTCTCATCTCAGCCTCCCAGGCTACTGAGAAAAGCTTGTACACTGGTGAGAACTGGAGGAATGAGATTGCCTGACCCAGGGAAGCTACTGACTATTCAGCACTCACTTCACTTTGAGGAGCCTTCCAATAGAAAGGGAAAAAAAAAATTAAACCTACTACACCACTTCAAAAATCACAGACAGCATTTTTAACCTCTGTCCTTTTACATTACTGCAGCAGTGCCTGGAAAAGCTAAAGCAGGAGAGAGAGAGCCACTTAGGCAGCTCCCTTCGTGCCACCATCATGGCTCAAAGGGACAGAAATCAAGAAACATTAGAATCAGTGTAAGCCAATTAGGACATTAAGGAAGAATAAAACATGCAGAACTTAAAATCTGTTAAAAGGCATGGAGAAAGCACACATTTCTGTGTAGAGAGTAACTTATTTTCTGGAGATAAGCCAGATTTTGCGTTTCCATCTGGCAGAACTTATTGTGATAAGGGATAAGGAGGTTATCAGCTGAAACAGAAGAGTACACATTTGATATGAAAGACCTACAAGCAGGACAGCCACAGACTAATCAAAATCCTTAGGATCTGAACAATAATGGACACATTTTTATATACAGACATCTAAATCATACTCATACCCATATAGAAAACATGCTCTATTAAAATAAAATCAAATTAGGAATCTGGGATTGAAAGTGTATTCCAGATAGTGAGAACAAAAGATTTATTCTCACTTTTTTAAGTGTTTCCCCAGTAATGGGTGGTTTATCTTAAGCTCAGACTTGCCATTTACAGATATACAATAAACCAGTTTGGTTTTTTCATTCTTCAGAGGAGCTACCAAACTTAACACTTGGTGGCCCAGTATTCACAAATGCCATGTCTCTTGCAGGGAAAAGGCAGGATGCACAAGAGTATCAACCACAACTCCTAGAGAGAAGACAACCCTCTGGGCACTGCATCCCACTGCCCTGCCCCGGCAGGCTCGACTGAAGGAGGACAGGAAGCTGCAGTTCCTCTGGGGCCAGAGACCTGCCTCTCATCTGACATTCACCATGGCTCAAAGAAAAGCAAATGACCCCCAAGGAAAAATAGAGTCTGAGTGCTTTATTGTACCTAGAAATCCTGCTCTGCTTTAGGCTGAGTGGGGCTGCAACAGTTCAACCCCAGGGTGCACAGCTGTCTCCCGCCATTTGCAAGCAGGACTGGTAGGGAAAGGAGGGAAAGGGAAGCAAGAAGGTGTCCTTTGGGAACTACAGCCTGGAGTCAACCTGTCTGACTGAGCAAACTCCAAAATATTTTTGCCTAAAGCTCTGTGCTGCAAACCTATGCTAATGCTATCCATTTCTCATGCTTGGGGAAATCATGCCCACACGTCTAGAAGGGTGGGAACGGCGACAGCACAGACAACCCAAGCAGGCAGATCCAGACATGCAGTTCCAGGAGGAATGAGTCTTAAGCCTTCTGCTGTAAGTAAAAAATATATTTTAGGAAACATGATGGCAAAAAAGTTGTGTCAGATCTGAAATTGCGTAGGAAAGAGAGGCTCTCTGAATTTGTTCAACTATTTAACTTTCCAGATTTGGTGGGGGTTCCCTCTAGATTACTTCAAGCAAGACATTTCTCTGCTGTTTTTAAAACTATCCCATTCAATTAGAGAATGAGATTAGATGTCAGCAAGAAAGTTTTGTTCTTCAGGATTCAACAGTTAACTCAAAATGAAAGCAAAAAGAGAAGTCTGATGAAAGGACAAGGAAAAGAGCAATCATAGAAGGAAACCAGTGCCCAGACATCTGAAGAGCAAAGCAATTGCTTGTGTCAAGTTCCCATAACAAGATGGTGCCAGCTGAGGCTTATGTTAAAACTGTGCAATAAAATTAGATGTCTGGAGCCTCTGTCAGAAGAATGATGCTATCTCATTAATGGGATTACATAGAAAAATTGGAGGGATTTCAGTCAAGAGGAATAAAACGATTAAGGATCAAAAGAATGTGACTCACGAAAGCAAGTAAAAACTGGATGCTGCACTCTTGCCTGAAAAGCCCATGTCTCAGAACCAGAGAGGTTTGGTGGTACCAGTGACACCACAGCATCTACCACCTTACATCTGGAATAACAGGAGTAGATCAGATCTCATGGAGAAAAATCTCATATTATAAAATCCTAGTTTTGTTACAGCAACACTATTATCGTATCACTCAGTAAGAAACTAATAATCAGAGGAGAAAGAGGTGCGGAAGGCTAATTACTTATAAACAGCTGGCAGATACAAGCCCCATAAGAGAAGAACACATTTAGTGAGGAAAAGGGTGGAAAGGGAAGAAAGAAAGAGGTTGTGACTACAGAGACTGGGTAAAATCAAAGCTTTTCGGTTAGAACAGGAGAGGATTTCTTAGCCACAGCAACAACATATATGTGCAGTCACCTTCCTAAGGAGGGTACTGAAAATCACAACTGCTGAATCACCTGAAGAGGGGCTGGCCACTACCCCAGAAACATCATCATGAGACTCCAGCTTTGGCATAAGCTACAGAGGAAGAGGAGAAGGCAAAACAGTGCAAGAAGGAAAATGGGAGTGTTGTGGTAGCAGATGTTCCCTAGTCACAACTAGTATGTTACACTGCAAGAAAAATAAATAAATAAATAAAAGAGATCTAAATATAGAATGAGATTCTGTTCACTGAGGCGTTCAACATCTCTCCACAATTCACCTTTTTGAATCGAAGGACTGTAGGTTAAGTAAAAAGGTTCATTTAAATTCTACACACATTCACAAAGATAAACTGATTTCAGAAAGCATTATTATGTCTGAACTCTCTCACTAGGGGTGAAAGCCAGATACTTTGTGAATCATTTTGATCATAGCTAATATTCTCTAAAAATTCATTAGATGTCAACATAAAGGATAAAAGACATCACCATGGAAGAGCAGATGCTACGAGCTACCATACAAAGCACATTAGGGTCACTTCCCCTGCATTCCTCTGCATCAGCACAGGCCAACACCCAGCAGCAGTCTTGTTCTTGGCTATCGTGACGGGCAAAAAGTCGAACAAAAATGACACTTCCCAAGAAGAAACTTTGCTGAGAAAGTGCCAAACCTGGAAGTACCCAGGTACCGTATGCCAAGAGAAGCAGGGGAACACACCATAAAGCAATTTCTTCCAACCTCATCTCACATCAGATCCCCCAGCAAGGAAGAGCATGTGTGCACACATTTGTGCATACACACTGCCAGGGCAGGGGTTTAGGACGTGTAATTGCACTGTGGACCTATCCAGTATATGTAGCAGCAGGCAATGGCTCTTCTAGAGTTCACACTTTACAGAGCAGTGGAGGCTGAAGCCCAGTTCTCTCCATTTTTACTAAGACCCTCAAGGGCATATATCCCAGTAGGGTGGATACTCCCTACAACTGACAGCCAGGCTGCATGAAGAGCAATCAGTTGCCAAGCCCTGACGGGCAGCACAGGCCAAACTGGTACCCAGCTCAGTCTACAAGGCCGCCCACGGCTCTGCAAGGCTGGGCGAGCTCTGCAATCAAGGAAAATGGCTCCAACAGAAGATGCAAACAGAGCAGATTTGTTTGCTATTTTTACATGGTTTCTTACCACAAAAGAACACACTCAAAGCTCTTAAGCCATTAAACTTTTAAAAAGAGGAATAGTTTTTTCAGAAGCTGTGCTTTGATGTAACTGGGCAAATTCATCTTGTTGCTTAACCAAATCAAGACCTAAGTCTCCCACTTCTTTTTTTTCTTTTTTTTACTTAAAAAAAAAAAAAAAAAAAAAACCAAAAACACAGGCTCACACCCCAAAAAAAACTAACCTCAAGTTTTTAGTTCTTGCAGAAATAACGCCTGTGTTTAAAACAGGCAATGTTCATTACAGGCTGTTAGAAATCCTCCACAATTTGCACCATGGCACATAACCCAAATCTTTTTCTCCTGAAACCCAAAATTTCTGGTCAGAAATTCTAAATTACTCGTTTGATTCAGAAGCTTTATAGTAATAGTAGCACCTAATGGGGTTTCCAGAACAACAACAATGACCATGTTGGTTACTTTGGGCTCTTTGGAGCTTTCACAAATACATGGGACACTTCCACAGTGTTCTCATTTCTTAGGTTTATACTTCCGAGTACCTTGCATCCAGTGTGAGTCCGGGTCTTCATGAGGGGCGTTGTGGTGCACAGCTCAATGGCTTCTGGTTCGTGGAAGATCACTGTTGGGAGAGGCTCTTTACGAAGAGTTAGGACATTCAACTTAGTCTTTAACATGGTCTGAAAGTGCTAAACAGAAAAAGAAAAGAAATTATCTCCAGTTATAGTGCAGAAAAATGAGAGTTAATAGTTGGACGTGCCTGCAGTTTCATTTGCTGTTCAATGCCTTGGAAGTTTTCATGGGGAGAGTTAACAAGTTTTATAACTTCAGAGCATTCACTATTACTGTCAACAATGTGGATACTGCTTTTCACTAAAAAAGACATACACACACAAAATGAGAGGATTTATTACAATCTATGTGTGTTCCAAAAAGGGTCTAAATTCAATCTCTGATCACTCACAGGCATATTACAAAATTGTTCATGGACCCACTTCCTCTACTAATGTCCACAGGGAGGGAATAAGAGGGGATCAAAGAGCATTCAAAGAACTATGGATTTATCCATTCTTATTCTCTTTCCTCTATACTTAAATCTCATCCCACTGACCTTTGTAGACATTATCATTCCAACTGAAGTAAATGCCTCATTGGTTTGCCTTTATCATGTGAATTTTATATTCTCTTCCTTTGTAAGCAATAGTTCCTGTAGTCTCCAAAGAAAATGTCACTACAGTACTAACGAATAGATGTCACTCAAAACATGTCACTTTCTATAACAGACTCCCCAGGCTTCGGTGAAGAACTATCCAAGTGCATAGTAAAGTCATCAAATTAAGTTTCTCAGCAATTGCTTAGAGTGAAGAAACTGAATCCTTGAAAGATTTCCAAATCAATTTTGTGGAATCAGGGGAGTCAGAGAAATTTTTCAACATTTAGACGTTTCTTTGTACTGACCTTCATTTGAAAAACTGAACATTTTCACTCGGTACTACATATCTCAGGGGGGTAACACACAGATATGAACCAAATCAATGAAGTACTCCCACCTAGTAACATACTGCAGCACCATCTAATGAAATATGAATTTATCAAAGCTTCATAACTCAACTCTTATCAATCAGCAGTTATTAGACATATGTGCAATGACTCCAGATTACTTTCATCAAAATTAAACCATTTGTTCTGACTTCAGATGGGGGATTCTTAAGTTGTTTTGCAGTCACCCATTTTCTCAGCCTCCCCTTCCCCTCTGCAAGGTAGACAAGCATTACAGGGTCTGTCTTGCAGCAAAAGAGATGCTAAGTGATTTCCCAGAACCATGCAAGTCTCTACCAGAGCTAGAAAATCAACACAGATACTTGCTGTTCAGTCCTGTGCTTTAAATGAAGAGAGTGCCTATTAAACATTTTATTTATACACAGGGGATAAATCAACTATTTAGATACTATGATGGTTTTCTATGGATTTTTGCATATATGCATACTCCATTGAAAATAAACTTCCTACTTTATTCATAAATACTTTACCATCAGCTAACTGAAAGCCTGTTAATACACTTTTAAAACAGTTTAGTCCTTAGTTCATCAATGTTTAGATCTAATACTTGTTATGATACTGGAACTACAGCACCTCAAACACTCTTAGAAGCATGTTCAAGGCATATACCCTAACAATCTGTGAAAATAGTACTTGTTTACCTGTCTCACACGTGAACTTACAGCCTGTTAACAGCAATACTTCAGGGCCTCTGCAGTGTTTGTGCAAGCATTTTCATCCCAGCAAAGAAATCCACTCATATTACTTTTCATCTGGCTCATATTACACGTTCTCCTATTCACTCTCTCTAACACAGCTCCAGCAAAAAAGTACTCCATTTAAGATGATTATACACTAAAGAATATTCTTTGATGTGTTTCTGAAGATAACAGAGCTCTTTGACAGCCAGGATTACTAAGCTTACTGAGAAAATCTACTTCATTTTACCTTTAAGTTGTGATTAACAGCCTTTTTTTTTTTGGAGTTTCCTAGGCTTCTGCAGTGAAGTTGTTAGCAAAGGCTAAACAGCAGATAAACAGCCATGACAAGCATAAAGCAAGTGGAAGGTCTGAGACGCTGAGGTTGAAGGAGCACCATCAGTTACCAACTGCAGCGTTGGGTTTGCTGGTCCCATTAACTAACTGCTGTCTACTACAACCGCAGCTCTATCAGCTTGACTTGATTTTGTATATAGGCTCTAGGTTTGTTAACCTATTGCTGAGGTTGTGTTTCTGAAGAAGAAATTACGCAGAAGGGAGAGGGTGCTGGAGGTCAGGCCCAGCCATGCGCAGGTCACAGTGATTCCCCACCTGTGACCAACCCTTTTCAAGCACTGGGAAATGCTGCATCCAGGGCTATCTCTTTCTTGCGGGTGCAGGGGATGGGAGAGGAAGGCAAAGATGAAAAACTTACGAAATGTATCCTCTACTCAAATTTTGAATCAAACCAGAGACAATAGTTGCAAAATATCAGATTGAAGAAGAATCTCTCCTAGCATTTAACTCCTCCCTCTCTTCAGTGCTGAAAGAGCTCTATTTCCACAGATGATCTGTTTACAGAGCTTTTCAAATAAAGAAGGTTGCTTCTATTAAATAAGAGAGGAAAAAACTCCATCTAGCCTCTCTGCGTTTCCCTTGGACTTTCAAAATGGTTGTTCTCCTTTGCTGGCATCTCTGTAAACTTCAGTGGGACTATTGACAGAAAGAGCAGAATTTGACCAAAACGAAGAAAAGTATTATAATTATCTACTTTTTTTTTTCATGTTGTAACAACCACATATACAATCTTAAACAAGGAAAAGACTACTCTCTGCCTTACAAAGGCAATTCAATACTTGTATGAGCAGCAAGTTGGAGTGGTTGGGTGCCAAAAACACTAGAGCACAATTGGCAGCAAGTAGATGATTAATTGCCAGAGAAGTGCAGAATGGATTGGGGGTGGACACAGAAATAGCCTCTTGCTTTGGAGCTCATGGCTAATGCAGACAATGCTGTGCTCCCTGCACACAGGTCATATAATGGCTGCCATAAGAAAATCAAATCTCTGCCAGGAGACACCACGCAGTGAGCCCCCAAATAAGCACATTATTGAAACACATGCCTAACTTTCACTATGTGAGCAGTCCCAGTAAAGCACACGTGGGTAGTCAATGGGATTATTCATGTGCTTCAAGCCAAGAACAGGATAAAGTGCTTTGCTGAACCGATTTCTTAGGTTTCCACTCCAAACTGGCATCTCCTGCAGAAACTGTTGGCGAAAGCTGACCTATAACAGTAGCCAATATATTTTTTGAGAAGAGGCATTTGCTCTCTGTGATGTGAACTCAGAATATTTCTTTAAAGTGCTTTAAGTTCAAAAAATTCTTGAAAAGCATGACTTTGGCAATTCAGGGAATAAAGGTTCAGGGAACCTTATACCATTCACATTTCATGTGCCAGAACCCCTAGGTTCATGTAGTGGCTCTTACACTGAAAACCATCAGTAGAAGACATTTTTAACTGGCATGACTATAACAATAGTTCAAAACTACGCATCATTCATTCTTTATCCATTTAAATGATGTTATTGATATGACTTTATGTTTGAAAGAAATCCAACAAGCAACATCAAAGTAAGAAATTAGCAGAAAGTTTTAAAATGCCTTGAGCAAACAAAAATACTTAAATGCCACAGAAAGGATTAGAGCTGCAATTAGCATTGCTGAACGTTAAATCATTCAGAGCAAAATTTAAGTAAAGCCCCCTATAACATTGGGCAATTATCTTAATTTAAAACCCTAGTTTTGCTTATTCAAGAATTTAAGTTTTATCAGTTTATTTTGCTTAGTTTACGAATCTTAATGGCATCCTTTCTCCCCGCAGAAGAAAACTGAAGGGGGTATAACTGGTAGCCCAAACCCATAGCAGGCTAAGACTGTCACTGCAGAGGTACTTGCCTCTTGCCTCCATGGTGACCTTCAAAGTGTTCCCTATTTCAGTGAAATCCCTGCCACCACTAACTCTCTAAGCTACCAGCTAATTAAACATAAGAATCAAGAACTTCTAAATTGTTTTCAACATATATTTTGTTATCAGATCAACAGTCACACATCAGCTCTAGACTAACTATTTCACAACATTCAATTTGCAAATTTTAGGTGCTATATATTTAGTTCAGGCACAATTTCTGTTGCTGTTAAAACTAAAAAGTAACAGCATTTGGGTTTTGGTTTAGTATGTCAGCAAAAATACAGTCACTTCCACAATTCACGTCAAATGTCTTGGAGAAAACAACTGTGATTACATACAAGGAAACGTGACTTGGAGGAGAAAAGTATGCACTGAAATTTGTAATACTAATGCCCTTTATCTTCAGGTCTTAACAAAACAGTCACTGCTGTTCACAATACTGAGCAAGTCTGGGCTTAGTGGATCTTTTAATTGTCATGATGGAAATGAAACAAGGACCCAAATTCAAAATCTAAGAAAGGGTTATATATTGGATGTTAATATAAAAATAACTGTCAAGAAAGAGGGGACTGTAATTCATTGTAATCTGTAATCCAGCAACAGGAGATAAGCAAAATAAACACATTTTACAGGCTAATTGGGTTGCAGCATGGTGAATGTAAGAAAGCCTTCAGCACCTTAGCCCTCATCCCCCATTGTCTCTTAATGACAGCATCACAATAAATATATGATAACCTGGCATCACATTTCCAGATGACCTGTATTTGGCCGATTTTGCCAAAGATGCACATTGAGTTCAAACCTGAAAATGACAGGATGTTAACTTCAAAAAGAATTATTCTAAAAGTTCAAAGACTCTGAACCACCGATTTGCCAGAATGAGAAGCAGTCCTCTGGGCAATCCTTCTACAGCACCTACAAAGGAATTCCCAGATGAAATCCACATTAGTGCATCAGCAAAAGATCAGTCCCAGAGAAATTCAAAAATAACCTCTATAATTTACTACCTCAGTGCAAGTACTTCTCTACCTTTGAAACACATTTAGTTCTGGAACGAAACCAACATTTTTCAACAGCATCCTACAGCAAGACAAAGCAGCCTAGGAGGGGAAAGACACAACCAAGTGCACTGAATTGCAAGAAAATTTTAGAAAATGTAAATGTTCCTTTTCACCTATTTCCAGTCTGTAGATACGAGGCTTCACTTTTACTCACGGTCAGAGGAGATGACAACACAGTAGACCTTTAGCAGTATGGTAACCCCCTCAGTGACATGAGCACAGCTGTGACCAGAGGACCACCCAACCCCAAGCCTCCAGCTTCTCAGAAAAGAAGAATTCTGATACATAACAAAACTGATCCATTTCAAGGCTTTGTTTTGTTTAAAGCAAATGCTGTCCAGTAGAGATAAATGTCACATCTGATCCATTTCTTGTTAAACAAATACTGTTAATACAGTTTAAATGCTTTTCCTCCCCGATATTAAACTATACAGTGCTTTATTTATTTATTCTTTACTAGCGGTTCATATAAACTTTGTACTGAGAACTACAATAAAACCCACTACAGAGGGGATGGAAGCACTTTGTCATGATAAAGTCAGAAATCATTTCATCAGCAACCTGCTTTGTAACAGGAAACTGACTGGCATGCACAAACCCAAGACCATGTCACAACTATTTATACTCAAGCAGATCCAGCCCAAGTAATCTTCTTGAAAGCAATCCAGCTCCAGAAATCTGGTTATTAAAAGCATCTCTCATCTAGCATCTCAAGACCTATATTTTGCCACCCTATCAAAGCAAATCCATTCAATCTCTTTCAGGTAACAGATGGTACTTATGGGAAAAAGCAGATAATTCTCTCTGACTTTATATCTCTCAATCACAAAGAAATGGCAACATGCACAAGTGGTAAGACAGACTTGCCTTTGGGCACCCTGTGTCACAATTTGGAAGAAGAGGAGCTTGGACAGGCCCATGGCACAACTTGGTGCAACTCAGTGGGCTGAGGGCATGGCACGCCAAGGGTCTTGGGACAAAGCACCTGGGAAATGTTGCTCCACACACATAAAAAAAACCAAAACCAAACCAAAACAAAAAAACCCCACTATAACACCACACCAAACAAAATCCCCAGCAACAAACAAATTTTTGTCACCCCTCCACACACCCTGCATGGTTCTGCTTTAGAAACTGAACCAGTGCCTGCCATCACTTCCCCCCTCATGTCCCTCTGCTCCCACCAACCCCCTCAGCAGACAGCAAAGAAGAGAGACAGGGGCAGCAGGGATAGTTTGGGCATAGAAAAGAGTGATCTGCATTTGCAGATCTGATTGCAGGGTAAGCTCTAATTTGTATGACAGGACAGCAAGCAGAAGATGGCATCAAAGCAAGCAGGACACGAGACTGGGGAAAGGAAAGCACCAGGAGAGGCTTGTAGGCAATACTGGCTGCTGCCAGGCAGAGACCCTCCTGGACTTCTCCTGCTGTTACTGAATGTAACAAGGCAGCCAAGCACAAAGCTATGATGGAAAAACCTATAATATACAGAAACTATGGATAGATGGAAGGGAAGGGGGAAGGGGAACACAATATTGCAGATGGAAAAACATGACAAGGTACAGAGAAATACAAGATCAGCTGAGTGTCAAAAGGCCTTTCAGCAAAGATGTTACTGAATCTTTGCACGCAAGCACCGAGAGTTATTCCATATTACTCCAATACCAGTTTGTTAGGAAATATTCTTCCTACAGTGATAAGACATATCTCATAAGTGCACAACTATCACGATTTCATAAATAAAACCTGCACTCCCTATGAAGAGCCTTGATCACACAGCTGCCTGTGTGACGGTGCTCACACTGTCTTGTTTTCCTACAAGTTTAAAGAATGTCTGTTTCCTCACAATTTAATTCATGTGAAACGTTTTGTTCTCAGACCCTGTGTACTTTGAGTTTGCTCTGGCTGGATGCCTTCATTCTGTTGCCAAGCTTATGCGATTCCAATCAGCAGGATTGCTGCCCAAACAAAACACAATCCCAGATACAAACACCCTCCAAACTGCAGGGAACTTCAGAGCCAGATGAGAATTTCATGATTGATCCTCTAACATCTCTCTATACTTAGTCAAACTAAATCCTGACCTAAACAAATCTAAATATAGAGGATATTCCAAGACTAAGTTTCTAGTTTAGCCAGAATTGCTCAAAACCTGAAGTCCCACTATAGAGATTCACAGCAGAGGAAGGAGTCAAAGACACTCATAATCATGAAAATAAAATAAGACATTCCTAAGACATCAGCTACCACTATTTTGGCCATAGAAATCATTGTTAATTTTCAAATTTTAATAACTTTGTCACAACTGAACTAATTCTCGTAACACACAAACCCAATTAACATAACTTTGTTACATATTTTATTAAATGCAATCATTGTAAATAACATTTACACTTGCAGTAACAAGTCTGTATTTTCTTTCCATCCCATTCCTGATGATGTTGATTTCAAAATATGCACAGAAGTCCAGCAAACAAAACCAGTCTGGGAAGTACATCTCCGTTACATGGCACTGAGGGAAAGTAAAGCCATTCCCATTATCTGCTGTTCATCATCTCATCACCAGAGCAGAAGTACCTCCCCAAAAGCACCATATCTGTGTGCAAGACTGGAATTTTAAACTAGATTACAATTTCAAAGATACCAGTATGCCAGAATTTCTCAGCGCAAGCAGAGGTATTTATCAGCTCCAGCATTTTTCAGGACAAATGGCAGTCAAAATACAAGTCCAAGACAAGAGAAATGGTTTTAAAAAAAGAGGAAGAGTGGAAATAAATTAAGAAATAGGAGATGACAAGAAGAGAAAGAACAAAATAGAACACGCAGCAGCATAGATATGTCAAGTTCATTCACTCTGATTTTGAGCTGACCCCTTAGCTGCTTTCCAACATATTTTTCTCCTAACATGAGTTTCCAGTAGATGTATTATTTGGTATAGTTGGCCCAATATTAAAACAATGGAATCCTGCAGCATGAAGGCGGCTGTTGCTTTTTCAATTTGCTCTTGGAGGCTTTCCAATAATTTCTGTGTCACAGGATGCTTTAAAAAGTTCTTTCTCCTCACTCTGTGCCTGGCAGAGCAAGCCCATCTCAGACAATACCTGCCAGACAGCCACCGCATTCCTCAATACAGCCTTTTCAAAACCAGCATTTCAGTCTGTCACTCTTCTCCTTAATTTTCTGCAATAAATCCATAACTTCGTAAGCAGTAGTTCAGTGACCTCTTTCTTGCCTTTCTAAGACTCATTTTCTGAGACAGGGAAAGGAACTTAATGACAAAGGCACCTGCTGCAAACAGGGAATCTGCCCTAATAATTTGCTAGAGGTAACAGTGTGTCTAATACTATGGAGAAAGAAGGGTACAAATTCTTAACGAAAGAGTGATATGTGTTGCTTAAACATAAACCAAATAAACTTCTGGTCTAATGAATTATTGTATTTACAGCTATAATATAATGAGAATCCACTCCTTCCTCTAAAGTTGTCCATTTTATCACTGAGTCCTCTGATGCTAATTTACATCACTGTCTTTTCCAGGTTGGAACCACCCCCAAGATTTAAGCCTGGCACTCCTGAGGGTCTCTGAGAGGGGGTCCTCCTATCTCCCATGGACAAAAGCCCTTTCCAAATGAATAGACCTGCGTCTTCAGCAGGTCAGCCTTTTTAGAAAGCCTTCATGAAGGTGTATCCTCTCAAACCTTGCAGGGCGTGAAGAAAGAAGCCTTGTGGCCTCCCTCCACACACGTCCATAAGCACTATCAGTACATGCCCCACAGCATTCCCAGGTGAACCATGTCTGGTTCTGTCCCATACACCTTTCTAAGGACACTTCCCCACTCACAGGCATTTCATCTCCTGTAATACTACTCCGTTTCTGCCTCCACTAGCAAATTATTCATCATGGGGAAACTCTGCCAGGATTTGTAGCTATACAAACCTTTCAGCAGATAATGCAGGATATAGACCAAAATTGGGTCCCACTGTAGTGCAAATGCATAACCACTATCCCCGGGGCAACTTCACACAGTAGGTCCACCCAATTCTTCACGCTGTGAATAAAAGTAGCACACTAGAGAGCCTACATCAGAAATAAGGGAGTCTACAGAAAGTGATCAAAAATACCTTTCTACAAAGTGTCTCATTAATTCAGCAGAGCTTTAGATTTGGATAATTGACAGGATTTGCACCAAGAAACCTTTACAAAAGAAAATCAAACCAACTCATTTACATTCCTTTTTCTGCTGCAGCTACCTTACTGGTTAAGGCGAGTCAAAACAGCCAGATGCAAAATTACTCTGCTTTTTCCAGTTCAGAGGGACTCAAGTAAAACGGCTGAGGATGGGGTTCCCCTTGGCTGGGGCCAACATAAAGCACCCACAGGTAGGACAGCCCTCCAACATCCACATCCTCCAGATATAAAGGTTAAATCTGCATGGTGTTTTCAAGGTTTTTCCAAAAGTAATTAATCTTTTGTGATGCTTCCATTTTTTTGGTTTTCAAAGGACAAGTCCTTAGCGGTTGACAGGAGGGAGATTAAGCTTCTGAGTTCTTGCAATTTAAGCGCTCAAACCCAGAGATACTCAGAAACTCCAGTTTCTCTATAAAAACTCAGTTTCTTCTTCTTTACTTGTCAGCAAAGTTCAGATAATTTTTCAGAAGCTTAACTAATCCCTCAGCTGAGTATTAAGTTCCAAAATGCTGGTGATTATACATATACATACATATCCACAGTTCTTAGAACAAAGAGGGGGAAAAAACCCTAGGAAAAAAAGCAAATCCCTCCAGAAAAGAAATAAAATATGCACTATGATATTCAACCAGATGCCCTCATCCCCCCAAGGCATGGTTAATATACTATCTGCCAGTACATATGGGACCAATTAAAAAGAGCTAACTCCTCACACAGGCACTGCAGCGTCACTCTGGAGGAATCCACAATCGATTAAACAAACTCATTCCAAGTAATTCCATTCTGGAAACACATGCTCATTCATAACCAAATCCCAGTCTTTAGGAATCTCATATGCCATGAACAAAACAACCCAGCTTCCACAGAAATGTCTGGCAATGCAATCTGAAGTTCAACAGGAACAGAACTATCCTCATCTTTACTGCTGCTTTACATGTGCTACTACATGCACCTATGTGAAGACTTGCTACTACTTCTTACAGTACTATCTCAGTCTTATAATTCAACATTGCCAATGAAATTAAGTGCATGGAAATATTAAATTGTTTAACTAAAGGAAACAAAGGAGTTCAAAACTATCCAAATGTTCTGTTCCAGCAAGATCACCAGAATAGGAAAACTTCACCTGTACAAGGAACATTGTTCAACATCTTTACATTGTGAAAGCTACTTTCTCTGTTTCCAGTAATTATACTCTTGCTTTTGTCCAGTCTGCTCCAAATGCTGGTCAACACAGCAATCAACTGCAAGTTTCCACACATAAAAAAGTTAGAGAATAAAGAATTCCACACAGCAACAAAGAGGAACACCCTTACTCTCAGTAGTCTCAAATTTCTTCCCTCCTCCATTGATTGCTGACCACCACAAACACCATCTATTCTCAGCCAATTTAGAACTTAAATAATTTTACATTAAAAAAAAAACAATTCTGTATCTTCAAGTTTTGGCTCAACTTCAAGAAATGAAGTTGCAAAAGAAAAGGGAATGTAGATGAGAGGGTTGTTTGGGGGGGTTATTATTAATAAATGTTTGTTCATGCAAACCCTGTCAATTATTGCAAGTAATATTTTAACATGTTTCAGACTTAGGGGAAAAGAAATAATACAGAACATCAAGATCCAGGGAAAAGGACATGGGCTGTTAAAGACCTGAGCTTCTCTAGTTGCAGATCTAATATATATTCCTGTAATACAACATGATGGAAGTGTTCTGAATACCCATTACATTTATGGTCTCCTGTGTACCTGTGTCAGGTAGCCAGTTAAAGAGATGTGAAAGAACCAACAAAATTAAAATAAATTAACTGTCTGCCCAGCATTCCCCCACTGTCTTCTTCGTTTGCCCCATTCAATTTAACTTAGAAGCATTACTGATGTAATTATTCCAGAAACCCTCTAAGCACAGAGAGCTGTAATTCTACAGGAGACATTAACAAGGTGGTTTTTATCAAACTTAATGCATCTGAAATCTAAATTATTTACCCTGAAAGAGAAGGGAGTGAAAGAATTCAGGGGCCTCTGATAAAATATTAAAGTATTGAATCCTGTGAATACATATTAGTCATTCCACTGGGGAAAAAAAAGTATCAAGACAAATATTTCATTTATAAAAAAAAGGCACGTATTTGGCTGAAAAAAATACTCAACCCTGATACAAAATGTTTAAGCAACTTTACAAATTCAGTCCTCTATAATTATACCAAGACTGCTAAAAATTCCACTTTCATAACTGCCACCACCAATAAATAATTGTCAAAATAAATTCAGTAGATTACCATGAAAAAATGTGTCTTCCACAGCTTAATCTTGCAATAATGCTTTTTATAGCATGCCTTTCTGCCCAGATTTGCAGCTCTTGTTATTTGCATTCTGATCACTAAGCACAAAGGTCATCAATCTTATAATTCATTTTTTTTATACTCTAAAATCTTCATGCTGCAGCTCTGCCAATGGCTTCTCACCTCTGCTTATCTAAGGTATTTGCATATATAATGGCCATACAGTTCTTTCAAAATATCTCCAAGCCATACTAAGTGATGCCAAGGACAGTAATCTGGCCAAAAGAAAAAGAAAAAAAGCCCAATTCTGAACATCTTCTGATATAGTAGTAACCAGACAAACTGTAAATATGAGGCAGATGGATGCGTGCATACAGGGATTCAATATGAGTCTCCAATGCCACTTCTGTATGGGTCAGCCCCAACTGTGCAATCAAAGACGAATCCACAGAAGACTTTTCAAGGGAATCTGTCAAGTTTCCTGGTCCCTTCCACAAATCCTTTTAGGAAAAGTAACTCTCTAGCTCCAGATATTTATTGCAGTTTCTTACCTTTGGAAAGCAAGGATCATTTAGAAAGCAATTAAAGTGAACACCAACCCATGGCTGGGATCATCAAGACCAACTACCCTGACAGAGTACCATCATCAGAAGGGAACCACAGTGGAGTGCATCCATCAGTGAAGCAACACAGCAAACAGGGCACAACAGGATCACAACTTCACCAGACTTCTGCCTCACCACCACACACTTCCATCAGAGCTTCATTTCAGCTGCTGAGATCCTGAAGACTGCCCCCTGCAAAGCTGCTCTGCCTACACCCTAATCATGAACGTTCAGCACAAAATGTTCCATGTGGGCACAAAATAACGTTTTGCCTCTAAGTCTCCACTTGGGAAGTCAGAGAGTGGTCAGAGTGGAACACTCAAAATGGGCATTTCTCTTGCTGAGTGGTAATTCTGAGCTAGATGACAGAGGGCTGTTTTCCTGCTTTCCAAGCATTACCATTATTTAAAGCACAGCCTGTAAAAATGTTTGTACTGTTGGTAAGTTACTTGGGAGACCACCACAACAAAAATATTTTTATTTTGAAAAAAATATGTCATTTCAGTCCAGTTGCAAAGATTGAAACAGATAACCTCAAAAGTGGAAAGTTTGGGGCAAGTTGTTAACTGAAGTCACAGATTTTCAGAAGAGACTAACTCCACATCAATTAATCACCACTAGCTCCCTTCCAACAGACCAACCTTTAATCCAGCTATGCTATTTTTAGTGTTAGATGGCTTTAGGAGTAGAAGGTATCCTTGTTTGATTTTTTGTTTTCAGTTTTGGATTCCAGGTTCTCTGGCTGGACCAGATTTTCAGATGACACTAGAAAAGCCTCTGAAACAACAACAGTCAAGTTTTGCATGGACAGCTATTTGCACAAGCCAATTCTACAGATTTACAAGACAATCGGCTAGATAAACATCTGTCTGCTCCATTCCCAGCAGCTGATGAGCGAAGGGGACCTTTGATCATGCAACAAAGCCAGTTCCCTCCTGGGTACAATCCAACAACCCCATAACTGAAGTGTTCTCAGTTCTGCTTTCACTGTTGGGTATCAGGTACATCTCAGTGTCATTCACAGCACAGCAAAGAAAATCAGAGGTTGAAGAGCTACAGTGACTCCCTGCAGAAACAGGAACACAAACTACCAACACTTTCTCTCATTCAAGCTAAGGGAGTGTATTCAGTAGTTATCCACACAGGATGACCATCGGTTTTGACTTTGACACGATGAAAAAATGTATGACAAGGGCATCTGCTTAAACACAGAATTTTTAAAAGAATTAATTTGTAGAAATACAGGTTAGAAATAATTTGAAAACCATGATAATCCACACAGTACTCCATTACTGCAATATAAAGATGTATAAAGGTATAAAGATTAAAAGGGAAACAGCTTCAGCCAGCACACAAAACAAGGCTATGTGCTATGATCCATTTTCCCTGTAGCATCTGTAGGAAGGTGATTAGTTCCAACTCATGCTCTATGACATGAGCACTTCCACTTTCATGTTTTATCACCATTATAGTAAGAAATTAAAAGGCTCTGGTGGCTATCACTGATGTTCCTAACCTGGCAGAGTAAAGTCATTCCTGAGGCAGATTTGGGATTGCCTTTTCTGATTACGCAGTAGACAAATCACAAATGCAGTTTAGTGTGAAGCTGCCAATATTTAATAGTGTTTAATGGTGCAGTATGTATCTGAGGGGAAAAAGGGTGCAAGCATCTATCTAGAGAACAAATTAGTTCATCAGTTTCCGCTGAGTTTCCCTCTTTACCTTCCCCCCTGAATGTGTGCTCCTGTGTTGGAGCAACATGCAGCTTGTGGGCTATTTATTTGCTGAAATACCATCTCAGAGACAATTCTGGGAAAGAAACGGGAGGTAATTGTGAAAACAGTGGTAGGAACATGCACACCATTGAAGAAATAAGGTACACAGGACACAGGGGTAACTGTCAGCGTTAACTTGGCAGAGCTACCTACGGCAACCTATGCCACCTGCCCCAGGCTGCATAAAACACTCCCAGAGCGTTGCTGCCCTGTAGTGGGTTGGGCAGTAGCCGGCCCGACTGTCTCCCACAGTTGTTTCATCATCAGTTGTCACAGAGGGTGGGTATCTTTCTATTTATTTAGCTCTAAGTGTGCGTGCACGGCAGAAGGAACGAGCAACATAAGGTTCATTTTGGCCTAGCCCATTCAGTTTGGAAGATATTCTTCTCCAGTTCAGCATATGAAGTGCTCTGGCTTCAGCCTCTTTTCTGTTTGGCACACAATCAAACCATATTTAGAGGAAATCCAATTCTTCTATAAAAGTTGTATCTCAATAAATTGTGACTTACCTCTCTTCCCTATCCACGTTCAAAGGGAGAGAGCAAGGCACACCTTCCAAAGCCATTCCCATTTAAACATTACTTTCCATCTGTACATGTTTCAACTTCCAAAACTGCACTCAGGATGAAAAAAAAGCACAGCAAAAAAAGCAAGGTTGTCTTACTGTATTATATTCACTTAATAATCATAAGCAATTTCTCAGGAAAGTCCTCCAGGCACAGTTTTAATGCTAAAGCAATTCTTGCTTCATTTTAACCATCCACTGATGCAGAGCTGATAGCCCAGCTCATTAAAATGTACAAGGCACTATTTCAAGAAATGCCATAATTTATCAGGCAGAGTTTAGTCACGCTCCACACAGCACCCTGGATGCACAACACCAACCGCCTTTGACACTTCTGGATCCAGCTCTGAAGTTCCTCCGCTTTGTGCTCAGCTGCCCATGGTGCATGAAGTCACAGAGCAAAGCTTCTTGCTACAGTGTCATCTTCTACCTGCAGTTCTTCAAGAGGCTTAGTGACATTTAAAAATGCACGAATCCTACTCGAGTGACAACTCATTCTTCAGGTTAAGCATTTGCACCCATATAACCAGCTACAAGCTCATTACAGGAGGGATGATTGGAGAGAAGATAAATATTGCAATCAATTTTTTTAAACTTTAGCATGAAAAGTCACACATTACTTTGACTAAGGAAAACGACAGAACTCTCAGTTTATGCTGTTGGACATCGGTTGTTGGTTAGTTGATTTGACAGACCAGTGATTAGATCTGACACCTTCACAATGCAAATTTCAACAGGCAATACAAGGAATTACCTGGGATGAGGTTCAATTTAGCCCCAAATTATTCTTTTGAGGGACTGTGTTTTGATTCTCACAAGTACTCCTCAACATATAGGAATGTCTATCGGTCTTTGGTCTCATGTAAGATGGGAATGAATTACCTCCCATACCCACTGGAAGGTATTCTTCCAAGAAAACAGGGATCAGAAGAAAGCCATAAACCCTTCCCAAGCCCTAATTACGAAGATGTGTGTTTGGGACCATACAACATATTGGCAGCCACATGATAACTTTATCAGGAAACTCAAGTGGTTTTGCTAAACTAGGTGCTACACCCAAGTGAGAAACTGCAAAACCTGTACCTTCCTGATCCACACTGACTCTGCAAACATCTCACTGCTCTGCTTAAGGATTTGTGTTGTTTTCCGGAAGAAAACCTTATTTTTAAACTGAAGCCCACTGGAAGGAGATTAATTGCCCTTAAAAAATACTTAACAACCTCTTTGCTTGTTATCAAGTGTCCCATACATATATGCCAGATGAGCACTGTAGATGTTGATAAGGCATTAAATAAACACTTCTGTTTAAGATACATAAGCTTACTTATGACTAGTTTGAGACACACAAATATTTACAGCTTACTCAATTCAAGAATCCTCTGCTCTCAAAATGTCCATTCAGCAACCCTGCCAGATACTGTTTCACAATACTACAGGCTCACTTATTCATAAACAAATCATTAACATTCTTGACATAAATCCATAGCGTACAACAAATCCCAGCTATGATAGTGTTTTACTATATTTGCTGTGCCCATCATGAATGGGAGTTCTGTTTTCACTAAAAAAAACACTCTGAACAAATAAAAGGCAAATTATTCTCTGCAAGAAAACCACCAGGATGAAATGCCTATGCACGGATTACAAACTAATTATCCAGTTCATACAGTAACAAACCTGTTTTCAGTTAGTGAAATGGGCTGCCACAATTTATGCAAGAAATTTTCTTGCTAGAACTCTAATAACTAAAAAACTCTAATAACTAAGAAACTCTGATGGTAAAACACACCATTACAGGCTTTTATAATTTCCTCAGCTAGTTGGGAAACCTTTTACACATCCCCATTCCTCCACATATGTGCACTAGAATCACTGAAAAGACCCTTCTAAAGCCCTTCAGCTTTCTTTCACTGCCAGAGGTTTATTTACAGCCTTGGATCAGAGGATTTCAGCCAAGCCCCAAAATATCTACATCACAACTTAAATCAGAGTAATTAAAATGAATGGAATAGATTAATGAATACAACAGGATCAGGCTTCTTGTTCCCTTTGAATATACTCCATATATTCAACGTAGGGCAATAGTTTAAATCAGGCTGTCCCCCAAAAAACACAGTCCACACGTAAATCGTCAAAAGGGTCTGTCATGAAGATAGCATCCCCCTGTACTGAGGGGCATGGAGGACATGGCAAGATGGGATTCCCTGCTCAGGGCTGGTCCATAGAAGGGAGTATGCTCCCACAGCACCTCCCAGGACAGATCACACATCATCACACAGCACCCAGCCATCGCCAATGGCCAGCCACCAGCAGAGCTGTGGAAATCTTGTGAGATTAAACCTCTACCCTTAATTCACTAATGCCTTGCTTGCCATATTTAAAGAATTAAACGCCTCCCTGAATGGCCATATTTAAGTAATTAAAAAAAAAAAGAGAGAGTGGAAGATAGTTAAGTTTCTGTTGATGCTCTTGGCAGATGAGAAATACGCTCACAAGAGCTGGACTTCTCCCTGGATTGATAAACATAAAGCAGACTGCCTTCTGTGCAGGCTGCCAGCTCAGCCCGGGGGATAAAAGATGTTTTCAGTTCCGGAAAAGATACATGAGCATTGAAATGCTGAATACTCAGCAAGGCCTCAGTCCCTTACTTACAGAGCACAGGCCTGTGGGCACCGGGGGCTGCTCACAGGACATAAAAATATGCATATGGCTGAAGTTTTGCAGAAATTAGACCTTTGTTATTGTAAATAAAGGCAGACTTTCATGGTAATTACACTGCAGTACTTTTGAGGAGCATGCCTCCTCTTTTTATTATTTCCATTGACATGGCTTTTCCATTTTAGCCTGCCTTAGTTCCAGTTTTGTGACAATTTCATGGCAGTACACTCATGTATGAATATATACAAGCATGAATAGCTTGTGGTCTTTAGGTTCGACTACTGAGGGCTGTTCTGCAACTCAGGAGAGCATGTTTACAGGATCTATTTATGGGTCTTACTCTGTACCAAGCCTTTGAAAACATTTCAAACCTATTTTTGCGAGAGAACACAGCTACCAAAAAACCACTGGGGTATTCTAACCTGGCTTTTGCTATCACAGAGCTCACCATCCCTAACAGCTCTTGCTTTCACCCCTGGTCTCCTGAAGTTGTAACATATCCATTAGTGATGGAAACCATCACAGGTGAAAGAGTTCAAGGGATGAATAAATTTAGAAATCTTCTCATTTGACTCCAGGTTTTCTGAGCATCTCAATCACAGTTTTAGACGTTGTCTGCAACAGTAATAGATAAAAGCCAAATTTAAAAAAGTAAAAACAACAATTTAAGACAGAAAATCACATGTAATAACATGTCTATAGAAAATGAGGCACTGCAGAAATCCCAGACTATGGGGGTCAGGCTAAGGTGATGCATGATTTGAAAGAAGGCAAACAGCTCTGCTGGGAATCAGCAAGGAAACCAGACAAGTTAAGCAGTCATTTGCAGGATGATACAACAGCCAAATAAATTACACTGAAACCTTAGTGTCAGGTCACCCAAGGAAATGTCCATGCTGCAGAGCCACCACCCCCGGTTAGGAAACATGCACCACACAACTTTGCTGAGTGGTGCCAGGAAATGGTAGGAATGGAAACAGCTAAGTAATACTAAAAAACTCAGAGGGAACAGGGTCCTCACAATCTGGAATAATTTCATCCTCCTGAGTTAGGGTAGCTCAGAAAGCTTGCAGGGCAGATTGCTAAGAGGGATTGATGCCAGTGAAATTCTGCCCACGCAGTGTCAAATCCACTATGCTGACCCATGGAGAACTGCAACAGGCAAAGCCAGAAGCCAGCATCAAAAAACCTGAATTAACAGGAAGGCTGAGCAGAAATCCTGATGACATAGGTTTGCCACTTTTGATTGCCTATTTTCTGGAAATACCAATATCTCCAACCCCAACTTTCCTTTGCCGACCAGTAACAGCATCAAAAACATCAAGCTCAGCAAACCAACAGCTGCACAGCACCTGGTACTGCTAACAGCTCCTCACTAACCTGGTTTAAAAGCCGAAACAAACACTACACTTTTGTTTCTAAAGGCAAAAGCTGGTTATCAAAACCCATCTGTCACTGGCCGTGCTCCGAAACACGTCTCACGGTAAATTCCAGCTTGCATTTGCACAACCACGTGCAGAGCACACCCCATGCACGGGGCTCCAGCAGCCACACTGACCTACCACTTGTCTCCTTCAATACAGTAATGCTGTATTTTGCCCACTGATCTAGTTCTTTAAAAAGAAAAAGGAAAAAAAACAAGGCACAATCCACTGGCCCCTGATCCAGCAGCAAAGTTGTATTTTAACAGTGATTTCAAACAGGAGCAAAGCCAAGCCTGAATCCTGAGATTATCCTTTGCAAAACCCCAGCATCGGCATTAGCAAATGAAAAGATCAAATCAGTTGGCTCAGATAGGCTGTTATTTCTGTACCTATATTTATTAACACCAGGTACATAAAACTGAGAAAAAAAAGGGCTAGAAAAACACACAGTGATGTTAACCACAAAGGCAAACTGAAGGGATGTACCGATCCTTTCCTTCAGCCAGGAAACATTTTCAAGCTGTTTCTTTTACAGCTAGTCACTGGGTAGGAAATGCTTTTTAGACAGAAAAATATTTTCCTTTCCAGAAGACGCCATAAAATTCATGCACAGAGCACAGTCTACATTTCAATGAGAATTAATTACTTGTTTACTGTGGTAGTTCATTACACAGCTAAATCCCCACACATTGTCTAAACAACTTATTTCCTCCAGTAAGGAATGGTCAAATGAAACAAAACAATGTGATTTTCTTAAAAAAGAAGAGGCAGAGCACTGGTAACACATCTGGAGGCTGTAAAAGGCTGAAGAGAAACATTAGAGGATGTCCTTTGAGCACCTTCCAGTTTTTTATAAGTGAAAGTATTCCAGAATAAAATGTTATCAAATATAATGGAATTGAGATGTTCTAATATACAAAAATATTGTTCTAAACCCAGAGCTATTAATTTTTAAAACTGTGGGCTGTAGTTTATCATTAGCATCTAGAAGTGAAGGATGGTTGTAACAGTCAATTCCATTTCTCCCCAATGACTAAATCATGTACTAGCTAAATCATTTATTAATGTCAAGGGGTGACATTTTTCAATTAAGATAATGAGATTCTGGAGGCTCTGGCCATCTGAACCCTATCTGTGAATACTCTTGCTAAATTTAAAAAAGAAAAAAAAAAGGAAAAAAAGGAAAGCAGTCTGAAAAACTGATTTTACTTAAACTGGGTACAAACTGTTTAGCATTAATCCTACCACATATCTGTAGCTACATACCAAGGACAAATATTTATACTAGTAACCACATGCCGTTAAGCGTTAACACAGGATTAACAAGATATTAATTGAATCATGAACATTTGAAACCAAAATCATCTTGCTCTCCATTGTAATTCTTCGGCTCCTCGGGTGAAGGCTCAGCCTTTGTCCATACAGTGTCTCGGCAAACAGACACACAGCATCCTAGGTCTGGCTGATCTGGGAGAAGAGGGCAAAGCAGTCAACGGAGAAAACCAAGAAACAGCTCACTCACAGAGCAGGGAGTGGGCAACCTCCCCACCATCCAAAGTGTCCTGCTGATCCTGTGTTAGGTCCAAAGGAGAAGGACACAACCCTCCAGCACCAAATACTGCCCAGGAATGAAGATATATATTCCAGATCTTTGTAAATATGACCCCTGTAAGTGAGCATTCTACCCATTAGAACCTTCTCTGTTAACTTCCATGGAGCATCTATAACGTAAGTGCTGGTAGCAAAAACCTTTCTGTTTTTCTTTTAGCCATCTCACACCCACTGTTCAAAGTAATTCCTTATATTGACCCACTAGGAAAAAGAAAAACAAACAAACAAAAAATCTAAAGAAAGCATAAATAACAACAACTACACAGTAAAAGTTGAGATTTTCAGAATAAAACTTCAAATTCCCACAGAAGGTCAGTAAAATCAAGTCAGAAAAATAACACCACATTAGACTAGTTGGTTCAGACGTTACTAAGCGCTGGCCAGACTCCACATGCTTTCCCTTTGCTTTATTTTACTTACAATTAGCTTGCAAGAGACGATGATTAGCTAGAAAAACCACATTCCCTTTTGACCTCCAGGTGTACAAAGCAGAACAGCATTAAGTATTTCCTAAAGCAAGCTCTGGATCTGTATGCACAGTGCAGAAAACACCACGTGGAATAAGCAGCCCCAGCAGCAAGTCACTGCACAGCATTTATGGCACAAACTCTCACTGTGGAGCCTGCCAGCTCCCAGTCAGATTGACCAAGGCAGGCACTGAGTGTCATGGCAGTCTCAGGCAGACAGCTGCCTCCAAACTCTCTTCCAAAGCTTTGTTTGAAGGCTGGACCTGTACAAACTACCACACACACGAGAATTTTACAAAGCACAAAATCACATCGCATTTCTCCATGATGGTGTGTGCTGGCAGCTCAGCTCCCTGCTCCACTGGAGATCTGGGCTTTAGCATCTCTGTACCCTGTTTGTACCCATAGTCAGGAAGGATTAGAAGGGTCAAAGAGTGCAACAACAACATCAAGTATTGTGAATCACCCAGGCAAAGCAAGTGGTGTTACCCTGGTGCAGGCAGCATCACCCTCTCTTCTCCAGGATATCGTCACTGTACAGGATCCAGTCACCTTGGCATTGCTGGTACTGCAGTCACCTTCTTCTGAGTGGAAAACCCAATCACATTAAGGACATGATGATATGCTTAAAAGTCACTCCTCCATACCTCCAATAGATGGACAAATTGTGCTGTGCCAGTTTGTCCCTGTTGCAAAATAGTCACCAATTCCCTCAGAGCACTCCCAACAGCCGTGATCCCTCCCTGGCCAGTCAAGCCTGCTGGCATTGCAAAGGGAGCTGCTTTAGGCAGAGAGTCCCAATAAAAGGGCTTTAGTAAAATTCTGCTGCCTGAGGAGACCTACTAACTGGGATGCTACAAAGACTAACTTTTCTGGAAACTGTGTAGCACAGCCAAAGCACCCCTGGTCTGACAGCTCTGCAGCACAAGTGCAATTATTGAAAGTGACTTTCTTAACTAGAACTCCTCAAATATATAACATTTCCTTACTATCAATATGGGAAGTCACATATGGCACTGGTATGGCAGTGTAAGGACTAGGTCATTTTAAAGCAAATGTTCCAGTCTGATTTTATGCAGATTTATACCGAGTTGTAGAGCTCAGTACAGGCAAGATTTAAAAACCTCCCAGAAAACTGCGTAAAAATAACAAAAATAAAAATTAAAAATTAAAAATCATCAGATAGATTTTGGGGAAATGAGGAAGAATATGACTGCATTTTCCTGTCATACACGTATGGATTTGAGAATAACAAAATGTTGGGAATAATGGGGTTTTTTCCCAGGATGAGAGAGACTGCATTCTAACTTCAGCTCTGTGACGATGACTGCTGGATAAGAAATGCTTGTCTGTTCCTGAGAAATGCTGAAAAAAAAATAAAAAGCAGAGTGGGCATTTTAAACCCTTTGAAGAAACAAATATATGAAGCATTCACAAGAAAATATGAAAATAAGAAAAGGACTCAGAAACTGACTGGATTCACAAATAAGAGGCAAGGTTTTCGGCTGAAAACTGAAAATATTTGCTGAAGCCCTGAGGGCGTGTGGTGGCTGCACGCTGTGCCAGGAGGGGGCTGCAGCCACCGTGGGGCACCGGGGCTGGTGATTCTCTGAGCACACTGCCAGGCAGCCACCACGGCCCCACACCGACCCTCCTGTGAGGGACCCATACTCTCTTTTTCGCCTTAAGGAGGGGAGGAATCTAGCAACTGGGAGGCTTATTAACACTTCCATAAATACTCTGTAAAGCGGTTTTCCCCCCACCCCAAAGCAAGCGGGCGGTGCACTCACTGCGTGACACAGACGTTCCTCTGTCGGATACAGAGCAGCCCCTTATCCAAACAGCATTAGAGCCCGGTCCAGAATGACTTCAATAACACACGCTTTCCAAAAAGAGTCATACAGAAAAGTTTAGTTCAGCTTTCTTAGACATTAAATCCTGTCTCATGTATCTAGTCTTCAAAAAAAGGAGAAAGAAGAAAAACAATTAGGTAAAATTTGGACTCTTAAAAACACATGAAGTTTCTTTACTCAATCAGAGTAAAAGAAACACATGGTAATTCCACTAGCATTAGTATTGGCACTTAGATTTACAGCAACGTTCCCAAGATCTGAATTTGGACCAAAAACAAGACCCACATGCCTGACCACTCATGGACCTCTCGGGTCCCCAGTTGATGACCTGCTCCTCCTACCCCCAAAAGCTCTACACCACTACAAAACACTTAACTTAGTCCAAAGCCTCCTTAGATTCTGTCTTTCTCGTAAACACCCGTAGATACCTTCACCTGTACAGACCTCACTGCCTCACAGAGCTGGACCCTGCTCTGACTTGCTGGAGTTCAGTCCCAGGCTCAGAAAACCAGTGGGAGCTTGTCTGGCCACAAGGGTGAAATCCCTAAGTTGCAGCTGTCTCTTTACAGGTGAAGATCTGGCCATCCCTCATTTCAGCTCACACTTGCAGTTCAACACCTCTTCAAAAGTTAGGGGAGATGAGCTCCATCAGTTCTGCAGCCTGAAACTTGTCAGCGTTTTACACGTCAGCAGGATAGGGGAGAGTGGCTTCACAAAAGGAACAATTAAGCAGTGACTAGGTAGAATTTCAGTGAATATTTTTCTCTGTTCTGAAGTGCCAAGGCTTATCATCACCCTTGATTATGAAAGGCAGTGGTCTCATTCATTTAGAGACTGGTCCCAGGATGTCCACGATGCCCAGAAAGGCTGCCCTTTGCCTCACCAGACTCTGCAGCAAGTCTGGTATTTCTGACAGGGCTATTTCCTACACCAGGCAGTCCCAGTTCTCACTGGACAGCCCCAAGGAAATGATCTGAACTTTGTGTGTGATAGCTGTTGAGGAAACGAAATCCCAAGTCATCGCAGTGGGGTAAGTCCTGGGAACCCAGTGTCCTGTTACTGAGCCAGTAGCTGCAGGACTGTGCAAGGCAGGTACAAGGAGTCAATCACACACGACCTCAAAGCTACAAGAAAGAGAAAGAACTGAATATTGCAATAGTAATCTGTGGGAAGAGGCAACATGAGAACCTACGTTTGCTCCTGTAACCTTTCAAAGTGTGCAGCTTGTCCTTCCATACCAACTGTGTGTTTTAGAGCTACAAGCTTAAAACATTGCCCTTTGAAAATGTTACATGTCCCAATAACAAGCTTCAGGCTCTTTACAGAGCCTCTAAACACCAGATCAAAACAAAAGTCACTCACAAACAAATGTTTCCTAACATTCCTTATACACCACAGAAAAGTTACATTGCCATCTCAAATGGCAAGATAAAAGTTAATGAATTCAAAGGCATATCCCTATGCATGGAGATAAGGCTGCATGCCTAAACCTGAGTGATTTAACACACATTTATCAAAGTGAACTATCCAATCTGATAGAAAGTAACATCCCTTCTGCAGACTTCAGCACTGGTGCTCCATCAACATGAACGTGGCAGAGAGGATTCTGCTTCCCCCATCACCCCAACTACATATTCCAACAGGCAGGTTTGCTGGTGGCAAAAAAAAAGCCAGGGCCCCAAATCCACAGTTCCCAGAGGCAGCCCAGTTCACGAAGGGTGAACCTGACCCCAGCTCAGAGCGTAGTCAGCCTCTGTGCCTTGTCCTTGACTGGAGGATCACTGAGCATTGAGCGTCTCAGAAATCACTGATGGGTTTGCTCTTCGTTGCCTACCAGAAAAACAAGCACCCAGCACTCTTTAACAGCACTGCACATCTCTCCAGCAGTTCATTTTAGCAGAAGGCACCAAAGCTGTCTTTACTATCAGGATTTTCTCAATCACGCAGTACCAGGCTCAATAGGCCCTTTCAGCCACACTATCAAGAGGACCGACGTAAAATTTTCAAAATATCCTTCCTTCTAATTCTAATCCAAACAACAGAGCACAGCTGTGAAAACTGAAGCCTGTGCAGATCTGCACTGCACAGACTCCTTCTTAAAAGCACTGGGACAGGATTCAAGCTTCTACATTTTCTGATTCAAATTTATAGTCAGGCACAGAAAATTCCCATGGACTAGGGAAAAGAGAAAAATGCTTAAGCTGACAATTTTCTCAAATATAGAAAAAATTCACTGCCGTCTTCTGGTAGCACACTGTGCAGTGAGTCAGGGCAGAGGTCCACGTTATGCCCCAACACCCAGGCAGCTCAGGGAGCTGCAGCTTGGTGTTTGCTTAAGTTCCAAAAAAGTATTTTTCTGGTCAAAAAATGGAAAAATATAATAAATTCCATATGGAAAAGCTAAAATTAGGCAAAAGGTTCTGTTAAATAAATAGCCTCAAATAAGGGGAAAAAGGATTTTCCCTGTTTTTGAAGTCTCACATATTTTTTTTCCTAACAATTTTACTGCTTGTCTTTATGCTCTCCAGTTCAAAGCTGAAAGCAGAAGTACCAGTGCACCACAACAGAACTCTTCTCATCATGTTCCTCTCCCCAGCAGAAGGAAATACTAGAAAACAAAGGACAAAATTCTTTAACATGACACTAGAAACCAAGTGCAGCATGTTAATTTGGATGGGACAGTTTTGATGAATAATAACAGAAATTTTGTTTGCCTGTTTTTTAACCAGAATGACTGGAGGCCAGGGTGACTTCTCTCTCCAACAAACTATACCATTTTCAGGTCAGTATCACTGTGATCAGCTCAGAAAGCACAGATTAATGCTGACAGCAGGAAAAGCTGGTCCCCGCTCTGGAGAGCCTCCCCCTGCAGCCAACTCAGAGAGGAAACGCTGCATCCAACCATCCCTCCTGTCTCCCAACACCTGAGCTCAGGGAAGGAATGGAGAGCTAGAAACTTGCAGGTTCAGATGATGTATTTGATGTTGCCACCATCACCATGGAGGTTCCATGCCCCTGATCCCCCGCAAACCTTAAACTCTTATCCTGCCTCCCACCCAGCAGTCAGTCTCCGGAAGAAGCTCCATAGCAGGGAGAATTGCTCATTTTAAATGAGACTATACGAACACTGTGGATCTCCTGTAGCAGCTCAGGATGGGATTGCTGCCCTGCCCTACAATCATCAGGCTCAAGGTCTGTACTGACCCCAGTGGAGTTTGGACCAGACTCCACTGCAAGATTTTCAGAGCAGCTACTTCACCAGTGGGACCAGACTGAATATCAGTTCTCCTCTACACTCAGTGAGTGGGGGAGTTTTCAGAAGAGCACAGTCCACCAGGTAAAACACTCTCTGGAACAGCCTGGCCCTAAATGGAGACTCTGAATACTTGTAAACTTATTCCAGGGTCGTTCTGAAAGCTTCCCATGAGACATATGGAATAACCACCTCTCAAATACAGAGGGGAACCTGGAATGAGAAGAAAGAGGTGGCCACAAATCTGAGCTTCAGGACACTTAATTAACTCTCTATCTGCTCTCAGTGTTCTTGGCAGTTACCATCAAATATATCTGGAGAAAATGTTTTCACATGAGGAGACATTTGAAAACTGTTTGGCATAACACAGGCCCAGTGCCACAAAGGAGTACGGTGCAAGAACACTGACTGCACTGGTGCTATAGCACAGAGATCCCAAACCCAACAGCACTGTGCTCCCAGCATGGCTCAGTCAGTAAAACTCGTCATCAGCAACTCAGGTTAGAAATGTAGCAGTTCACATTGCCTGGAAGCAAAATCAGTCATTAAGCTGTGAGAGGAACATTTATTTATATGTTCCCAAAGAAAACATGTATGGAGGTTCTTCAGAAAGATCAACACTCCAGAAGTCATCCCCAAACTGCTAAGGTAAGTGTCAGTGCAATGAGATTAACTTAATCATGCTATGGCTGTGTATAATTTTGTTGAAGCACCATCATTAAAAGAATATTAAATAGCAGCAATACAAAAATTTTTATTTTTCCTTAAGATAATATGCATCTAAGATTTATATTTACCACGCCATATTTTCAGTATTTCAGCAGGAAAAACCAATCACGAAAAGTTATATTAGGTCTTGTCAGGACACTTTTACAATCACCCACATTTAAAATCTTTGGTCTCAGCGTTCTGATGCACTTATTCAGAAACATCTCAGAAGACTAACACTATCACCTGTAACTTTTCCAGCTACTATTTGAAGTGTCAATAAGTTCAATTATCATACATGAAAGCACTGCGTGGGGGAAAAAAATTGTAAGTACTAAATATTGCTTAAAGGGACCTTTCAGCTACATATTTACATGTCTCTGAGCCAGACTCTCACCTTGCCTACACAGAGAGCTAGTCACGAACAAAGTCACCACCATGCTCCTGTCTGGGTGAGGATTCCAGCCCAACACCTCGGCACAGAGTACACCTCCCATCCCCAGCCAGAGGTCTGTCTGCTGGGAACACAGCCATGCTCGGAAGGAAACGGTAACGCTCAGGGCACACCACTGCTGACTGTCCTGCTGGTTGACACCAGGGATGCAGAAAATATGAAACAGGCAGTTAAAATGCTGAACTACTTAGACAGAATGCTTTAGTTTGCCTTCCTTCAAGGAAATCACTGCTTTATTTTTTTGTCTTGGTCATCAAACAGGCTGGCAGTCTCATAAACACAAACTAGTAGTACACTATAAACGAACCCTGAAGATCATTTCCCAGGGGGCTTTCCACAAGGCACTCACTGATTTTGATTTTCTTTTGGTCAAGGAATGCTTCCCAAAATTAACATTTTTGCAAAGCCATTCATTTTCTACAAAGAATAAATAATGTAGAAAAAAGGAACTGCCCAAGCTAAGTGGTGCCAGATGAGCCTGCTGGAATCATGGGGCTTTGTTTTAAAGATTCCTGACTGCTGTAAAGTCATAGCAGAAAACTAGTGCAAAAACTCTGATGCCTTGAAAGATATCCTGAAGCTATGCAGTGCCAAAACACTGGGCTGTAAGACTTCAGACATTTGCACCCACATGACTCAGGCTTAAATTTCAAATACTTTTCACTTTTTCCTTCTGACATAATATTTAATGAAACCAGAGTGCAGTAGCAGTATCAGTGCTGCTATACATGTCTTGCAGTGGTTTCTGCCTAGACAGCTGTTTGAGTGCTTACAACTTGCTTGTGCTTGGCTTAAAAAGGTTTTCCATATGCTTTTAAAAATTGGAAAACTATTGTTTCAACTGACCGTATGCTGCATTTTTAACACACATATGCATCTGAACAATGAGAAGGATGAGGATCTGATTTTGAAAGCACCAACAGCACCTAAAGCCACACTACATCTGAACACATGCAAACGTCATAAAACTACTGTGGCTGTGATCACCTCAAAGCCATCACACATACGTAAGTCTGAGCTGACTTTTCTTTAGTGAAAGAACTTTCCAATATTCCTGATAGGGGAAAGACATCTGATGAGTATACTAGTGGTAGCAGATGCATGTAATATACATGAATTTAGCAACAGAGTCAATGATCCCAAAATCCAAAAGTATCAGTAGATCGAAGACACAAGGTTAGAGGGTACAGTAACAAATCCCAGCAAAACAAGCAATATGTTTATGAAGCCCTGGAGAGCAGTGCCCACAGGCCAGCTGGAAGGAGAGCAACACCCCAGTACTGTTGCTCTCGCTTTTTTCACTTCCATTAATAGCTACACCGTGTGTTTACTGCTATATCTTAATGATGTGGAGGTATATTACATCAGCAACTCAAAGACTATGTAAAGCAACCTTACACAAACTTATTTCTCATGGACTTCAGAGGAGCTGCACAAGTTACACAATGGCAGAAGTAAGCCTCAGGGTTAAGGAAATCAAACTTGCCCCAGTAAAGGACCTGAAGTTTCCTGCCCTCCCTCACCCACTTCACTTCATCTCCTCTTGCCCACCCGCAGCTCTCCTGCACAGTATTTCACAGCACATTAGAAGAGATGTGGAACTCTACTTTACAAAAGAAATAAATTCTAGAGAATACACTACAGCCATCTATTTTTAAATCCTTGTCCAAACCTGTGGGTTTCAATAAGAATATTCAATTTCCAGATGAGCAGACAGAGAATCACTGAAGTCCTGCTGTGAACACTTGGCTATTTGCACATCCGTATGGAGTCACTTCACCAAACCATATCCAGCCCCAAAGGTCTGTGACACAGCACGCCTGCCTGTTCCTCTCCAGCTCACCCCCCGCCCATGTGAGCCCACCACCTGTACCACCTGCAGCAGAAAAGTGGGAGCTTCTCTAAAAAGAGGGCTCGTGGGCCTGGCTCAGCTCAGGGACACCTGGCAATGCAGCACAAGGCTGGGCAGCACCTCTGCTCCAGGGCAAAATGTATTTGAACACGGCGATCCCTATTACCCACATGTGTTAAGAGAAGCAGAGAAACTTATAAACAGGGCTTATAAACAGCATGACCTCAGAAACTATGCATCCACTGGGATTTATTATCTAGAAACAATGCCTGGCACCAAGCTTCCAGGAAAATGTAGGTTTCAAAGCCAATAGCAGCCATCTCTCAGGCAGGCACACGAAACTGTGTGAAGATCTTGTTTGGTTTCAAAAATCACTTCAGAGTCCTCACGGGAGCATCAATGAGGCCAACAGCTCCAAAATCCCAGCTGCACTGCCGAGGGCTGCTGAACCAGGCACAGAGGGTACATTTGGAAATCATTTTAAAGAAGGATTTCTGAATATTTTCAGCATCATTTCAACACGTGCCGCTGCTGCAAGCATCAAGCCACAAATCAGCGCACGCTGCTTATAACCATCGATAAGGTCTGCTGCAAATACAGCAATGAAAACCATACCAGGAAGGTACTGTGAGCCTCGGGCTGGAGTCCCAGCATTCCCTGCAGGGAGAACAACCCTTAAATACCTGAATTAAAGACTAGAAGGCACACACATGTTTGGTATATTCACCCATGTCTAACCGAACATGAAACAGGAATGCCACCACAGAAATTACAAGGGAAAAAGTCTCCCAAAACCAGTCCCAAATCACCTCATACATTAAGTGTGAATAACACTAATCCTGTATTATCTGCAAAATCACAATCTTCTTACCACACCAAAGACTTGCTGATCCCTGTGGTCTATTCCTGTAACATCCCAGCTGTGTGGTTTCCCTTGTAACTGACTGTCCCTCTAACTTTGGAGAAAATGGATGAAATTTCAATGTTGCTATAAGTGAAAAGCAGGCTTCACTGTATTATATTTTCAAGAAAATTCCAGAAACTTGGATATTTACATTTTTCTAGCTTACTCTTCTAATCCATTTAATTCAATTCAACATATCTTCCAGAAACAGCAGGGCTTCTTCATTAAGCAGCAGGATAACAGGAAAACCTTCCATCAGAGGGATCAGAGGGAAGCACAGAACAGGCTGAGCAGAAAAGAAAAAAAAAAAAAAAAAAACACAAAAAAACCCCCACCAAAAAAAACAAGAAAAACTAAAAAACAAGTGATCACAGCTTATTCCAGCAAAGCCAAAAAGCAAGGCCCTGGGAAGGGGGGCATATTTTAATAGCATATGAAGCTTTCAGCAGCAAGTGGCCATGACAGCAGTGGGGGCAAGTCCAGCTCGTGCCCCAGCTCACTGCATTTTGCAGCCCAGCTGCTGATGACACCTCATTCCTATTGCGTATGCGTGAGCTTTGCTGCTGACCTCACTACTGGAATTGTACTCATCTGGTCAACGCCAAAAATTTCAGCACAGACTATGAAACTTGACAGGACTGAGCACATTTGGAACAAAAGCAGATTTTAATGAATGGCCACAGACCAGGAATGTGCAGTCTTGCCATACACTGTGTGGAACTGGGAAAGGAGACCCATGAGAATAGATGACCCTTGTACTCTTTGTCAGAACATAACAGGAGCCTTCACACCGCGACGCTCGCTGCCATTTAAGTTAAACATACACAGTTTGTCTCAGCAATGAGTGCAGGACTGACCCATACCAACAAGCATCCACTTCCAAAGTCAGTTCATACTTTCCCTTACTAAACCAGGCCAAAAGAAATATTCTGAAAGATGAAAATATTTTCTTTGCCATTTACTTAGTACAGAGCTACACCACGGACTAACAACAGACCTGCACTTCGCCACAGCTGGATATCAACGCAAGATACATGTGGGTCAAAATTAAGCCACATACCACGCACACATTAGACTATCAAGAAAGCAGCGCCAGCTCCACACTTTCTGCACCCATACATCAGCCTGACATAAAAGACAGGGCTGTATCTGCCATCAGACATCCCCAAATATCCTACAGCACTGACTTGGCATAACCCGTAATCCCAGAATATATTAATAGAGACCACAAGACGTCATCTACTCTACCCAGTGACCAAACACTACCCTGCTGCAACCAAAATCCCATGCCCAGCACCCTCCCAACACTTGCTTGTCAGGCAGGGTGAGCACTTGTAATGCCAGGGGCAAGCAGAGGGCCCCCTTAAACACCCCCATGGCACCAACATTTGTTTCATAGCAGCTAGGTGCCAGGACAGAGAGCCTGGGACAAGAGAGCAACATGGGACACCTGAAACTGAATTAAGATGTTGAGGGGGAGAAAGAAGGGGAAAAAAATGCATTTATGCCTTGCACAAGATCTCCTTGGGGGGCCAAGGAGCGCTGCCAGCAGCTCTGGCCAGGCTGGTGACTCACAACATGTAAAGGGAAGATCAGGCTACTTGAAAGGAACAGGCTTCAACATTTTTTTGGAGATAAAAAATTCAGAGGGGTTGGGGATATTGCCCACATAACTCTGGCTCACACGTGTACAGATTAGGATCCAGCTTTTGAATACAGGATCTCATCCTAGTTATTCTCAGCTAGGGAATCCTTCCTCTCACTGCACTCATTTTGTCTACTGTTCACTATGTTGTTATTTAACCCCTTACGTGAACATGGAACTATTATGAGATTCTTGCAACTTCTCCAAGGCTTTCCCTATCTCTCCAGAGCTGGTACAAGTCCAAAGAATCATTTAATTCTGCAATTTTGGACCCTCCCGGTTTGTTTCTTTAAGAGCACTTACAGCAATTCATGTACTTCCTGTTGGCAAGAACTGCATTTACAGGCACTCAGCATTTCAGGAGGCTAAGGATGCCCGGAGCCTCCAGCTAGAGGAAACCATCAGTAGGTTGCACAAAGTTAGTGGCCACTGCTGAAAGCTTTGGTGCTTGTGGCTCTTATTCAGCAATAGGGAGGAGCACAGGCTCCCCTTAGTACAGGCCTGTGTTGTTCTGCAACCGGTGAGAGGCTCAGAGAGCACCCCCTCTCCAGGCAGCCTGATTCCCCACAGCAGACAACCATTGCTACCGGCTCCCTAAGGCAAGACCCCTAATGGTGCATGGGATACAGCCAGACAAGGCTAAACAAGGTCACACTCAAAACCTTACTCTGCAAAACACATGCATTTAGCTGTCTTTAGCCTTGCATGCTCTTGTAGGCAGTATCAGATATCTGTGATAATAGCCTCTTGCTATTTCAACACCTCCCAATTCTACAAAGGGGACAATACAATCCAGACCAACACAACACTACTAACCTCAGCTTTTCCTTTCTCCTTCCCTTCACTCACCTTCTCCTTTGCCCCCAGGTGCTGGGTGCAGCCTCACCTGAGGTCTGCCCCCTGCAGCAGCATCTCCCCAGGGAACACTCCCACCTCCACAACCTGCCCAAGACTATTAACTCCCTCAGACAGGTGATCTTGCCACTTGTGTCTAGCACAGAGAGCTTTCTGACTAACACACGGAAACAAGTAAATAATAATACGCTCACATGGTTTTACCCTTGAATCCATCAACTACGGGCGTGGTACATAATTTCTATCCACTAAAAATCAAGTTTCGTATTGTAGAGAAAAGTATTGCTTCGTAAGAACAGGAATTATTCCTATTACTGGCTGGTGCAGATTAAAGATCACGAATCTCTCAGCTTGGCTCTACTGTCAACTCCAATCAAACCCCTGAATTTTCGGCTTGATGACATCAAAGAAAATTCTCAATTTGAATTGCAAAAGTAGTAATAACCTTTTCTTGTCATCTGCTAAGCCCATTGATTCTTATTAAAATGTCCAGTTCTCTCTCACTGGACACTTGTTCTGGAAAACTACATGAAACCGACGCAGTGGAACCACAAAGTGAGTTTTATTTCACCTCGCTCCCTGCCTGTCTCAGATTTCCTCCGGACTATGCAATATGCACACAAGCGCACACGAACACCGGCACCGCAGAGCCCGACCCGCTGCCGGAGGGTGCGGTGCGGGGGTACGCCCGTGACCCCGAGACACCCGGACCTGTGGATGTGGAGGTGGCAAAGGACTTCCGCGGGATTTTTTGTGCCCCGCGCCCCGCTCCGAGGGACCCTCCGGCACAGCGGGCCCGGGGGTGCCGCTCACCTGAGTGGGGCGACGGGCGAAGCTCCCGAACGGCGCGTCCCCCGCCGAAGCCCCGCTGAGCCGCGCCGCCCCCCGCAGCCGCCACCGGAGCCCCGCCGGGAGCGCCGGAGCCGCCGGGCAGCGGCAAGCGGGACTCGGGATGCCGCCGGAGCAGCGTCCCCTCCGCACCCTGTATGTGTGTGCGCGTGTCCCGCGTCCCCCGCACAGCCGCCCTCCGCGCAGGCGGGGGGAGAAGTTGCCACAAACTCCCGGCGCGGCGGTGATGCCCCCCCGGCCCCCGGTGAGCCCGCGGCCCCGCGCGTACCTGCAGCCGCTCCGTGGCCGGCTGCCACATGGTGCCGGCGGCGGGAGGCGCTGCCGAGCGGGCACCGCGCGCGGCTCTGCGGGCGCGCGCCCCC